>NC_045558.1:55423436-55727186 GCF_009769535.1 Thamnophis elegans | reverse complement strand
GAGGCAGCAGATTAGGCTGGTCATTAACCAAGAGCTGAACGCCTCACTATGAGTGAGCCACTGACTACTAGTCAGTCACTGGCAACAAGACATCGTTGCCTCCACATTCTTAAAGACGCAGGCAGATTTTCATCGCCACAGTCTGACAAGAGTGGCTGCCCTTACCACATTTGTGGCTTTCAGCCCAACCACGGAAACATGGGAGTCCTATGTGGAGCGGTTCAAATGTTTCCTCAGAGCTAATGACTTCATTGAAATTTTGAGCAACCGAAAGTGCACCAATTTCTTAACCTTGTGGAACTGAGATGTTTGACACTGCCCAGGCTCTCACTGCATCAATCTCAATCCACTTGGTGCACTGGGACATGCTGCTGTCAAAAATTAAAAAGTCATTATGCTCCATCTCCCTCCAAAATCACCCTTCACCATGCCTTTTATCATAGGAACCAGGCAGAGGGAGAATTGACCAATCACTATGTGACTGCCCTCAGGTCTGCAGCCCTTCACTGCGAGTTCAAAGACCTTGATGATGCCCTTTTTGACCAGCTCATTTGCGGGGTGAAGGACCTTTGCATTCAGTGCCATTTATTCGCCACACTTGAGGTAACTTTCCAGTCAGCGTTGGAAGAAACCACGCTACTGAGATGTCCACTCAATCCTTGGCAGCAATAAAGAACCACCAGATCCCCCTTGAAGCAACTAAAATCGCTGGCCCATCATGCACTGCTATCCACCAAAGTGAAGCTGACATTGAAGACACATCAGAAGATGAAGTAAATTGCCTTAATGAGGCAAATAAAAAGAGCTGGCCCATCAGCCAAAAACCCTCTCAGGTGGTGTGTCTGGGATGCAGTGGAAATCAACCCTGGTTGGTGTGTAATTTTATGAACGTCATCTGCAGATGGTGCGGCTGAGAGGATTACCTCTCAGCCGCACCAGTTTGTAGAGCTGCCTATCCTTCAGTGATCCAGCCAGCAAAGCTTCAATTTAACAGATGGCCTCTACCAAAGACCCCTTGAATGGGAGATGACTGCAATGCCATTTTCAGGCAATGTAACTGTGCATGTGCGAGGAAGATGGCTGCCTGAGCTTCTCGCTCGGGCTTGAAGGGAGGCGAATCTTCTGAAAATCGAGTCTCTGCTGTAGCTAGACCACTGAAGGGCGAAGTCTGGGTAAGAGGATATTGAGAGGGGGCTGGAAGAACGAGTACCTGGAGAAACACTGCTCGGACGGCTCTGGGCGGCGCAGCGGTGTCGAGCGGTGCCGAGCAGCTTGCGGGTGGCCTTCCCCCCCCCACGGATGGCACAGGCGGCGGTCTCCAGCGGCTTGCCTTTGTTTTTGCGAGGCGCCTCTGAGCCGCTGGGACGTGCAGTCTCCCCCCCTCCTCCTGTGGATGGTGGTCTCCAGCTGGCGGCAGTTCCAGCGCCGCATTCGGATCTCCGCGGCCCTGTCTTTGTCTGCATGGCGCCGTTGGGCCATTGAGCTGCCCCCCCCTCCACCGTGGATGCAGTTTTCAGCCTTGGATCCGGATTGCCACGGCCCTATTTTTATTTTACAAGGTGCTGCTGAGCCGCTGGGCGTGCTGCCTCCCAGGGGGGTTGGTGAGTTTGATGCTGGGGTGTCGTGGGTCTGAGCGACAGGCTTCTTGCCATCACCACTGCTGACCCAAAGGCATCCCCCCTCCCTTCCATCGCAACTCTTTCTGTTTCCGTGTATTATCACTGCTGTGGACCAACTGTTGAAATCCCAGCTTTTGGCTATCATGGCTGGTCTCTCGGCTCCTGTTGCTGTTGCTGCTGCTATCCGTGGTTACTTTAGGAGTCCCCCTTTCAGATGCCTGACTGTCTTCGCCTTCCAACCGTCCCCGCCACTGCCTTCGTCCTCAGGACCACCATTTTGGAGTGAGCTGGGATATATGAATCCACCTCCGGCCTCTCTGAGAGTCCTGTATACTATCCCGCATACTATTCTGTGCCTCAATCTTTGCAGAAAGAGAAAGCAGGGGACGAACAGGACATGGGCAGGGAGCCTGCTCAGCACCTCCCCCCAACTGACATTAACCCTCCAGCCACTTCAAACTTTTGGACCTTGCCCTTTTTGCTGGACTCCGCAGAGGAGAAGATTAAGAACACTAAGACTTCCTCTCTCGCGCAGTGCGGAAATTTTTTTTAGGAATGCGGTGTGAATGGTATGTCTGATTGATGACTGTACCCACTTTTGTAACTTTATTACTGTCGTATTTTCTGTATTTTAATTGACCTATGTGGGGAATGCATGGATGAGTGGCTGTATTGGTGTGAGAGGATGACTGATTCGAAGGGCCTGTCGGGAAACGCGGGGGCTATAGGGGTGGGTGGAGGGACTACGGACACGGGAGCGGGCCGGAGCATTATGGTCTTAACAGGGAGGGGCAGATATGGTGGGGACTTTAGGGCTGGCCATTACTGGGGAAGGAGGGCTTGCTACGTTACAGAGATCCCTCCTTCCGGCCCCATGAGTCCCACTCCAAGGCCAGATGGCGCGAGTAATCAGGACCCTGGTCTCGGGCTGCTGTCGCTAAATGCCAGGTCTGTAGTTCACAAGGCTCCCCTCATCCGGGACCTAATCTTAGACGAGAGGGCAGACCTGGTATGTATTACTGAAACCTGGCTGGGCCCGGAGGGAGGAGTCCCCCTCGTAGAGATGTACCCAGAGGGTTTTCAGGTGCTTCATCAGCCGCGATCCCAGAGAAGGGGTGGAGGTGTGGCTATTGTTATCCGAGAGTCTCTAGTACCTTGTAGGATCCCTGCTCTGGAGCTTGTCGGGTGTGAGTCCTTGCTGGTGAAGTTGGACCTCAAGGGTCAATGGGCTTGCTGTTAACGTACCTGCCTCCCAACAGCGTTGCAGCAGCCCTTCCCTCGCTCCTCGAGTCAGTAGCTGAGCTGGCAATTGAGTTTTCCAGGCTTATGGTTCTGGGGGATTTCAATTTGCCTTCGCTCGGTGAACACTCTGATGGAGCGCAGGAGTTCATGGCTTCCATGACAGCCATGGGCTTGACCCAAGTAATTCGGGGCCCGACTCACTTGGTGGGTCACATGCTCGACCTCGTATTCCTCTCGGAGCAGTGGAGTTGTGATCTTGGTTTGAGGGGTAGCGAGATCTTACCCCTGTCATGGTCGGACCACTACCTACTGAGGCTTGACTTTTGGAGACCAAACCCCCACTGTAGGGAGGAGGAAACGATTAGGTGGTTCCACCCCAGGAGACTTATGGACCCTTTGGGCTTTCAGACGGAGCTTGGTGTTGTTCCTGATACCCTCGCCCTCAGTCTGGCGGAGACTCTGGTTGCTGCTTGGAATTCAGCAGCAGCGGTGGCTCTTAACCGGATTGTGCCTTTACGGCCGATCCGAGGCAGTGGATCCAGGAGGGCTCCTTGGTTTACTGAGGAATTCCGGGAGATGAAGCGCCGAAAGAGACGCCTAGAGCAACGATGGAGATCCAGTAAGTCTGAGTCAGACCGAGCGCTTTTAACATCCAGCATCAGAGCCTACCTTCGGGCAATTAAGACGACTAAAAGAACACACATTGCCTCTCTGATTGCTTCCGCTGAGTTGCGCCCAGCCACCTTGTTCAGGATAACCCGTTACCTCCTAAATAGGAGGGATACGAGCGATCCTTTGCAAGGCAGAGCTGAGGATTACGTCCAATTCCTCGCGGATAAAGTTGCTCGGCTTCGGACGGACCTGGACTCCAATTGCGCAGAGCCAGCCGAGGCACCAGGGGAGAATCTGGAAGGACATCACTGGATTGATTTTCAAGCTGTTACCCCTGAGGACGTGGACAAGGCCATGGGAGCTGTAAGTGCCTCCACATGTGTACTGGACCCATGCCCCTCCTGGCTGGTCGCTAACAGCAGGGAGGTGACATGGGGCTGGATCCAGGCGGTTGTTACCGCCTCCCTTCGGGAGGGGTGCTTTCCCCCCGCTCTAAAGGCGGTGATGGTGAGACCCCTTCTGAAGAAGCCATCTTTGGATCCAGCCATCTTAAACAACTATCGTCCAGTCTCCAACCTCCCCTTTGTGGGGAAGGTTGTTGAGAAAGTGGTAGCCTTTCAGCTCTGGCGGTCCTTGGAGGAAACTGATTATCTAGATCCCTTCCAGTCGGGATTTAGGCCTGGCTACAGCACAGAAACCGCTTTGGTCGCATTGATTGATGATCTCTGGAGAGCCAGGGATGGAGGTTATGCCTCCGTCCTAGTGCTCCTTGACCTCTCAGTGGCCTTCGATACCATCGACCATGGTATCCTTCTGCAACGACTGCGGGAGGTGGGGGTGGGAGGCACTGTCCTACGGTGGTTCTCCTCTTACCTCTCGGACAGGTCACAGTCGGTGTTGGTCGGAGGGCAGAGGTCGACCCCTAGAATTATGGGGTGCCGCAGGGTTCGGTCCTGTCCCCCCTCCTGTTTAATATCTACATGAAGCCTCTGGGTGAGATCATTCGACGGCACGGGATAAAATACCATCAGTATGCGGACGATACGCAGCTGTATCTGTCCGCCCCGTGCCAACTCAGTGAAGCAGTTGACGTGATGTGCCAGTGCCTCGAGGCTGTTAGGGACTGGATGGGGGTTAACAAGCTTGTACTCAATCCAGATAAGACCGAGTGGCTGGTGTGTTTCCCTCCTACTAATTGGCCAAGTGTTCCACCTCTCAGGCTGGGGGGTCAAACAGTACGCCCCTCAGACAGGGTTCGCAATCTGGGAGTCCTCCTGGACCCACAGCTGACTTTTGAACACCACTTGTCAGCTGTGACCAGGGGGGCATTTGCCCAGGTTCGCCTGGTGCACCAGTTGCATCCCTACCTGAACCGGGAGGCCCTCACAACAGTCACTCGCACCCTTGTGACCTCTAGACTGGACTACTGCAATGTGCTCTACATGGGGCAGCCCTTGAAGAGCATTCGGAGACTTCAGCTTGTCCAGAATGCAGCCGCGCGAGCGATCGTGGGTGCACCTCGGTTCACCCACGTAACACCTATCCTCCGCGAGCTGCACTGGTTGCCTATTGGTTTCCGGATATGCTTCAAGGCGCTAGTCGTCACTTATAAAGCCCTTCGTGGTATTGGACCTGGGTACTTGAGAGACCGCCTGCTGTCAATTACCTCCACTAGACCGATTAGATACCACAGATTAGGCCTCCTCCGAATTCCATTCACCGGCCAGTGTCAACTGGCGACTACCCGGAGGAGAGCCTTCTCTGTGGCTGCTCCGACCCTCTGGAACGAACTCCCCGTGGAGATTCGAACCCTCACCACCCTCCAGGCCTTCCGCAAAGCCCTTAAAACCTGGCTGTTCTGACAGGCCTCGGGCTAAAGAGCTGTTGCCCCTGTCTCAAATGGTATGACTGTTGTGTGTTTTAAATTATGCATTGTTATGTTTCGTTTTTTAATTTTTTGTCTTTATCCCCCTTCCCTGGTTTGAGTTGTGAGCCGCCCTGAGTCCCCTTGGGGGAAAAGGGCGGCATATAAATATAATAAACAAACAAACAAACAAACAAACAGGGCTCCCCCCATTCCAATGAAATAATACAACAAACTAGCAATGCCCTCCAGAAAAAGATATGACTCACTGTCCAGCTTGAAGGGACTGACTGTCTGATGGAAGTTGACACAGGGTCGGCCACGTTCATCATATCCTGGAGCACCATAAAATGAATTATACCTCAACTGTCCAAAAGATTACAAGCCTGCAACTTGACCCTAAGAGATTACCAGGGAAACAACATCCCTATCATTGGAAATGGCAAGTTTAGGGTTAAGTAGGAAACCTGCCAAGCCTCCCTGGCCTCAATTGGTTTGAATCTTTGGGCCTCAAGATCAGCGGAATCAGCCACATCCAAAATGTAGACCTGGACATCCTAGAACAGGAATTCCCCTCCATTTTTGACGGCAAGCTGGATGCCTACACAGGAATGTCTGTTTCTTTTAACCTGGATTCCAAAGTAGAATCTATTTGCCTGAAACCATGGTGCGTCCCTTTCATGCTTAAAGCAACGGTAGACGCTGAGCTGAATAAACTAATTGCAAAGAATACTGGAACTGGTGGACCATTGGGAGACCCCCATAGTCACCTCCATCAAGCCAGATGGATACATTCGCATCTGTGTGAACTATTAGTGTATGCTCAACTGTGCCCTGCCAACCAATGCCTACCCAGTACCCATGGTGCAGCATATGCTGCACTCGTTTGGTGCAGGGACCATTTTAGCAAAGTTGGACCTGGGGCAAGCCTAACAGCAACTTCTGGTAGATGACGAGATGGGAGAGGCCCAAACAATCATCACAGACAGAGGGGCATTTAGATGTCGCCGCTTCCAGTTTAGAGTCAGTGTCGCTCCCGGCCTATTTAGAGCTTGATAGAAAGACTGTTACAAGGGATCCCTGGAGTTGTCCCTTATTTTGATGACATCCTCATCTCTGTGACCAACCAATCCAATCTTATGGCCAATATCCGCTCAGTGCTCCACGATTTCCAGCAAGTGGGCCTCAAGGCAAAGAAGGAGCAGTGCTATGTAGTGGTCTCCTAGTGGAGTTTCTGGGGTTTCTTATTGATGCCAAAGGGCTACACTGTACCACTGCCAAAACCAAAGCTATTCTAAATGTTCCAACGCCAACCAACAGGACCAAGGTCTCAGCATTCCTCAGGTTGCTGAACGTCTATGCTATTTTTCTCCCACACAAAGCCTTGGTAGCTCATCCCCTGAATCAGCTGCTGGATAAGAAGACATCTTGGTCTTGGGGAAGGAAAGAAACCAACACGTTCCGAATGATCAAACAGCTATTGGTGTCCAACACTGTACTCTCCCAATACAGCAAGAACCTACTTCTCATGTTGGCATGTGATATGTCCCCCTATGGAGTGGGGGTGGTGCTGAGCCACCAATTGCCAAATGGCCGGGAAACTCCCATTGTGGTTTTTCAAGAACTTTGGCTACCACAGAATGCAACTATAGCCAATTGGACAAAGAAGTCCTGGCTATAGTTGCCAGCATAAACAGGTTTCTATGGCTAGAAATTACAAATTGTGATGGATCACAAGCTGCTTTTGGGATTGTTCACCGGTGACAAACAAACACTGCAGGTCCTGTCCCCACACACGATCAGATGGACTGTGTTCCTTGAGGCCTACAATTATGACCTGTCCTACAGATCAGGCAAGCACCTAAGCCATGCTGATGCCTTGAGCCACTGCCCTCTCCTGGACACCATCATCCCAGGTACCCCTGATTGAGCTATTTGCTGCTCATGGTTTGCCCAATCTATTGGTCTCAGACAATAGCCCCCAACTGACTTCTACTATTGGGGTTCCTGACAGGTCAGGGGATTTTTCATACCCTTACTTCACTGTTCCACCCGACCAGTAATGGCCTGGCAGAATGCATGGTCTGAACATCGAAGGAAGCCCTGTCCAAGATAGGCCCAGGGAATTGGCAGGAGAGAGTAGACCAGATCCTGCTAGCCCAACACAAGTCACCATGCCCACAAACAAACAAGAGTTCTGCCAAGCTCCTGATGAGAAGGCACCTGAGGACCCCACTAGATAAATTGCATCTAAGTTATTCCCCGGAGAAGCCCCTAGACTCCATGAGTTTGCCCTTGGAATTCAAATTAGGGGACCCCATATATGCAGAGAATTTTACAGAACATCCATCTGGCTAGGTAGTTGTGATAACTGGGCCATTTTCTTACAAGGTGGAGTTGTTGGATGGCCAACTCTGGAAACATCATCTTGATCAGCTCCGCAGCCATAGGGGCACGGCCACCCTCCCAACCTGACTGGGCCTCTCCAGAAACTCCACCCACCACAACATTGGCAGACGAGGCCTCCCATTGACTGTGATGATGGGCCTATCCTCCACATGAGAGCAGTGGACTCACCTGTAGAATTAGGCCGGGCTCTACCACCATCCTCTCCAGAAAAACCAAGCCAGGGTCTGAAGAGATCCAAGGGGCTCTGGCTCCCTACCTGCATTGCCCAAACACTGAAGTTGAACTGCAAATATCAGGGTGAGTCAGGCGATGCCCAGTATATCTGCAAGACTATGCATACACGAACGTGGTGGGAAGGACTGTCATGTTCTAAGTTCTCTGTCTGGTCCATTCCCTTAGTGGGAACAGTGCTGGAATCTGAGTGGTTGGCTGTCTGACAGTCGACTATAAAAGGGAGCTGTCAGGCAGGAGATCAATTGTTCGTTGCCTATCATTGGGCTTACGTTATGTTAGCGTTGTTGCTGGTTAGAAATAAATGTTAGCTTATTATCCACCTGTCTTGCCTCAGTCTGTGACCAATTTATGTTGAATTAAATGCATCCTCTTTTCCAAGTACCAGAACCAGTAGTGCTTTTCATGATATGACAAATTCTATTTTTAGATATATGTTTTGACATCACATTGAGATACTTAATTAGAAGTTTTCCTTCCAAAATTGGACTGACATATGCAATGCTTTAAAATCAAAACAAGGTTATAATTGCACAAGAATTTACTTTCCTCAGGAAATTTCCATTCAAGTGCTACATCTGTCAAAGAATCTAAAATAGTTGGTACATCGCAGACTGCCACAGCACCCAAACCATTACTGTTTAATCAATATATTTCAAGTGTACATATTTCCAAGATATTATGAACGTAATATTCAACACATTGCTTTAAAATCTTTAAAGCATTAGAAATTTTTTTTATTAAAATTTTTTTAATTTTTAATTTAAAACAAATACAACATCTTTCTTTACATGCTATAGAAAGTGTATCAGTTGGTTACAAATAAACTTTCGTGCATCTCTTCCACAGTCAACAAACATAATTTATGTTAACTCGAGCATTTTGACTCAAATATTCATACATATCACCATCATCATATATCCATTTTCATTTGACTATAATTATTATTAAAAAAATAATAATAATAATCTTAAACAATACATGCCCACACCAGTGGGAAAAGAAAAAATAAATTTAAAAAAAGACTAAAAGAACAAAAGACAAGGTAGGGAAGAAAAAAAAAAAGAACACAGGTATATATTATAAAAAAAAGTATATCAGCTGGTTACAACATGTTTTGGTGCATCTCTTCCATTAATTCATATTAATTCAAATATCTTAACTCAAATGTTTACCATATTGACATCATTATACCTCCACTTTTAGTTGACTACAGTTATTTAAACATCCTTCATCCTTAACTATGCCAAAGATTTAATCCATAACCACATGCTGACATTTCATTTACTTGTTTGTAAAATCCTCTATTAACATCAAATCCTCATATCCTGTATTAGCTGAACATCCATAATATTTAATACCAAAAATTCCATCTTCCATGCAATGTAGTTTATTATCATTCTCCCTTCTTTAAGTAATTATATCATATATCGTAACGTTCTCCCCATATTAGTTAACATTTAACTGTATATATTTTATTTTATTTTTTAATAGTGACAATTATTGTGATTAATAACCTTTGTATATGGTCCAAAAATATTTCCAACCTTCCCTTCTCATATCCAATTATTATTTATCATATCAACTCCACATTATATACATTACTATCAATATCAATTATTATTCAGCTATATCTATTACAAATAAAAGTAATTAGATTTAGCTAATTTTAAATTGTATTCTTCCATCTATCAGCCTATGTCTCTCCAATAACAAAACCTTCTTAATCCTATTGCCATTCGTGGAACAAGTTTACCAAATGTTTTTATAAGCAAGTCCAAACAGGGATATCTTCGCACCTTTTTGCTCAGTATGTCTCTGATGAAATAATAACGTTGTCCTGGGCTTGTTAAACTTTTCAGTTTGTCTTTAATTCTCAAGGGTGGAATTAAAAATTCTGCAAATGATGTTTCATAAAGTGTAGATTCTTTAATACTTCTCATTCCTCCTGCGCTCTGTCTTTTAAAATGAATCTTCTGTATGGCTGCCCCCCTTTCCAGCATTGCATCTCTTTCTCCCTCCAAGATAAACCAGACACCCTGCCTGTCAGCAAGTTGAGAGACTTAATTTCTCACATTCTTCATTTGTATTTCAGGAACATTCAAACATTCATCGTTCTCACTTTTTTCTTCATATTTTAATGTCAAATAATCCAATTTTTTTTCAAATCTTTCATATGAATCAAACAACTTTTGAAATGCAGAGAAAAATATTTGCAACGAACCTTTTGAAGTATGTATCGATGCCATGTTGTGACGCAGTTAGAGGCTCTAAAATATTTGCAAGTAAAGACACGCTGGGAGCTGTGCGATCTTATCTGATCTTAGACCAACACAGCCAAGCAATAAAAGTGTCAGATCGTAAAAAGCCAATTTGTAGTAGATTAGTTTACAACCCACTTAGGAAGTGTCAGGGGGAATGTTGAAAAACATTTAAGAAATAGGGTAACCACCGGCCATAAATCTATTAAAGAAAAACCAATTCGCCGCTAGATTCTTCTGTTCTTTGGTTTCAATTAGCTTAAATTTTAGTGTGGACCGTCTCTCTTTGAGTAATAAAATCAGCTTACCAGTTGAATTCACTTCCACCATTCTTAGGGGCAACCTGCAGTTTCGGTTAGCATACAGCTAATCCAGAAGGAGCTGGCAAGAGGGGTTAATTCCAAACCCCCCCAGAGACCTGCGAACATCTCTGAGGTCACTGGATCTCCCCTCACCTTTCACTGTCTCTCCGGGACAGCTAGGATCCAAACGACCCGTCCAAATTCCTTCGGAATAGGGGAATTTCAGGAATAGCCTGAAACTCCATCTTCTCACTGCTAAGCCCCGCCTTCTTCCAAAGCATTAGAAATTTTTAAAATTATTATTTACCAAATGTTCCAAATTTCATAATATTCAGACTCTTCTTTATCTTTTAATTTTAGTGTTAATTTGTCCATCACTGCACAATCCAAAATTTTTTGTATCACTATTTCTTCCGAGAGGATATTATTTTGTTTCCCGTATTGGGCAAATGCTATTCTAGCTGTAGTTAGCAGATGTGTTAATATGTACTTAATTTTCCTTGTATATTTCCCTTTGATTATTCCCAGCAGAAAGATATTTCGGGTTTGTATTTTATCTGTTCTCCTGTAATTTCTTGCACCCATTTCCAAATTTTTGTCCAATATTTTTGTGTTTCTGGGCAGGTCCACTATATGTGATAAAATGTCCCTTGCATTTTTTTGCATTTCCAGCAGGTCGGATTCAATCTCATTGGTGGTAAATGCCAACAAGAAAACATTTTGTACATATTTTCTTTAAATTCTGCTGATCGTGTTAGTTTATAATTTGTGTTCCAAATTCTTTCCCAATCCACTAGATCTATATTGTAACCAAAGTTTTTGGCCCACGCTATCACGCAACCTTTAACTTTTTCTTCTTTTAATGTTACTTCTAATAAATATTTGTAAATTTTTATGAATTTATTTTCCGGGCCAATTAAAATTTTATCTATTTATTGTAATTCTGTGTATATTCCATATTCTTTTACATCTTTTTTGCATCTCGATTGTAGTTGGAGATATGGCCACCAATCTATATTTATATTTTGCTCCTTTAATTCCTGATTTGTTTTCAAATTTCCTTGGATATCTAAAATTTCACTATATCTAACCATTGTTGATAGATTTAGTATATTGGGATGTGTCATGGCTTCCATAGTGGAAAGCCATGTCGGTATTTTTATGTAGTGTTTTTCTCTAATTTTATTCCACATCTGAATCAGTGTATCTCTAATATAGGGTCTGTGAAAGTATTTTTGTTTCTTTTTACCCTCTTCCCATAGGAAAAAATGCCATCCCGTTTGCAAATCATGGCCCTCTAATGTTAGCATTCTTTTATTTTTTAAATTTATCCAATCCCTGATCCATGTTAGTGCTGCTGCTTTGTAATAAAGCTCCTAGTCAGGGAGTCCCATACCACCTCTGCTTCTGTCATCCTGTAGAGCTTTCAACTTTATCCTGGCTTTCTTCCCTTGCCATATAAATTTTAACATAATCTTATTTAATTCAATTAAAAAAAATTCTTAATTTTATGGGGATTGTTAGAAATAAATATAATAGTCTTGGTAGTACATTCATTTTTATCACTGCTATTTTCTCTAATAATGATAGTTGTATAATGATAATTGTAGTTTCCCCCATAACTCTTCTTTTTGTTGCACTAATTTTGTATAATTATTTTTTTTATAGTTGAGCACTTTGCAGTTAGCCATATTCCAAGATATTTAACTTTCTTTGTCACTTGCAGTCTTATTATTCTTTCTAATGCTTTATTTTGTTCTTCCTTCAAATTTTTAGTTATCATTTTACTCTTTTCTCTATTAATGTTTAACCCTGCTACATCTCCATATTTTTCTAATTCTCGCACTAAGCTATTTCCTGTTTCTAGTGGGTCTTCTATAATGAATACCAAATCACCTGCAAAGGCCTGAATTTTATACTCCTCTTTTTAAATTTTAGTTCCTCTTATCTCTGAATTTTGTCTAATTCTTATTAAGAAACTTTCAAGCGTCAGGATAAAGAGCAGAGATGATAGTGGGCATCCTTGCCTTACTCCTTTCATTATTTTAAAAGTCTCTGTACTTTCCCCATTTAATAATATATTTGCCCTTTGGGTGGAGTATATCTTTTCTATTAATCTTTCAAATTGGTCCTCTAATTTTTTGTGTCATGAATTCCCAATTTAAATTGTCAAATGCCTTCTGTGCATCCAGAAAGACAAGTGCTAATTGTTTCTCTGGATGCGACTCATAGTACTCTAAAATATTTGCTATTATTCTAGTGTTATTCCTGATTTGTCTTGTTGGGAGAAATCCGTTTTGATCTGGATGTGTATTTAATAGTTTTTTCAATCTCTCCGCTATTATTGTTGTGAGTATTTTATAGTCGGCATTTAACAATGAGATTGGCCTATAGTTTTGAATCTGTTTTTTATCTGCACCTTCTTTAAATATTAATGTAATATGTGCTTCCCTCCATGAACTCGGTATTTTTGCTTTCATCAGTGCCTCATTATACATCTCTAACATCAAGGGTTCTATCAATTCATTCAATTCATCTATTCACCATTCTGCTGGGTATCCATCTAGGCCTGGTGTTCTATTATTTTTCTGTTTCTGAATCACCTGAATCACCTGAATCACTACAGGAGGAGGCGAGAGAACCATGTGCCTCATTTAGTCTATCTTTATGATCACTTGAGCAGAGTTAAGCAAGGGTTAAAAGCCGAAAAATTCCTTATATAGATAAGGCACGTGGTTCTCTCGCCTCCTCCTGAGCCAAGGTGGCGCAGTGGTTAAATGCAGCACTGCAGGCTACTGCTAGATCAGCAGGTCAGCGGTTCAAATCTCACCGGCTCAGGGTTGACTCAGCCTTCCATCCTTCCGAGGTGGGTAAAATGAGGACCCAGATTGTTGGGGGCAATATGCTGACTCTCTGTAAACCGCTTAGAGAGACCTGAAAGGCCTATGAAGCGGTATATAAGTCTACTGCTATTCCTCCTGTAGTGGGCACTTTTTAGAGGCTTTTTTGAACAGTTAAGCAGAGTCATCCATTGGAGACTGGCAGCAGCTAACCTAGCCTGACCTCAGCAGCTCTTGCCTTTTTCCTTTTAAATTTTTACATTTTCATCATGGCAGACAAGAGCAGAGTTGAAATCCTCTGTGAAACAGATGGAAAAGGGTTTTGGGTCGGAGGGAGGGGGAGGAATTCAAAATTAATGTAATTTATAAGTAATTGTATTATTGTAAGTAATTTGTGTGTGTTTGTGTTTTACCCGCCTCTGCTGGCACACAGGCTGGCACTTTTTTTATGTCGGACATAGCGGCAGGGCTTTTGGACATAGCTGGATGCCTCTATGGTGGACACAGCGGCAGGGCATTCGGACGCCCTGGCACTGTATCCGACAGAGGCATCCTGCCTCTATGGTGGACATAGTGGCAAGGTGGCTTTTGCCTCTAGCGCTGGGGTGGCAGGGCGGCTTTTGTGCAAAAGTAAGGCAACTGGGTTTACAATTGCCTTTTTCCCAGATCTCAGTGCTGTTGTTTTGATATTCGCCATCTCTTTTAAAATTTTATCTTGTTCTTTTAGTATCTTATATATGTTGTCCCAAATTAGCATCCAATATCTTTCCTTTCCCCCCCCTTTTTAAACAATTCCTTAATTTAGCTTGTTCTATCTATATTAATCCACAAACAGTAGTCTTAAAGCAGTATAAGCAACTTAAATAATGTCTATATATCTCTCTCTAAATTATTCAGTAATAACTGGTAATAGTAAAAAAGGAGAAAGCAAACAGAGAGAGGGAAGGACAGAGAGAGAAAGCCTCAGTGCTCATTCATATCAATAGTACTATATCTTAAAAGTGCGATTATTTCATTATATCCTTAGTGTGATTACTGCAATTTAACTCAGATAGGCATTTATAACACACAAACACACACACACAGCTAGATAGCTAGATGATAGATATTCACAAGCTTTCCACTTATTTGTTTATAAATATAAATATTGATTTAAATACTTGTTTATAGGTATTATAAATATTATATATAGGCACTGTATATAATTGTAACTTATTTCACTAAACTATTAATGCAGTCAGTTCGTTCACCACTTTTTCTTTAACTTTTTTTTAAGTTCTGTGTTGAGTTACTTTTCTTTGCAAAATTGTCCATGTTCTTCTGTTCTAAGTAGTTCTAAATAATTTCAGCACAGCTGTTGCATCAGCCTCTTCCCCTTCCATTTCATTGTCCTCTTCTTTTCCTAACTGCTGTCTGTCAACTGCTGCCCTCAAGCACTGGGTAGCAACACAACACTGCTGGTTTGCGCCATAGTCGTTGAATTTCGATTTTTAAGTCCTGGTATTTTGCGATTTTTTTCATGTTCCTTCTCAGCGATCCTGCTATCACCTGGTATTGCGATGTCTATGATTGTGACCTTATTTTTCTCAACCAGTGTGATGTCTGGTGTATTATGCGCCAGTATTTAGGGGAATTCATACATTCGCTTTAAATAGCCTCTTTTTTCTGGCTTTGAGTTGTAGTAACAGGCTATTATGGCACGGTTTTCATCTGCATTATATTTTTGTCATTTTGTTGGCTGGTCCATTTGTAGCCCACTTGTCTACGGATGTCCAGGGACCCCAACATCCGCCGTGGCCCTTGTTAACCTGCGCGAGGACCGATGCGGTATGGAATTCTTATTCGTTTTTTTCACCATATTGTATGGGTTGGCGGGTTTTTTTTTATGGGACCAGATGCCAACCTGACCCCAACCCTCCTCCTTTCTCATCCTGGCTTGGGACCAGCAACGGCGGAGTTGTTGTTGTTGTTGTTGTTGTTGTTATTATTATTATTATTATTATTATTATTATTATTATTATTATCCTTTATGTATAATCCAAAGGGATTGCTAATCTTCCTTACATGGGTACCATTCAATATTCATATTCAATTATACTCATCATAACACTACACATTGTATACATTAGTAACATTATCAGTTATTTATTTAAGCTATATCTATAATCAATAAATTTCACTGTTTAACTATTTTTAAATTATATTCTTCCATCTATCAACCTGTATCTTTCCAATAATAAAACAATCTCATAACTTCTGCCATTTGTGGTGCCAATCCTCTAATCATCTTCTTGATCAGCTTTGTATAGACTTCTCTTAGCAACTCCTTGCTTGTAAGATCTCTCATACAATCTTGATGCCCTCCTTCTGTTTCCTTATTCAGCTAGCCTTTAATTGTCAGCACTGTTATCAATACTTTTGCTAATAGAATTTCTTTCTTTAAGTCCATAGATTCTTTAATTTCTTCTTCTTCTATATCTTGCACTCTGGAATAGATTTCCTCTCCATTTACTTCCTCTTTCAGTATTCCATTCTTTCCATTTTCAGAAATGAACCAATTACCATTAATATCAGCAGGTTTAATCTCTTTATATTCATTTTCCACTTTGGTTTTTTGAGTTTCAGTCACCTCGTCTTGCATTTGATAAACATCCTCAATTTTTTCATCATATTTTATTGTTATGTGCTCTAAGTATACCAGTTTTTCCTCTATTTTTTCATATATATTTGATAATTTCTGTATTTCTGATAGTATCTTTTGCAAATTTGAGACTTCTATTTTCTTTTGAAGTTGTGCAATTCTAACAAACACAGCTGCTCTAGCTTGGAAGGTTAATAAGATTAAAGCATAGATTCACAAAGAATGTTGTTTCCACTTCAAAAGGACATCTGTGTGCTTCCCTTTTTATCACTCTCTGTAGCCAATCAGTAAAACCTTGTGGTGTCAAGTCAAAACAATCCGTGAAGGAACAAAAACCTCCCAGCCTCTGAGCAGCGGTAACACTGTTAAAAAGTTTCCTTTTGTATCTTTTTTGTATTTCAAGTTAGAAAAAGGAGTCCAATCTTTAAAGGAATTAGAAAAATACCCACAGCAATGAAAGAGGAAAACTTTAGTCTATAGATTACAGAGAATCATAAAGAAAAGGTAAAAGAAGAAAACTTAATCCATCCATTTCAAAAGGCTTGCATAAATTCCATCCATGAAGATAGCATTTAAAAAGTAAGATAACCACTGTCCAAAACCATTCCAAATTTAATTCCGCCACTTGACTCTTCTATTCTTCAATTTAAATTAATTTTTAAATTTTTATAGGCAGTCTCTTTTTTAAAACAGTAAAAGTTCCTCACCTGCTAGAAACACTTTCACTTTCTGTATCCTTCTGTTTTGGACCTGCCCTGACTTCGTCAGCCTTGGCTGGATTTTGTCACTGGCTTAGGTCCATTTGGACCACCCAGCGGCAAAAGTATTGGCTGCGGTCTCAGAGCATTGAGACCAACCATATTACCGTGATGTTGGCTCTTCTCCCCAGAAGAGAATTCTTTATTGGCTAAGTGTGATTGGACATGCAAGGAATTTGTCTTGGTGCATATGCTCTCAGTGTACATAAAAGAAAAGATACATTCATCAAGAATCATAAGGTAGCTCACTTAATGAATTTGTAGGGTACAAATAAGCAATCAGGAAACAATCATTATCAATATAAATCGTATAAGCAACAAAGTTACAGTCATGCAGTCATAAGTGGGAGGAGATGGGTGATAGGAACGATGAGACAATTAATAGTAGTGCAGACTTAGTTTAACAGTGTTGAGGGAATTATTTGTTTATTATTATTTGGAAAAAAACTGTTCTTGTGTCTAGTTGTTCTGATGTGTAATTGTTTTTTCTGCAGTTCTAATTATTCTCTGAGTCTGTCTTGTTAGGTTGCAGAACCAAACCAGACAGTTATAGAGGTGCAGATGACAGAATAATTCCTCTGTAGAACTGAATCAGCAGCTCCTTGGGCAGTTTGAGTGTTATGAGTTGGCATAGAAAGAACATACTTTGTTGTGCTTTTTGATGACGTTTTTGATGTTAGGTATTCATTTTAGGTCTTGAGATATGGTGGAACCTAGAAATTTGGACAACAAAGTTGTCAGCTAGATTGTTTAGGAATCTATTTGATTTCTCACTTGATGTGGAATTACCATATTTTTCGGAGTATAAGACACACTTCCTCCCTCCAAAGGGTGAAAATTTGGGAGTGTCTTCTACACCGAATGTAACCAAAAACATGAGGCACGGAGGAGGCAATGGTCTCTGACAATGCCTACACCCTGGAACAGCTATTCCAGGAGGCTGATCCATCTGCCAATCAGCTGCCAATGTTGAATCAGGATGCAATAATATGCTGAAGCTGCCCTGGCTGTTTGATATTTGCTGCAAGGACGTGTCAGAGTTTGCAGCAGCCATCACATTCAGAAAGCTCACACAAGTAACTGATTCAGCAGGATTCAATAACTACTCTTTATATAAAATATAATACATAAAGTAAATATACAATTCCAAAAGCAGGTTTCCCAACATGGTAGTTCAGTAGAGGAAAGTTTCACTTTCAGTTTTAGTTTCAGATATCAGCATAGCATGTAGTTTTAGTACAGAACAAGCCATGCCCAGGCTCCTTGCTGTCTCCTTCCTTGCTGCTCACACAGCAAATACTATTTGTTTCCAAACAGCCCTCAATTCTCTCTCACACTGACAGGACGCTGGCCAGATGAATATCATGGATGCTGGTAGGCAGAGACAGAATTTTTTTTTCTTATTTTTCTCTCCAAAAACTAAGATGTATCTTATGCTCCAGAGCATCTTATACTCTGAAAAATATGGTAGTCAATTGATGTCAGACTTAATGGTAAGTCTTCCATTACTATTGTGGTGTGTTTCCTACATATATTTGTTAGCCTAGCAAAAAGGACATCTATTTTTTCTGCTTGATTGGGTGGCCTGTAGTATATACCAATGGCCATGTCATTCTTTTTTTCTTTTATATTGACCCATATGCATTCTAGGAGGTTTTTGTCTTTTGTTTCATGCATTTCTGTAGCAATGTAATGGTCCTTTACATACAATGCAATTCTACCTCCTCTTTTATGGGGTCTTTTTTTTTAAAAAAAAGTTTGTATCCTTCTATCAGTATGTTCCAGTCAGGTTTCTGTTATTCCAACTATATCATATTACCTTCATGTATTAATAGTTCAAGTTCACCCTGTTTGTTCCTCAGACTTTGTGCATTTCTGTATGTCAGGCACTCCTCCTTCAATATCCAAGAAAGAAAAAGCTCAACTCCAAGTTAATAGAGATAAAGTACTTTTACTAGATATGAAGTGAAAGCAGCTAAAAGGAAAGCAAGATCTGAGCCAGAAAGGCGGGAACATGTACATATCAATGTTTACCCAGCACTCTCCCCCCAATTCCCCAACTCAGTGTCCAATCTGCAACTCCTTAAGTTGTCATGTGGGGTGCATCTTCAAACAGCCTCATCAAGTTAGTATGCGAGACGGTTGGCCTTGATCAAGTCCAAACATCAGCCACCAGCATGTGCAGAAGATGGTGGGAACAAGACTCCTCCAGTACAATATAATTCCCTTCCCCAATACCATGCCCCCCCCCATTTCTATGGCAGCTAATAGTAAGCAAGTGTAGCAGAGGCTGACAGTATATAGGCACTTGAGATCTTTATGTCTGACTCTTAGTATGCTTCCTATTTGGTGTTTGAGTTTGCCTTTCTTTCCATTCCTTCTTACTTCATTATTTGAAGGTTTTTTTGCTTGGAATTAGATCTTGGAGATCCTAAAAAATTGGTCACCCTCCCTCTCAATTTAGTTTAAATCCCTTCCTGGTAAGTTGAACCAGTTTTTCCCCGAAAACATTCTTCCCCATTTTTTGTGAGGTGCAGCCCATCCCTTGCCAAAAGCTTGTCATGGAGATAGTGCAGACCGTGGTCCAAGACCATGGTGACACCAACTCTTTAGCCACTGGTTCTAGAATCCTTTGTTCTCTTACCAGATGTTGACCTTTTGTTAACAGTATAGATGAAAAAACTACTTGTGCATCTAATTCCTTGACTTTCTTGCCTAGCTGCTCATAATCATTCAATATTGTTTTCAAGTCCTTTTTTTGTCTTTCATCCTACTTTCATCCTAGTAGTAGAAAAGGGTAGTAATCTGTGGATTTTATTATTTTGGTTAGGTTCTCAGCCACATTTTGGATTTTTAGTCCAGAGAGATACCATATCTTTCTGAAATTACAGTCTGGTCTATGGACTGCTGGTTTTGTTCCTTGAGAGTTGAATCTCCTATCACCAACACTTGCATTTTTTCCTAGGGAGGTATGGGGTATTTTTCTATCTATCACAGAAGCATTTGATGGTGTTACTTTATTAAGGACACTTGTTGGTGCTTCTTTTCTATGTGTCTGCATCTTTTCTTCCAAGAAGAGTCCATGAAATCGATTGCTTAGCACCAATGGGGCTGCATCAGAATGGGTTGGATTGGACAGGGGTTTTGTACTAGGTTTGTGTTTTTTTTCTATGAGTGACAAGACATCTGTCTTCTTCTTCCTCCAAGGAGTCAATTCTTTTAGAAGCTGTTTGGTCATTATGTTCAATTTGGGCATTTTCTTTTTGCAAGGTTTGGGGTTTCTCATTTTGCAGGTTGAGTTTCAGAGTGGTTAGAGTTTCCTCTGGATCTTTACCTTTTCTTCTAGTAACTTGATTAGTTTACATTTGGTACATGTGTAGTTTGGGTATTCTATGGGCATGTGTACACATGGAACATGTTTTTCAGATCACAATAGTATCAGTTTCTTTTTCCATGAGTAGATTTAAAATAGATTAGATTTTAAAATAAATGAGTAGATTTACCACAGATTTTTAAAAGGGAAAAATGTCCAATTTAGAATTTTGATATTCTAACAGATCATTTAAAATTTAGGGGGGGGGGGGAGTCTAGCTAAAAATTTAAAGCTCTAGCAGTTAAAAATGTCTTGTTTAAGGATTTAAAGTTCCATTGTTCAAAATTGTCTAATTTAAAAATTTAAAGTTCTAGAAGATCATTTAAATTGTCCAATTTTAAAATTGTCAGTGTTTTTAAAAGATTTTTAAAAGATTTTTTCTTTAACATCCATAAGTGCTTGGTGAACAGTGTATTATCTGGTCAATATACTTTGTATACAATTCTGATAATATTACCATTTAAATATACATAAGAGCCAAGGTGGCGCAGTGGTTAAATGCAGCACTGCAGGCTACTGCTAGATCAGCAGGTCAGCGGTTCAAATCTCACCGGCTCAGGGTTGACTCAGCCTTCCATCCTTCCGAGGTGAGTAAAATGAGGACCCAGATTGTTGGGGGCAATATGCTGACTCTCTGTAAACTGCTTAGAGAGGCCTGAAAGGCCTATGAAGCGGTATATAAGTCTACTGCTATTGCTATTGCTATACATAATCATAATTTTTCAACTTGTAACATTTGTGTATATAGTAATTATAATACATTTTATCATATTTCAGTATACATAGTATGTCCCCAATTTATATTTTCTACTTCTTTTTTCTAATACTTAATAAAAATAACCACCATGTAGAAAAAATTCTATATCTATCCATCATCTCTTTCCCTTTTCATAATTTCAATTCTTATTAACTTTTTGGTGAATTTTTCCTGCTTCTCCTCTTGTATCTTGTAACTCCTTTTATCATGTTTATTTAATCTAAATATTTCCTTTGCCACAGCATCTATCTCTTGCTGTTGAATCTCTAGAGCACCCATCCACAGTTCCCACATTTTTAGGAGATTTTTCTCTTTATTCTCTTTTGATTTTTAAAAAAATATTCTGTTTGTTCCATGTTTGAGATTATTGCTATCTCTTCCATCTCTTTGTCTACTTGTATCATTTTTGGAATTATCTCCTCTATTCTCTCTTCAGCTCTTTGTAGTTTCTCTTCTATTTTTATTGTCATTTGCTGGGGGTTTCCTAATTTCACAATATCTTGCATCCCATCATCTCCCTGTGATTGCTTGTTATATCTTCCTTAATATATCAATAATATTTCTCTATAGACTACGTTTGTTTTCTCCTGATGAGACATTTTGTGCTGATACTACACTAATCACTGCTCAATATTCCACCAAAATTTCAACATCCCAATTGTCCAAAAACACCAAAATTTACACAGACCTAGAACTGTTCCTCAAAATCCCCTAAATTTACAGTCCTTAAAAATTTCCAATTTGCATCCTCTAAGTTTTCCAAGTTTTTAAGTCTTATTCAATTTTTCTTCTTTCTTCTTTCACCTTGTAGAATGTTCTATTGAATGATCTTAATAATCCAGATTGGCCCACCAAATTTCCTCAAATTTCAATGTTGAGGGGGCTTATGTGAAAGGTTCATTCTTAGCCTATAATGTAATGTTCTATAATTATCCCTTTCCTTCCTCCTTTCTTATGATCCTTCCCCTCCTGCTTTCTTGTAGGCTTTATTTATCTTTTTCTTCTTTGCCTTCATATGTTCCATACTTGCTATTGTCTACTTTGATTTTTTTTTGCCTTGTGTCCTCTGTTGTCTTTTTATCCTCTCTTCCTACTTGTTTTTATCCCGCCACTATCGGGTATTCAGTTTCCCCTGCTTTTATCAGTTTCCTCACCCTCACCT
Organism: Thamnophis elegans; assembly: GCF_009769535.1. NCBI lineage: Eukaryota > Metazoa > Chordata > Lepidosauria > Squamata > Natricidae > Thamnophis > Thamnophis elegans. The sequence continues at coordinate 55,705,115 of NC_045558.1, read as the reverse complement.
GTTGGTCTGCCACACTGTTCTGTTGCCATTTTCAGTCACCAGTTCACTGGTCCACTGTGCTGCAATGCTCCATCATCACTGACAGCCTCTGGTTCCACCACTGCTCTATTGTTGCTTTCCATGCTGTTCTCTGAGTTGCTGTCAGGATTTAGTTTGCTGTGCTGCTGCTGGCTCTCCTTTCTGTTGTGCTGCCACTGCTCTTTGCTCCTCAGCCATGTGGCTTCTGTTTGCTGGTCTGTCATGCCCATGTGCTGTTTCTCCCAGCAAACAGGACTGCCTGGATGGCCTACAGTAAGCTTGCCTCTTGTCTCCTCTCTACATACAGTTTTCCTCCCCCCACTGCTCTGCTCTCTCACCAACTCACCTTTTTGTTCTCTGTCATTGCTTTGCCCTTAGTCAGCTCGCCTCTCTGCCCCACGGATGATTTTCCTCCCTGATCCACAACTGACTCAACTCACTCACTGGCTCGCCTCCTTGTTCTTCCAGTTTGTTTTGCCTCTCCACTCACCAGAGGTGGTATTCAGCAGGTTCTGACCAGTTCTGGAGAACTAGTAGTGGAAATTTTGAGTAGTTCAGAGAACCAGTAAATACCACCTCTGACTGGCTCCCCCCCCCCATCTATTCTCTGCCTCCCAAGTCCCAGCTGATTAGGAGGAAACCTTCCCCTGGAGTGGGGTGGGAATGGAGATTTTACAATATCCTTCCCCTGCCATGCCCACCAAGCCATGCCAACAGAACCGGTAGTAAAAAAATTTGAATCCCACCACTGCTGCTCACCTCACTTCAATGGGCCTCCAGGCTCTTGGGTAGACCTCCTAGGTGCAGTTGGGCTTCTCTCAGCGGCCACATTTGCTCTGGGCTGCTGCCCTTGGTGGCGTTTTCCTCCTGTTTCTCCAAGCTTTCATCTCCTTTCCCTTTCTCCACTCTTTTTTTGTTTTTCTATGATTTATCTTTCCTCTCCATTTCTCCTATCATTTATCTTAGTTTAATAGTAACTTTTCTCCCTGCTATGTAACTATGCTTCCTCCATTGCCATCATGTTGAACTCTTAGTTTTAGTTCTAACTATGATTGTTAAGCAGATATTGTTTAATAATATTCCAGATGGGAAGTGAACAAGGTGTAGGTGACTGTGTGAAGTGCATGTTAGTCCAGGAATGGGCATAAATGTCACAATTTGAAATTGTGCAAAGGTGCTCCTGGCCACAACTGCCATTTGTTTCTCAAGCAGTTGTCACAAGTCCAGGAGAACCCTCAGATTATCCCTTAAGTCAGTTTGAGGCAGTGTAATCCTATCCATGATAAAAAATGATAATTGCCAAAAATCAAAGAACCTCTAACCCAAAACTATTCAATTTTGCCAGGGTTTTCCTGGCCTTTTATTTCCCATCCAGACTTCAACAGCTTCTAGGCACCAAGAAAGGGGGGTCACAACATTGCTTAACTCTCTGTGGACAGAGATATACTGTACATCTGAATACATCTGAATGCTGCTAATATCTCACCCTGTGGTGATGAATGATGTTCCCCAGCAGTTTCCTGTGTTTGTTAAACAGAGCAGAGAAAATAGAAACCCTTGAGGGATCCTGCAAAGCAGGGGCCAATTTTCAGATTTTTCAGTCAGATTTTTCATCCCCAATCAATACCAGCTGAGAATGGCCTTGGAGGGAGGAAGTGAACCAGGATCACACAGTACCCCCCACCCAGAAACTATTCCAGAAGTATACCATAGTCAATGATATTAAAAGCCACAGAGAGATACTGTGGCTGCTGAAAATCTATGCTAATTGCCAAGCAGATTTAACCACATGAACACAGGGACGTTATGGCAGCAAGAGGTTCAAGATCTAGTCAATCTCATTTTTCAGTGCTGTTCTAACTTCAAACAGTCACTGAACAAGCAGTTGGTAAGTGAGGACTACCTGTATTACCTTGCCTTGAATCAATGTGGCTTTAGTTAATCTTGAATTGTTCTCAGTTAACTTTTCCCTTTTGGCTTAACACCATAAAATGATGTCCTTATCATCATAGGAGATTGGAATGCTAAAGTAGGAAGCCAAAAGATAACCAGAATAACAGGCAAATTTCGCCTTGGAGTACACAATGAAGCAGGGCACAGGCTGATAGAATTTTGTCAAGAGAAAATGAGGGTCATAGCAAACACTCTTTTCCAACAATCCAAGAGATGACTCTACACATGGACATCACCAGACAGTCAACAAAGAAATCAGATTGACTATGTGCTCTGCAACCAAAGATGGAGAAGCTTTATACAGTCAGTATAAACAAGACTAGGAATTGACTATGGCTGAGCTCATGAGCTTCTCATTGCAAAATGTAGGCTTAAATTGAAGAAAGTAAGGGAAAGCACTAGGCCACTCATGTATTAACTAAATAATATCCCTGATGAATATAGAGTAGAGATGACAAATAGAGTTAAGGAATTAGATCTGATAGACAGAGTGTCTGAAGAACTATGGATGGAGGTTCGCAACATTGTACAAGAAGTAGCAATTAAAACCATCCCAAAGAAAAAGAAATGCAAGAAAGCAAAATGACTGTCTGAGGAAGCTTTGCAAATAGCTGTGAAAAGAAGGCAAGTGAAATGCAAGGGAGAAAGAGAAAGACACACCCAATTGAATGCAGAATTCCAGAGAATAGCTAAAAGAACAGTGCAAAGAATTAGAAGAAAAAATAAATGGGAGAACCAGAGATCTTTTCAAGAAAATTGGAGATATGAAAGTGGTCCAGCACCCACAAAGACCAGTTGACTTGTGCGCCAGAAACCAGAAGAGCAGCTGGTGATGGTGCACTTGCACACAGAGAGGGCTCTGCGTGCCTCTCCTGGGACGGGTGCCATAGGTTCACTATCACAGCTGTAAATCATACATAACAGATCAACATGACACGCTAAATTCAAGTTAATTTGAACCCATCAGCATCTGAGCAAGAAAGCATTCTGAGCTACATTTTAAGCTACTTATCTACCTTACCCTTTCATTGTATTATCTACATCACTAAAATGAAAAAAAGTGATTAACTTCTTTCCTGAATATCGGTGTTTTTATTAACATAGTAAGGTTTTGGGGCATAGGAAAAGACATTTTCCAAGTGTTTGGGACTACAATTTACCTAATGCCCACCAGTCTAGAATTATTTACCATGTAGACCATAGTATGGTTTATTTAGCTTTAATGTGTTCTGTGAAGCTAGATGATATAAACTTGACACCTACAAACTGTAATTTTGTGGATCAATGTGGATTGATCTACATATATAATTTTGCCTATAATTAAGATATATTTAAGATATGACGCATGTGTGCAGCTGGTTGCAAAGTGAATGGAATTGCATTAAACCTATGATTTTGAGCAGATAAATTTTATATTTTTTTCCTTTCTTTTTTTGAACATGTTTCTATTTTAGGGCTTTGGGTCATTGGTTATATCTGAGCTGGGTTGTTTGCTTGCAGATGTTTCATTACACAATTCCATCAGTGCCAGAAGGGAATGGGAGTTGTCATCTGCTTAAGAGCCAAGGTGGCGCAGTGGTTAAATGCAGCACTGCAGGCTACTGCTAGATCAGCAGGTCAGCGGTTCAAATCTCACCGGCTCAGGGTTGACTCAGCCTTCCATCCTTCCGAGGTGGGTAAAATGAGGACCCAGATTGTTGGGGGCAATATGCTGACTCTCTGTAAACCGCTTAGAGAGGCCTGAAAGGCCTATGAAGCGGTATATAAGTCTACTGCTACTGCTTATATACTAGTGGCTTGCCCTGGTTGGTGGGAGTGTTCTTAGTGGTTCCTTGATAAGGCTGTTCTTTATTATTAGCTTGTTTGTCTGAGTTGGTAGTTCTTTGATTGGAATATTGTTTATTTCTTGATTGTTAGCCTAGTCTTAATCTTGATGTTAATATCTGTTCATCTGATATTGATAACTGATGAGGAAGTGTCTTGATCTTTTCATTTCCTTTTGTCTCTTTATCTCTATGTGCCTGTTGATGGCTGATTAGGTGCCAGGTTGACAGGAATTCTCTAGTATTTTTGCACTTAGCTTAATCTAGGGTCAAGTTGAATCCTAATTTCCCAGTTGAAATCATGATTAAATCTATCCGGATTAAATCCGGATACGCTTCAAAGTGCTAGTCGTAACTTTTAAAGCCCTTCATGGTATTGGACCTGGGTACTTGAGAGACCACCTGTTGCCAATTACCTCCCAAAGACCAGTTAGATCACACAGGGTCGGCCTCCTCCGGGTTCCGTCCACCAGCCAATGCCACCTGGCTACTACCCAGGGGAGGGCCTTCTCTGTGGCAGCTCCGGCCCTTTGGAACGAACTCCCCGCGGAGATTCGGACCCTCACCTCTCTCCAGGCCTTCTGCAAAGCCCTTAAAATCTGGCTGTGCCGGCAGGCCTGTGGTTGATGAGTTCCCCTCCCCTCTCGACCTGTGTGGCTGTATGATTCTTGTTTATTTTAATCACGTGTATTGTGTTCTATGTTTCCCTTTCCCCCCTTTGAGTTGTTCACCGCCCTGAGTCCCTCCTGGAGAAGGGTGGCATACAAATAAACTAAATATAAATATAATTATAAATCTATCAATGTGAGGTGAAATTAAGGCGTTTTCATCATGTCTTTTGACTGCTGGTTGGTGTTCATGAATGTGTTCTGCTAGTTTTCTATCTGTGGCTGCTACAGTTTTTATATTGTATGTTGTAGATGACCCTTGTTTTTTTCTTCTGCAACTGCTGCTTTTTTTGTTTGTTGTTTACTTAGGATATTTTGGCGGGCTTTGGTGTGCTACATGATGTCATGAGGTTGTAATAGTCTGTTGATGATTTCTGAGATGTTTTTGAGATGTGACAGTGCCATCCTTTTACGGCTGGTCTTTGTTGTACTGTAGTAGTTGAATGGTGAGGCAACTATACTAACAAATCACCAGAACATCCCTGGGATCACCACTTTCAGGACTCATAGAGAGACAGTATGTCTTCAAGAAATATAAATCCTTCCATTCCCCACCATCCGGTCAGAGCTGAAGAAGCTTCTTGGATGAGAAGTGAAACATCTTCAAAGAAAAACCAGAAAGTCGAGTTGCCTCTTAAAAACACACCTTTGGGACAATCAGAATGGCATTTCAGACTACAAACTCCAAGTCTTCTTTTCCTTCTCTTTCCTCTTTCTCTTTCTCTTCTTCTTGTTTATTAGATTTCATCTCACTATTCCTCCAAGCAGCATTTTTACCCACAGTAAATAGGTGTGGAAATAGCTCACCCAAGCCATCTAGGGCTGTGGGCAGAGGAGGCATAATTTAGTGTTTCCCAAATATTTTCCTTCATTATCCGAAACTGCTTATTAGAAAGTCCTTTTTACCCAATGTATATAACACACTTTAAGTAGAACTAAATATTCCTGTTGTGATTGGTTATTGAGTTTGACCCAATTTAGGATAATCTACACAGATTTTGGAAGTAATAACCATTCTCAGATGACCTGAGAATGCTGAGGTAGCTAGGTCAAGTTTCAGTTGCATCTCAAGGGAGCAACAGGTTAGCACAGATTGGCATACAGTATATCCAGTGGGAAAGGGCCAAGGTAAAGCACTGCTCTGAGTGCAGCACAGAGAATTTAATTCATACCTATAAAGATTCTAAGTTATTTAGTCACAGTACGAACAGTGTACAGAAACTGACAGCTCAAACCGTTTCTAAATAAATGAAAAATTATCTTAAAACTATTAACCTCACAAAGAAACAACTAATAGATAAACAGACAGGCAGACACACATAAAGACACATATTCAAAAAGTCAAATTCAGGTATAATTAGAATACAATTTTGTCACGATGTTTTTTGTTTTGCCAGCTGTGCTTATATTCTAAGACATACGGTAGACTGACTCTTCTCTGTAAGCCTACTACACATGTCCTTTTGCCTTCTTCTTTCTCTTTCTCTTTTGTTTGCTTGCCACAAGGAGGTAGACTAGGAACTTTGCCAAAAATGTAGTTATTAGCCAGAAAGTTTGTTTGTTATTTATTTTACAATAAAAATATGTTTCTTAGAATATACCTCGGGTTTATTGTTCTTAATTGTAAAGTATACTCCAAGGAAAAACCAAGATTCAACCTCCTTTAAACACAAGGATGAATTTCCAACCCTCATATGATAGCAGAGGATGGTTAGAAGATTTATGGTTTTTTCCTTGTTTGTTACTTTAATGGTAAGCATTTAGGTTAATTAGATAGATGATTACTTTAGCGACTGAGGAACGCTGATGTAAATCATTCCTAAGAATGCCTAAGAAGAAGAAAAACAAGAAAGCATTCTGCAACAACTTTAAATGTCTCTGATGAAGAAGTAAAAAGTATTTTACAAAGGCTCCAAGAAGGAGAAGACTGCAAAGAGGCTGCTATTAAAGGCAACGTGCTTCAACCGAGGTCAGTAACGCCCCCTTATAAGTATGCATGCTCTCAAGCATGTTTCAGAGTTTGAAACATGTGGTGCAAGGCCAAAGTTTTCACAGGAGCTTTTTCACTCCTACACAGAGAGAGAAACTAATCATTCTCCTCAGAGCTCTGAGCAAGCTATAAAAGGCTATCATGATCAAATAGAAATTTTTGAACGTGAACTGTTCCAGGCCAAAATGGCCTTATCTATACTTGAGTTACATAAAATGGACTCTCCTGTTGTTCAAACCTCTGAAAATGCCATTTTGGCTTCTTCTCCACAGCCTAAGACACTCCCCTGGTGGATATTGTGTCAGGCCAATCAGAACAGAGAGTTTTTTCTTCTCAATTTACACATGCCACACAGGCAGAAAGTTTCATTGAGAAGTTTAAAGCTGAAATTGCAGCGCCATCTCCTGGCCAAAGTAATTTACTACAGAAAGCTAATTTGCATTGTGAATTCCAAAAGCAATTACAGATATTGCATCAAATGTTATCAAACATGTCCTTAACTCACTCAGCTATTCAAGCTGCAATGCAACAAGTGCCTCCACAGGCCCAATCTTCGGCACCCCCTGGTGGTGCTGGTGTCTTTTTAAATGGAGCACAACAATACTTAATGCAGCAAGGGCAAATGGTCGCACCTTCAGGAGGCCATGTTAGTAGTGCAGCTCAAGCACCAGCCGCAGCTGTAATACAGCAACCACACGTTCAACAACAAGTATTGTTACCTACACAGCCAGCATTCAAAATGCACATTCCTCAACAGGCACTTTCTGTTTCTCCATTGACTGGTGAGTCAAAATTAAAAATGTCAGGACAGAATTATAAGGCCTGGGTCAGTGAGGTTGCACTTTTACTTCGCAGAGAAGGTACCCATTGTATGGTGTTTAATCCTCCTGTCCAGCCATGGACTCCTGCAATAAGAGACTTAGAGACTAAGCCTTGCACAACCTTATTGATGTCCATGGATACTGAATTGCAAGTTATTTTTCCCCCTGATGCAACAGCCCAACAAATTTGGGTCCAATTGGAAAATTGCTACAGGTCCATCTCAATTGAATCCTCATGTTTGCTCATGTCTGAGTTCCATGGTTTGAGATTGAAACCTGGTGAACAAATTGGAGGACATTTAACCAAACTGAAAGGAATGAGAAAAGAATTGAGAGAAAGAGGCTTTTGCATTGATGATATGCAAATGGTAAGCATTATCATTAACTCATTGAATTATGAGTTAATAATGGAAAAATGTCATTGCAAAGATTAATCAAGTGCCTATTGCTCAATGCACAGTGGACAATGTTTGCAGACTTTTAATTGAAGAAGAAGCACTCACGTTAGCCATGCCACATTTGCGAAGGCCACCCGCATCAAGAGCTCCAGCGAGGCGTGCTTTCCGAGGAAGAGCCTACGTTCCAAGGATGCTAAGATGCTACATCTGTAACCGTATGGGACATGCCGCCTGGGATTGTCTCCAATGAGTTCCAGCTCCTGCCACATACCAGCCCAGAGGAACAGATTCCGGAGGCAGAGGCAGAGGCAGAGGCGGAAGGCAAGGTCATCGTGGTCCAAGGCATGATCTACAAGCTCCACTAGCCACATTGGCTTTAACCAACGAACCACAACCACATCCAGAGCATGACAGACAGCTTTCGTGGACTTTAGACAGTGGTGCAGCATTGCATGTTACCTACAGAAAAGAATTGTTCACAGAGATGCATGAGTCTGAACCTGAACTACATGAACTTTATTCCTTCTCTAATCATCCTTGTAAGGTTATGGGAAAAGGGACTATCTATGTTGAGGAGCTCGATGCATTCATCCCTGATATTTATTACATACCTACAGCAAGTAGTAATTTGCTTAGTCAGAGTTACTTGTCTAGAGTGTTAAAGTACCAGGTTCACCACCTTGAAAAAGCAAGTTACATAGTTAAAAATGGAGATATTGTTGCTGAAACCATACTAATTGGTGGTGTTTATTACATAAAGCTAAAGTCTAAACCGCAAACACAGGCAAGTATGCAAACTCCAAAAGAGAAGAGCACAGGCCCAGAGAGAGATGTTCCAGTGAGAGATCCTGTAGCTACTCCAAAGGCTCCTAAAGTCAACAAAAAGAAAATAAGAAAACAGGTTGCTCAGAGCAAGCCTGAGGTTCCTCACAGAACTGTTAATGTTGAAAATTTACTAACTGGTAAACCTTTGCATTCCAGGTGTATCCACAAGTGGCATAGAAGATTGGGGCATGCCAGTTTTTGTGTTCTTAATGGTGAGTTATTGCACAAGGCCAGACTTGTAGCTCAGGGTTTCTCTCAACATTATCCTGAGGTTTACACAAACACTTACTCACCGACAGTCAGAACTGAGAGTGTAAAAATTGCTTTAGCCACTGCAACTATCCTTGGTTTAGATGTTTTCCAGTTCGATGTTGACACGGCTTACCTACATGCTGACCTAGATGAAGAAATCTACGTGAGAGGTCCTCCAGGATTCCGACAGCAAGAAGGGAATACCTGGTTTCTAAACAAAAGTCTTTATGGTCTGAAACAGTCCGGTTTAATGTGGTACTTATGTCTTACTGACAAACTAAATTCAATGGGCTTAATAAAGTCAGAAACTGATGATTGCCTATTCACAAAAAGATCTAACAATACATATGAGATAATTCTTGTTTATGTTGATGATATTGTTTATATTGGTCCAAATAAGAAAATGAGTGAGATTTTTGCTAAAGCTTTGCAGAGATACTTCACATTGAAATCTTTAGATCATATTAGCACTTACTTAGGTGTTCAGATTGACAAAACACAGAAGGGGTTTAGTCTTTCACAAGAGGATAAAATTGAACACATTTTGCATTAATGCAATATGAGGGATGCTAACACAACAAAGACACCCATGCAAACAGATTTTCACAACTTGACACATGAATCTGGTCCTGAATTCGAGGATCAAACACTTTATTGTTCAGTCATTGGGTCACTGTTGTATATTAGTAGTTGGACCAGTCCCGACATTGCACGTAGTGTTAATCTCTTGTCTCAATACGTAGGTAAGGCAACACAGTTTCATTGGACATGTATTAAGAAGTTATTGAAATACTTAAAATATACTAAACATATGAAGTTATTGTTAGAACCATCACATACTGATTATGCAGAATTATGTTGTTATGCAGATTCTGATTGGGCAAGTGATAAGAAATCACATATAAGTACTTCAGGTTATATGATGTTCCTAAATGGATGTCCTGTTTACTGGCAAGTGAGGAAACAGAAGTTTGTTTCTTGTTCATCTACTGAAGCTAAATATGCTTGTGTTTCAGATGCATGTAATTCTCTAACATGGTTTGATGCTTTGGTCACAGATAACTGGACAAGTCCGATTCAACCGATCACACCATAATGGAAGACAATAAATCGGTGGTTTATATTTCTGAGTCACATTTTACAGGTTCTAGGTCCAGACACATTGACATCCGTTATCAAAATATAAAACAATTAGTTAAACAAGGTTTTGTTAAATTGCAGTATGTATCTACACATGATCAAATTGCTGACATGCTCAACAAACCGCTTCTGCGTAAGAATATGTGCCTTATTTGATGATGTACCTGATGTCCGCTCAACTGGCAAAAAGAAGGGGTGTCGCGATGTATTTTGTTTTGCCAGCTGTGTTTATATTCTAAGACATACGGGAGACTGACTCTTCTCTGTAAGCCTATTACGCATGTCCTTTTGCCTTCTTCTCTTTCTGTTTTGTTTGCCACTAGGAGGTAGGCTAGGAACTTTACCAAAATGTATTATTAGCCAGTAAGTTTGTTTGTTATTTATTTTACAATAAAAATATGTTTTTTTTAGAATATACCTCAGGTTTATTGTTTTTAATTGTAAATATACTCCAAGGAAAAACCACGGTTCAACCTCCTTTAAACACAGGACTGAATTTCCAACCCTCACAAATTTAAATTTTCTTTGGTAGTTCATATTAATAAGAGCTCTGATTATGGAAAATACTGAGTTCTAGTGGCTATTCCTTTCCAGTATGGGAATAGCTTTTCTGTATATTATGTTTTTAATTTCCTGTCTACCAATCTCAAGAAAGGTTGCCTGAATAGGAATCCTTTTCCTTTCTTTTGTCCTTGTATCTTTCCCAACTTTTTTTGACTCTAATGACATTTGTATGCTTGTATTTTAGATATTGTCACCCTCTCAGACTTTAGCTGAGGTTGACTAAGTCCACGGTCATTGAACCAGGTTTTGGTGCTTTTGGCAGTGTGGGCAGCTGGAAAATGAACTCAGCATCCCCATAAAGCTCAACTACGGAAGGAAGCATGAAGTGCTCCAAAATCTCCTGGTAGACAGCTGCTTTGACCCTGGTCTTAATGAAGCACAGTGGTCCAAAGTCCTGTTGCTCAGTGGTCCAAAGACCTCTTTTCTGATGAGAGCAACTTTTGTGTCTCATTTGGAAACCAAGAACCCAGAGTATGGAGGAAGAATGGAGGGGCCAATCAAGCACAGTAATCCCAGAGTCATTGAACCAGGTTTTAGTGCTTTTGGCAAAAGTTGCTTCCTTCTTCCTTCCACAGATGAGCTTTATGGGGATGCTGACTTCATTTTCCAGCAGGACTTGGCACCTGCCCATACTGCCAAAAGCATCAAAACCTGGTTCAATGACTCTGGGATTACTGTGCTTGATTGGCCAGCAAACTCGCCTGACCTGAACCCCATAGAGAATATTGCCAAGAGAAAGATGAGAGACATGAGACAGAACATTGCAGAAGAGCTGAAGGCTACTATTGGAGCATCCTGGTCTTCCATAACACCTCAGCAGTGCCACAGGCTGATAGTTTCCATGCCATATTAGTTTCATCTTTTAAGTTGCATTGCTGAAATAAATGAACTTTTGCACGATATTCTAATTTTCTGAGTTTCACCTGTACATCTTGTCCAACACAATATTCCTTTATTCCAGGAAAAGTTTTGTGAGATGCATCATTGTTTCATAGAAGTTCTCCAAATCGAAGAAATGAGGGTAGCTCCTGCGCCCCACCTTTAATCCTGTAGTTTAGGGTAATCCAGTCATTTTTGAGTTTCAGCTTTCATCATCAGCTTGTAAGATCTGTATTACAAAATAGTTGGAAGAAAGATGTTGATTATCCTGCTGTACAACTTAACTGGCAGCACTATCTGATATTGCTTCAGATCTGCCTACACATTGTACAGCATAAGACTCATGTTGCTACGGAATTCCTATTAGTATGAAAGCTTGTCATTGCAACACAAAAAAGCCACAAGTGATATACTATAATATGTCTCTGCTAATAGGGAAGTCCTTTTTCCCCCTAAGTAGTTATGAAGCAACTTGAACCAACATCTGGAATTGTCCTGAGACAATTACTGATTATTGTGGGATTTCTTTTAATGAAAAATTCGCTGAAATTGAATATTAATTAATATCTAATTGAACCCAGTGGAACTTACTTGAATAAAAATTAGATTTTGTAGTGAGAAGTAAAGGAAGATGGTTTATATTTATTGCGATTTTTTGAACTGGCTCAATGTCTAGCAAAGTATTTTCTGTTACTTGCATCCTAAGCATTTTCATTTGAAGAGAGAAGTGTTTGAACCTGTGATTTCCTATGCAAACCAGTATGATTTCTTGAACTGTATATTTTTGTATAATAATTTTACATTCACATGCCTGTTACATTCACATTTTTGAGTTTAGGGAAAATTGTGTCAGTATATGTATCAGAGAGATTTCCATTTTGTAACTATCACTTTCAGTTAAATTGACAGGGTAGCAGTAGATGTGAAGAATGGAATGAGTTCAGCTAATGTTGTCCAATGAATCATACATTGAACAAATGTATAATTACAAATAAGAATTGTACATTAAACTTGTAGAACCATGTCCATATTGCTGTCTCATAGTAGTTCCTCCTGTTCATTTTGCAAGAGTACTTTAGAAACTGTGAAAGAAGAGAATTTATACAACTTAATTATTTCAATATGGGTGTAACTCTTCTTCTTTTGATGATTTAGCCAGTAAAAACACTTTTGTACTTATAGCCTTTAATTGACTATCCTTATGCGATAGCCACAGCAGTTGAAAAAACTGCCAAGTCAGTAAAGGGTGCAAGTGTTATGAATGAAGTCAGCAAATTGTTAGGGATCATATCAGCACAAATAACAACAGAGAAAAAAATGATTCCATTGCTTTCTTCTGCTATTTATATTACTGAAAAGCTGCTGATAAATATGCATATAATCCACAAAATGTTGGACATATTTAGATATTAATATTGGGGATTATGAGAATGATGTTAGCATGTCTAAATCTACATTTTTTTAAAAAACAGAAGTCTTTGACAGTCTTTAATTATATGTAACTCAAGTGGCATATAATTAAAGCAATAAGTGGGACTTCTGGCTGATCTCTATGTTACCAGTCACAGAGAAACAGAGCTCTTTGTTCCAATGCTGCCTTCTCTCTGTTTGTGGGCTCTAAAAGGAGCCAAAGCTCCCTTGTAGCGGGCTGCAAAGCTAAGGAGGGGCACCCTGTGAGGTCGCAGGAGAGATTGCAATTTTCCTGCTGAACCTTGGAGCCATGCCCCCTCTATGCCATGGCGAAGAGAAGAAGCAGTCTAAGATGGCTGCTGTGAAGTTGGGACAACTGAAAAACATCTAAGAGTTCTGCTGGAGCTGAGTTAGTGAACAATGTTTGGAACTGAGTGAGAAGAACTCTATTCAAATTTTTAACCACAAAAGAATATCCAGGAAAACAGAGGTTCACAACTATTTTTAAACTAGCAGCATTAATACTTTGAGGGAATGTCAGCATTCCAAATATCATGCAGAATCAAATCAGAGTCCAAGGCAGAGCTATCCTTAAAGTTCCAATTTAATAAGACAGACATGTTGGCACAACTGTGGAATCCAGAATCTGAAAGCTTCCTTGGATTCCCACCCAGTTGAAAGCAATGTTCCCTCTAACTTTTTTTCAGTGTGTGCGGAAAAGTATAGTATTTGAGCAGCACATTTTCATGCCTGAGCACCTGAATTTTTTTCACAGATGTTTCACAGAGCAATTGATTTATAGGATCCGAATTCGAATGGAGAAAAATGGTTTTGTGCACGTGTGTGTGTGTGTGTGTGTGTGTGTGTGTGTGTGTGTGTGTTTGAGTGAGCGAGGGATCCGGTAAGGGAACTGTGCCTATTTAGGAAAGAAGGTAAATTATTGCAAACATGATCAATCGAAGATAAGTATGGGGACAGGTTGGGCAGTAGAGAGAAAGTGATAAAAGAGTGGGAGAGAGGAAGAAAAAAAGAGGGAAGAGAGACAGAATGAGACAGAGAAGGACAGAGAAAGTGGCAGAAGAGTGGGAAAGAAGGAGAAAGAGAGACAAAGAGAAAGAGGGTGAAAGAGATAGAAAGAGACAAAGAGGAGAGAGAAGGGAGAAGGAGAGAGAAAGTGACAGAAGAATGGAAAAGAGGGAGAGAGAAAGAGAAGAGAGACAAAGAGAAAGAGGATGAGAGAGACAGTGAGAGGAGAGAGGAAGAGGAAAGAGTAAGAGAGAACATCTCATTTCAACCCTGAGGTGCAAATATTCTCTTTGATTGGTAATTTTATTTGTCCATTTACTATCCAATACTCTCATTTCTCCTTAAGTTCATTAAGAATTCCCTTCTTTTTATTGAATTTATCACAATACCGTGAGAACAACTTTTTCAGCATAGCTTTACAGCTATTTAAAATATATAGTAATTTAGGTCAGGTTTTCAGAACATTAGTCTATTTATAAGTCACTAAGTGCAAAGAAACAGATTCAGAAAATTGGCTTCCTTTTTTGTAATTGCCTATTGCCTGCTTAATTTTCTACCTACATTTTTGATAACTGATATTCATGTTGACCCAAGAAGCCCATCATAGAAAAAAATCCTCCCTATGAACTTTGTTGGGTTTCCATGGAATGAAGTTTGATCTTTTTCTCAACCATACAGTAGCATATTCTTTCTAAGGAGGATATAATCAAGATAGTCCATAATTTCCTATCAATCTAACAGTATGGCAATTGACAATCTCTTTATATTTCAACTCTAACTCTTTCAGTCTTAAAGGTTTGGTGAGGAGAAATCCAAAAATTCTTTTAAAGAGGAAAAAAATGCTTGCACAATTGCACCCATTGAGACATGTATATATACACAACACACAGAGAAACAAACTTAACAAAGTGCTAAGTCTGCCCACTAACTAACTAACTAACTAACTAACTAACTAACTAACTAACTATCTCTCTCTCTCTCTCTCTCTCTCTCTTAAAGAGAGAGAGAGAGAGAGAGAGAGAGAGAGAGAGAGAGAGAGAGAGAGAGAGAGAGAGAGAGAGAGAGAGTCGGATGGATGAGAGGGACTGCAGAGGGTCTCCTGGAGTCTAGGGCAGCGAGTCATTTGATGGAAAAGTTGCTGCTTGAAAGTAATGACCTGGCTTGGCTCCCATTTTCAATCTGCTGCCCAACGACCGAATGGAGAAACAAAGAGACAGGAGAGACGAAGCGAGAGTCAAGCCAAGTCATTCCTTCCAAGAGGCACGTTTCCCATCGAATGACTCGCCGCCCTAGACTCGAGGAGACCCTCTGCAGTCCTTCTTGTCTGGCCGGGATGCCAGCGAAAGTGTTGGGCTGAAGGAAGGAGGGATACACACGCTCACACTCTCCCTCACTCCCTCACTCCCCTCTTCCTCCTCCTCCTCCCTCCCTCCCTTCCTCTCTCTCAAATGGCAAATCCGAGCAGCCACTGCTGGGAGTCGGTCCCATGCCTTCTCCCAACCCCCACACCCCTTCTCTCAGCTACTTCCTGCCTTGTGATTGCTGTCTCCAGGCTGGCTCTCCCCTCCTATTATCGTGGAAGGTGTCTCACAAAAACCACTGGGCGGCAGTTGGAAACTGCTGCGCGGTGTTTTATTGTCACATGCGTGGCCGCACACCTGCACAGCTTAGAGGGAACAGTGGTGACAGTTCATGATCTTGTCCCCACAACCGTAAATCCATCACATGGTCCAATCTTCCTCTGCCATGCTGGCATTTCCACCCATCTAGTTCCAGTCAGAGGTGCAGAGACAAACAATGGTCTTGATTTCTAGAAAGAAATGACAATAACACATTCCACAATTCTAATCCTTACTATTCCCCCCTTCCAATTGCCCACTAATGAAACCATGACCCGTCAAAACCGCGGAGGACAAAATCGCGCTCGACGAAAGCGCGCATTTGACGTCATCACAGTGCGACGAAAAAAATTAAAAATTGAAATAAAAATAAAATTAAAGCAAGCCGATTCACATAAAGGTAAGGGTTAGGTTTAGGGTTAGGGTTAGGGTTAGGTTAAGGGTTAGGGTTAGGTTTAGAGCGTTAGGGTTACGTTTAGCGTTAGGTTAAGGGTTAGCGTTAGGTTTAGCGTTAGGTTAAGGGTTACATTTAGGGTTAGATTTAGGGTTAGGTTTAGGGTTAGGTTTAGGGTTAGGTTTGGGGGGGTTAGGATAAGGTTTTCGCTTTATTTTTACATTTTTCGATCACAGCGCGATGTTTTCGTCGCGCTGTGATGACGTCAAATGCGCGCTTTCATCGAGCGCGATTTTGTCCTCCACGGTTTTGTGGTGGAACCAATGAAACAGCATAGTAAAGAAAGAGAGAGAAAGTGTAGCAAGCCAAAGATTCTAAAAGGAATATAACTGCAGGCCTGACAGGCAGCCTATCCTCAGAAGAAAATTTTTTCCTGAAAAGAGAATAACATAAAAGTTAACATAACACAATTAACCACCTCTCCCCTCCCCCAGGGGGACCCTTTGGTTTATCGAGAAACTTCTCATGGAATTGTTTTACTAACTTCTTCACTTTTAGGTTCTAGCTTTTCACCCAAGTAGCTTCAGACAAAGGGTAACCCTTCCAATGCACTAAATACTGTAAGCGACCCCTATTCAGCCTGGAGTCTATGATTTTTTCCACCTCAGATTGTGTTTCTCCTTCTATCACTACAGGAGAAGGGAAATCTTGGGTGGATGCTCTTATGCTGGACCCAATTACTGGCTTCAACAAGCTACAATGAAATTCTGGGTCAATTATCCCTAGACTTCTGGACTGGGTTGAACTGTAACTGGGTTAACTATGTTCACTATTGGGAATGGACCAAGAAATTTTGGACCAAATTCCTTACTAGCCATTCTTAATCTCATGTATTTGTAGATACAAAAACTTTGTCCCCCACACGAAAGGGGGTTTGGAGCGAGCGATGTTTATCAGCTTGCTTCTTGTAGGCTTCTGCCGTATCTGCTAGAGCTTTCTTCGTAGTCTCCCATACTTTCTTTAGTGTGTCCATCCATTCATTTAGAGACATGGAGAAGGGAGGTTCTCTAGGCAGCTCAGGCATGGCAACAAATTCCATGCTACTGGTAATTTGGAAAGGAGTTAATCCAGTGCTGCTGTGGACCGCATCATTGTATGCCACTTCGATGAAGGGTAGCAAGTCCAACCAGTTGTTTTGCTGATAGACCACATAACACCAGATGTATTGTTCCACCACTGCATTGGCCCTCTCTGCTGTGCAGTTCATGCTGGGCTGAACCTCTGAGCTCAGTTCTTTTGTGGACCCAATGGACCTCAGAACCTCTTTCCAGAACTTGGCTGTGAATTGGACTCCTCAGTCTGAAATGATCCTCTTGGGATCCACCTCTGCAGGTGATAAAAGTGTTTCACAAACATTTTCGCTAATTTATTTGTGGACGGAAACCCTGAGCAAGCGATGAAATGCGCTTGCTTGAAAAACAAATCAATAACTGTCCAGATTATTCTATTTTCGCTTCTGTCTGGGAATTCCACAATGAAGTCCACTGCGACCTCTTCCCATGGTGGGTTAGGGCTGGCCGTTCATTGTAGTAATCCAGGTGACTTCTCTGACAGTGGTTTCATCATTGCGCAAGTAGCACACCTTTTTACGTAATCTTCCACCTCCAATTTCATCTTTGGCCACCAAAATTGACATCTGGCGAGGTGGAGTGTTTTTAGGAATCCAACGTGGCCTCCTAGTTCCACTTCATGGCTTTGCTGTAAAACTTCCAGCCTCAACCTCACAGGGACATACAGTTTGGACTCCATCTTCCATCGTTAGGATATCCTGGTTATTGTTGTGCCACTGATCTGTTGGGAGCACCAATTTCATAGCTGTCATCAGCTTATCCTGCCTTCGGTTAGTGACTTGGGCTGTCTTTTGGTGGGAGGAAGAAATGATGGGGTGAACAACTTCTCCCTTCTTACTGTAGTACTATAGTTTTCTCGACAAAACATCCCCCAACAAGGTTTTTGGTACTTGTTGGATCCCTGGGGTTTTTGTCTCTGCTGCAGGTGCTGCAGATTCTGGGCCCTTGGGTTCATTCATCCCTGGGTGGCCCTTTTCCTCCACCGGTGGCAACTCCCATGTTGATGGCCAAGCAGGTGCCCACTGGCATCTATTCCATCCATGACCTGGGAAGAAAATGTAACCTGGTGGTGCTTGATTCACAAGCTGCAGCCCAATTTTCGGTGGCTGGCTAGTGAGAGATGTTGGCAAAATCCTTCCTGCTGATTGGTTTGAATTCCCCATTTTAACTGGGAATCTGCCTTCAACTCAGTTGCAGGGTAATGGGTCATTTCATTTATTGCTGTTTGGAAGGAGTCAAAATCTTCACTCCAGGTTTTTTTCCCTGAGCCTTGGCTGGGGAAGGAGGGAAAGCATCACTCATGTTTAGTTGCTCAAGTTGATCTGGGACTTTCATTCTCCAGCCGTGTGGTGAATTAGTTTTCCCAGTCCCCTCCAGATACTATTTATCTGCAAATTTCCTCTCCCACAAATTCCTTTGCTGCTTGGGAGAGATGTAGAGAAGCATCTCATCTCAGCTTCTTATCTCAAAAAGCTTTCTCTTAATTGTTTGCTTAAAATGTGCGCTGACCCAGTCAGTCAGCATTGGGAAATCAGCACCCCTCACCAGCCCCAGTGCAGGGGGGTTGCTGGTGATTTATTTTAAAAGCAGATTCGGGATAATGTCAGCATTCCAAATATCATGCAGAATTAAATCAGAGTCCAAAGCAGAGCTATCCTTAAGGTTCCAATTTAATAAGACAGACATGTTGGCACAACTGTGGAATCCCGAATCTGAAAGCTTCCTTGGATTCCCACCCAGTTGAAAGTTCATGATCTTGTCCCCACAACCGTAAATCCATCACATGGTCCAATATTCCTCTGCCACGCTGGCATTTCCACCCATTTAGTTCCAGTCAGATGTAGAGGTGCAGAGACAAAGAATGGCTTTGATTTCTAGAAAGGAATGACAACACTTCTACAATTCTAATCCTTACTATTCCCCTCTCCCAATTGCCCACTAATGAAACAGCATAGTAAAGAAAGAGAGAGAAAGTGTGGCAGGCCAAAGATTCTAAAAGTAATATAACTGCAGGCCTGACAGGGAAAATTTAAAACTGAAAAAGAATCAAAGGGAAAAAGGCAGAAAAATTGTTAAAAATACAGAAAATTGGATTTTCAAATTGGACAAGCCTTGTTCTGGTTAAGAATTTTGAAATGCTGGAATTATTTACTTAAAAATTAACATTATCTTTATATTGTGGAAAATCATAAAAAACTGGTTAACATTGAAATGTAATCCAATAGTGCCACCTGATGACAAAAGGAAGAACAATACATTCTCAAAATCTTGAAAATATTTGATTACTGAAGATTTAAATATGACAACAAGAGAGACACTACCATTAAAATGACCCCTGAAGATTACAACACAAGACTGAATTTATAGAGGGATTCAAGGAGATTCTGGAAAATGTATGGGACTATCCCGAGGAGCAGGTTGATCAATCTTGGGATACACGGAATTAAGAATTTTGAACGTTTTGAGAAGTGACTATAGGTTTATATATATATGATCTTTGGAATATTGGACAAAAGAGAGATACAATAAAATTTAACAAGATGCTTCATCAAGAAGAAAGGAGTGGAATTTGGAAAGAGATGGCATCGGCAATTCAAAGTACAAGGGAGACACTGACAAGACATTTTAAGAAAATTATGAACCAATTGGAGAGCCCAGACAGAAAGCTGGGAAACATAACACAGAGGATAGTGAGTGTTCAAAACACCCAGGAAAAGGAAGAGCCAACTGAAAGAGTAGATGAAAAAATAGAACAGACAAAACAAATGAAACAAGATCATATGAAGATAATAACAAAAATAATAAGGATTGATGATAAGCCAAAGAGAGAGTACACAAAGGAAATTTAAAAAGGAATTGGGGAACGAGGAAGATTTCTCTGGGAGAGAGATAGGGGCAAGAGTAGCTATTTTGAAAACTAGACAATGGAAAAGAACAGAGAGAGGAGAACTGTTTAAAACCACTAGTCAAGAGGTGGAAGCAGATAGAAATAAAGATCCAAGAGAGGAATATGGGAGGCAAGCCAAGAAACAAACAGTTAAAGCTTTAAAGCAGGTAAGAGATTATGGTTAGAAAGGGAACAGGTTTAAATATAGTAATCGCATAATTAAAATGAGAATAGGGATGGGATGGGGACTAGAGAGAGGGGAATTAATAAAATACACATTTTTCTATAATAAGGAGAAGTAGTAATAATAAGAGGGGAAATTAAAATTTGAATGATGATATTACTAAGTATATTTAAATAATATGGTGACTGGCATAAAAACAATATATAGAAATATTGATTAAACAAATAATGAAATATTATAATTCAATATGAATATGTGTATATTTACAAAATGCAACAAATATCAATAATATTTTATTTTTATCAAAATGTATGACATGCAGAATATGATGATTGACATAAAAATAATATATTGAATATTGAATAACCAAATAATGAAGGATCATAAGTTGAACAAGCAAATAATGTAAAATTTTAATGTAACACAAATGTTTGTATTATTATTAGAATAATATAAGCTTGCTAAATGTAATAAATATGATTGATAATATTTTAATCTTATTAAAAGGTATGACATTCAGAATAGGGTGATTGGCATAAAAATAACACACTAAAATATTAAAAAACTAAATAATGAAAGATTATAATTTAATATAAATATGTGTACTATTACTAGAATTATATAAGTATGTTAAATGAAACAAATATGATTAACACTATTTTATTTGTATCAAAATGTATGACACTCAGATGCCACACTGTTCACACATTGATATATTTGTAAAAAATAAAAAAATAAAAAACTTTTTAAAAGATTTAAACACGTGGCAGTAGCTTTCTTAGTAACACAGAACTAAATAATTTGAATAAAAGAATTTGAGTTATTATTATTTATGATAATCTACTGTTGGTGGAAACTTAATAATTCAATTCAAGTCCTAATCAACACAAAACTTTAACTAACCAACAAACAACAACATCTGCATATCCTTGAACTAGATCCTTGGAAAAGTGGATCAAATTGCCAAATCCAGCCTAAATATCTAGCTGACTATTTAAGCATCATCATCATCATCAGTGGTGGTGGGTTGCCAATTTTTTTTACCACCGGTTTGGGCGCATTGCATGTGACACTTCTGTGCATGTGCAGAAGCATCTAGGTGGGTGGCTACTTCCGCCCCTACTGCCTGTTCACACAATCCAGGCCGAACTGGGAGAAACCCACCTATGATGATGATGATGATGATGATGAGCATGATGATGAGCATGGTGATGAGCACGATTATGATCAGTAGTAGCAGCAGCAGCAGCAGTAGCAACCATATTATACCACTTCAAAGCAATGATATTCTCCATGTCATGGCAAGGAGCAATCAGTGTGTTGATTTGATACATTTCTGATGGGAATATGGATGCGGGGCAATGATACAAAATTGGGAGATGTGATTTGATAACTAAGCAGAAGATGTTCAGATCTCTTACACATATATACACTCATTCACAAATGCGCGAACACACTTTTTACATGCAAAGTCATTTGAGAAGGGATAATACTTTAACCTCATCTCACACATTTAATATTGTTATATTTCTTTTTCTTTCTTTCTCCTTTTTTAATTTTACATTAAGCATTTAGTACTGACTATGTAAGATTCCAAAAATCATTTTAAAATAAAACTAGATGAACTGGTTTTCAAAGACATTTGCACAGTCATTCACAGCAGACTTCATGTCTCCTAAGGAATAAAACATATTGACTTTATCTTCTGCATTCAATGAATATTATTCTGAATGTCTAAGCATGAAAGATTCCCAGATTCTAATTTGGTAAGAATTCATTTTAAATGATGCAAAATGATGGTAAGCTGATTTTATTACTCAAAGAGATACGGGCCGCATTAAAATTTAAGCTAATTGAAACCAAAGAACAGAAGAATCTAGTGGCGAATTGGGTATTTTTTAATGGGTTTATGGCCGGTGGTTACCCTATTTCTTAAATGTTTTAAATGCTATTTACGTGGATAAAGGAAAGATTACTCCAACATTCCCTCTGACTCTCCTTAAGTGGGCTGTAACCAATTTACTACAATTTGGCTTCTTACAATCTGACACTTTTATTGCTTGGTTGTGTTGGTCTAAGATCAGATAAGATCGCACAGCTCCCAGCGTGTTCTTACTTGCAAATATCTTAAAGCTTCTAGCTGTGTCACAACATGGCATCTATATATGCTTCAAATGATTCGTTTCAAATGATTTTCTACGCATTTCAAAAGTTGTTTGACACATATGAAAGATTTGAAAAAAAGCTGGACTATTTAACATTAAAATATGAAGAAAAAAGTGAGAACGTTGAATGTTTGAATGTTCCTGAAACACAAATGAAGAATGTCAGAAATGAAGTTTCTCAACTTGCTGACACGCCGGGCGTCTGGTTTACTTCGGAGGGAGAAAGAGATGCAACGCTTGAAAGGGGGGCAGCCATACAGAAGATTTATTTCAAAAGACAGAGTGCAGGAGGAATGAGAAGCATTAAAGAATCTATACTTTATGAAACATCATTTGCAGAATTATCGATACCACCCTTCAGAATTAAAGACAAGCTGAAAAGTGCAACAAGCCTAGGACAACGTTATTACATCAGAGGCATCCTAAGCAAAAAGGTGCGAAGATATTCCTGTTTGGACTTGTTTATAAAAAGATTTGGTAAACTTGTTCCACGAATGGCAATAGGACTAAGGAGGTTTTGTTATTGGAGAGACATAGGCTGATAGATGGAAGAATACAATTCAAAATTAGCTAAATCTAATTACTCTTATTTGTAATAGACATAGCTGAATAATAATTGATATTGATAGTAATGTATATAATGTGGAGTTGATATGATAAATAATAATTGGATATGAGAAGGGAAGGTTGGAAATATTTTTGGACCATATACAAAGGTTATTAATCACAATAATTATCACTATTAAAAATAAAATAAAATATATACAGTTAAATGTTAACTAATATGGGGAAAATGTTACGATATACGATATAATTACATAAAGAAGGGAGAATGATAATAAACTATACTGCATGGAGAGATGGAATTTTTGGTATTAAATATTATGGATGTTCAGCTAAAACAGGATATGAGGATTTGATGTTAATAGAGGATTTTACAAACAAGTAAAATTACAAACAAGAAATGTCAGCATGTGGTTATGGATTAAATCTTTGGCATATTTAAGGATGAAGGATATTTAAATAACTGTAGTCAACTAAAAGTGGAGGTATAATGATGTCAATATGGTAAAAAATTGAGTTAAGATATTTGAATTAATATGAATTAATGGAAGAGATGCACCAAAACATGTTGTTACCAGCTGATATACTTTTTTTTATAATATATACCTGTGTTCTTTTTTCTTTTCTTTTTGGTTTCTCTTTTGTTTTTCTTTTGTTTTTCCCTGCCTTGTTTTTTGTTCTTTTTGTCTTTTTTTTCTTTTCCCACTGGTGTGGGCATGTATTGTTTAAGAAACAAAAATTATTATTATTATTATTATTATTATTATTATTATTATTATTATTATTATTATTATACAATTGTATCACAGCGGCCAGTTGTTTCTCTGGATTTGGCATTGGTTACTAGTCGGGCCCCACCCAGGGGCCTAGGACGTCGTAACGTATTTTCATAATATGCGTGCAGATCCAAGCAGTGCGGCTTTTTGCATTTGACTGATGGTGATTTTGTCAATTTTTAACTGTTTAAAATGTAATTCCAGTGCTTTTGGAATAGCACCCAGTGTGCCAATTACCACTGGAATTATCACTGCTGGTTTGTGCCATAGTTGTTGAATTTCAATTTTTAAGTCCTGATATCTTGCGATTTTTTCATGTTCCTTCTCGGTGACCCTGCTATCACCTGGTATTGCGATGTCTATGATTGTGACCTTATTTTTCTCAACCAGTGTGATGTCTGGTGTATTATGCACCAGTATTTTGTCTCTTTGCATACGGAAATCCCACAAGATCTTGACCGTCTGATTTTCGGTGACTTTTTCAGGCTGATGTTCCCACCAGTTTGTTGCTGTTTTAATATTATAATTTTTGCACAAATTCCAATGGATCATTTGTGCTACTGAATTGTGCCGCAATTTATAATCAGTCTGCGCAATTTTTTTTACAACAGCTGAGTATGTGATCAACAGTTTCATCAGCTTCTTTGCAAAGTCTGCATTTGGCATCATCAGAGGATTTTTCGATTTTGGCCTTAATGGCATTTGTGCGTATAGCTTGTTCTTGCGCAGCCAGGATTAGTGACTCTGTTTCTTTCTTTAATGTACCTGTTGTTAACCATAACCAAGTTTGTTCACTGTCCACTTTATCTTTTATTTTTTCCAGAAATTGGCTATGCAGTGCTTTGTTCTGCCAACTCTCCATTCTTGATTTTATCACATCTTTTCTGTATTCTTGTTTCGTCTGTTGGGTCTTCAGTAGATTTTTGTTCTTTGCTTCACTTGTAATAATGCTCTGCCACCTGATTTTCGGGGCAGGTATAGTCTATCAGTATCACCACGTGGATGTAAACTGTAGTGCATTGTCATTAGTTTTCTGGTTTTTCGGTCCAAAAGGTCCAAATCAGCTTGTGTCCAGTTAACTATACCAGCTGTGTATCTTGTAACTGGTATTGCCCAGGTATTTATGGCCTTGGTTGTATTTCCACCATTCAATTTAGATTTCAAAATTTTCCTAACTCTGTTAGTGTACTCTCGCCTGACAATAGTTTTTACTTCTCCATGCTTGATGTTATCCAACTGCAGAATGCCTAAGTATTTGTAGGCTTCATTTTCTTTGCATTTAATTAATTGGCCATTGTGCATTTCAATTCCCTCACATGCAGTTATTTTGCCCCTTTTTATGGATACAGTGGCGCATTTTTCCATGCCAAACTGCATTGAAATATCGGTGCTGAATACTCGGACTGTGTTTGTCAATGATAGGATTTCTATTTCTGACTTTCCATAGAGTTTCAAATCGTCCATATATAGTAAATGCGAAATTTTTTCAGCTTCTTTGGCTGTTTGGTAGCCTAATTTCATTTTTTTTAAGATTACCGATAGTGGGATCATTGTGATGATGAAGAGAAGAGGTGAAAGTGAATCACCCTGGAAAATTCCTCGCTTGATATTAACCATTCCGTAGATCTCATTCCCTACTGCCAACTCAGTTCTCCATTGTTTCATCGCCTTTTCAGTAAAGGATGTAATATTTTTGCTAATGCCAGTTGTTTCTAAGCATTTTATGATCCAACTATGTGGCAGTGAGTCAAATGCCTTTTTGTAATCAATCCAGACCATATTCAAGTTCGTTTTTCTGTTCTTACAATTTTCTAATATCATTTTATCAATTAGAAGCTGATCTTTTGTGCCCCTGCTCCTTCTTTTGTTGCCTTTTTGCTCTACTGGCAAGATGTTGTTTGTTTCCAAATAATCCATCACTTTATCTGCAATAATGCCTGTGAGTAATTTGAAGGTTGTTGGCAAGCATGTTATTGGTCTGTAGTTTTCACGTGTTGTTCCTTTAGTTGCATCTTTCTGAATCAAGTATGTTTTTCCAGTTGTCAACCATTCATCAATTTGGCCCTTTTGTAAAATTTCATTTAGTTGCCTGGCCAATATTGCACGTAAACTGGTCAGATATTTGAGCCAGAAACCATGTAATTGGTCCTTTCCAGGTGATGTCCAATTCTTTACCTTTTTAACTCGATTTTTGACCATCTCAGTTGTTATTTCTAATACTTGCATTTGTTTGTTGCCAATGCTTTTCTCAAAGTCATGTATCCACTTTGCTTCCTTGTTATAGTCCTTTGCATTTTCCCACAATTCTTTCCAGAATTCAACTGTGGCCTGTTTTTCTGGTTTTTCACTTTTGGTGTCATCATTCACATTAAGACTGATAAAAACGCCGTTGGTCTGATCAAAATTGCTGATTTTGTTTATATTGGATGATTCGTGCCTCATATCTTTCAATTTTTCTAGCTGTTGCTGTTATCTGCTGTTTTACAATCTCTACAGCTTCATTGATGTTTCTTGTATCCAATCTATATCTTCTGATTAGCCGATCTATGATTTTGTTGTTTTTAAGCCGTTGCTCATGCATGTTCTTTAAGTTACTAGCATCTGCCCTTAATTTGTTGATTTTTTGTTCTAAACGGATTTTCCACTTTGGCTTTGATGCTTTTTCTGTTGTGTGACTAGGTACTTTAATTTTAATGCCTAGTTCATTAGTGACTATTACAGCTGCGCTGTACATTAACTGGTTTGTTTCCAAGATGGATCCCGGTTCAATTGTTGAAAACACTGCATTAACCATTTTCATGATAGGGGCCAAAATTTTCTTAGGCACAGTTTTTAGTGATGGTAAACATTGCCTTTCCTCATTAAGCAGAAAATGCTCCATGATCTTATCCTTCAATTCTTTTTGTTTTTGAGTTAGTTCATCAGTTGGTTCAGTGATAACTGGTTCTAGTGGTGGTGATGTTATTTCCTCCCCGAGAGCTTCTTCTGGGAGTTCTACTATAATGTCTTTAGTTGTGTCTTGAATATCAGTTATTTCCGGTTGTGATATTGTTTTTTGGGTTTTGCAATTTGCCTGAATTTCCTCATGTTCAACTTCACTAAACACTTTGTTCCGTATAATAAATCGCCTTTGACACTTTATTCTGTATAATAAATCCGTATAAATTCCGTATAATTTATCCGTATAAATAATAAATTTATAATAAATAAATTATTATTATTATTATTATTATTATTTTGTTGTTATTATTATTATTATTTTAATAATAATTATAGTCAAATGAAAATGGATATATGATGATGGTGACATGTATGAATATTTGAGTTAAAATGCTCGAGTTAACATGAATTATGTTTGTTGACTGTGGAAGAGATGCACAAAAGTCTATTTGTAACCAACTGGTACACTTTCTATAGCATGTAAAGAAGGATGTTGTATTTGTTTTAAATTAAAAATTAAAAAAAATTAATAAAAAGAAATTTAAAGGACTCCCAAAAAGTTCATATCAAAACCAGTTTAGTCTAATCGTTAAAGCAGTGATCCCCAACCTTTGGGCACCAGGGCCTGGTTCCATCAAGAAAGGTTTTTCCATGGATTAGAGGGAGCATGATTTTGCATGCTGCTTGTATCTTATAGATGGGGCTTAGCTTGTTTGCAAAGCTTGGTTTATGGCATGCCAGTGCCAGTCCACAGATTGGGGGATTGGTATCCCTGGGTTAAAGCACCAGGCTAGGAACCAGGAATCTCTGAGTTCCAGTCCTGCCTTAGACATGAAAATCAGCTAGGGAGTTTGAGAGTTGCTTTGTAGAAAATAGGAGGAGAAAGGAGTAGGTATGTTTGTTGCCTTGATTTATTTATAAAAATAAAAAGATGGATTATAAATAAATAAACCATACTATCATCAAACTTACAGTGCTTTTCAATGACATATATATTCACATGAAGTATTGTATATAGTCTTACTATAATATTTATAAGTTTAAATAATTATTTCAACAACATAAAATTATATTTTATTGTTTATGTTAAGAAGACCTCAGAATATTGCAATCTTCTGCAGCTGTCATGTTAGTTTATAGAAAAAATGGCATAAAAATAATTGTGCATGGTTTTCTTTTGGTCTTTTGTAATTTTCCTCCAATCATCCTCTGATAGTGATCTATGAAATTTACCAAGTTTAGCATTTTTTAAAAGCAGACATTGCTTGTATCTCTCTTGAATGATAATTTTCAGACTGGTTTTGTATAATGCTCCAACCCACCCCAAATAATGCATTGGCTACAAGAGTTTTAGACCTTTTTTTTCTTTCTTATCACTTGAAGAAGAAAATAGCATCTGAGACAGATAATCACATAGAAATTTTAATTTGCTGTGAGCAGTATTTTATGATGTACTGACAGACAGGGCTTTACTTTATCTTTCTCTGAACTTTTATGATTTTAAGCAAAAAGCAGTGTTCTAATTGCTTTTTAAAAATCTAGCAAAATGTTTTACAAACAAGCATCATGAATCTCTTTTGCTCTCTCTCACATACACACACAGAAACACAAAACCACACAGAAACTCACACACTACACACACAGAAAGAGAGAGAGGGAGGGAGGGAGGGAGGGAGGGAGGGAGGGAGGGAGGGAGGGAGAGAGAGAGAGAGAGAGAGAGAGAGAGAGAGAGAGAGAGAGAGAGAGAATGAATGAATGAACGAACGAACGAATGAATGAACGAATGAATAGTGGCCAAAATTGCAGAAACCTTTTGGGGAAAGTGTGCAGTATTTTTGAAGTTTGATGGCTAAAAACACCCCCTTTTTGGAGTAATACCATAAAAATATACATCAATGCATAATTTAACCAAGAATGTAATGCAGCAAATTTTGTTCAATTAACTATATTCTATGAAATGTTATAGCCAAAACCAGAAAACAGAAGCACAACTTGCTTAGGTTGATATCAGGTAGCTTTCCTTCATCTGATGGTAGCCAATGAGCATGAGTGTTTAGAGAGCCAATCAGGTGTCATCTTGTTTTGGCATTGAGCCAATCAGATCACAGTAGGATTCTATTTTTTTTGTAAAAAGATTTTTATTTTTCTCTTTCAAATTCATTCTTAGATATGCATTCTTATAATTACTATTTAACATTTGTCAATCCATCATAGTCTCTATATTCATTTTTACACACACACACACACACACACACACACACACACACACACTACAGTTGCCACCCTGTGTCTCCATCTTGTTTTGCAACACCTTTCTCCTTCCATCTTCTTAACTTTCCTTCTCTATCTTCTTTCTTCCTCCTCTCCTTCCTTCTTTCTTCTTCCCTTCTCTTTCCCCTCTCCTTCTCCCTTCTTGTCTTTCATACCCTATCTCGTACTCTTAATTCCCCACCCTTACTTTCTCTGCTTTACCCTTTCTTCTTTTCCCTTCCCTTTATTACCTCCCATTCCTATGGGATTTTGTCTGCTTTCTAATTTTGTGCAAATACAATTGTAGCTGCTGTTATTATTTGTACAATCAAATATGAATCTTCTTCACTATATTTCTCTGGTAGAATACCCAATAAAAATATCTCTGGCTTAAACTCTATGGATTGATGTATCATTTTCTCTAACCATGTTTGTATTTTATCCCCGCACGTTCACCACATACGATATTATATTTTAATAAGCAATCACAAAAGAAGTGTAGGTAAGAAATATGATGATGGATATTTGTACATATTTGTATATATGTACAAATATCCATCCTCATCATATTTGTATGCTACATACTAATATCCTAGTATCTAGTATAAATCCACATATGATACATCTGAGTTTCTTTCTCTCACCCTTTTGCTGTGATGAACTGCTTGCTGTCTATTTTTTTATATTGTCCTTTTTGGTGGTACCCGAACCACCTTCTTTGTTCACAGGTTTCTTGTGTCCTCCCTTATCAACTTTGGTACCTTAAAGTTCAGGTTGTTTATTCACAGTTAAGCCCCAGAAAATCAAACCATTTATTAACAAAGCCAGACTGTATATTGGTCAAACATTAGTTTTAGGGAGAAGGAAAGGGTTATGCATGGAAAGAGGTAGGATTAGAGTTAAATTTGCACTTTCTGGTATCATCAGCATGTGGCATTGACTACCGCTTTAGAGCAGGAACAAATTACACTGATAACCAGCTCCCAGCTTATTGTATACGAACCCCACACCCATGTTTTTCTGCTTCAATTCAAAACTACCTTCAGAGGTACCTTCAGAGTACCTGATCTCCAGCACTCGGTTCCATTCTAGTAGTAGCCCCAGTTCTGATTGCTTGCAATGCCCAACATGTCCCCTCTGCTCCATCCTGGGCTGTTTTAAGGAAGCTGTTCTCTGCTGCTGACAATTGCTTGCTTGTTTTTTCTTTTTCTTTTTACAATAGTCATGTGGTTGAGCCAACAATGGCCTATTTAAGTCAATGCACTATCTTTAACCATAGGTGCTCATGCTGCATTCACACCCTATACACAGTACAGTGAAACTTCAGTACCCTTCATTTTTCTATTCACATCTTTAAATTGTTCAGATAGATATGAGCTTGACCCCACTACAAACTTAATACATTCTCTTTGCAAGTTGGTTTAAGAAACAAATAGGGGCAGCACAGAATCAAATAGGTTAGACTACAGTATGGAATTCCCTTCAGATTCAAGTCTGCTATTAGCTGTGGAAGGTCATTGAATGACTTCAGATAGGTATACTTCCCAGGTCCAGCAGAGTCCTGACAGAGTTATTGCAGCAGGGAAAATTGGATGAAGAAGGAGTTGCTATCCTTCTTTGAGCTCTGGAATAAAGATGAATATAAATCTCACAAATAATGCTTGCTATTTCATTGAATTAAATGACCACCATATGCTACTTTCATTCTACAAATTATACCCCCAACCTGCTTCAAAGTTTGTGTCACTAAAATACTCTGGTCAAATGAAGAGGTAAAAATGTGATTGCAGAAAAGAATTCCTTTCTGAGTAAGACTTAAGCTTATGCACAGGCAAAAGTAAGGTGATTTGAATAGTTCTGGTAGCAATAAGGAATAAAAATAATGTACAAACTATCTAGACAAAGAAAGTTTGGAGAGGTCAACCCTGGACTGTTTAATGTGACAAATTCCCCCCACCCCAATGAGTTGTAGTGGAATGATTCAGCCCATGTGGCAAAGATTGGAGATGCCTTCTTCTAGAAACTGGAGTGTTTTCTCACTCTGACCCTATTTTCTGCTTTGGGTTAGCAGTTTAGTACTTCCCACTGCTACCATCTGCCTTCTGTGAAGACAAGGAGGAAATGTGTGAAAGAGGTGCTTCAGTACATGTATCTTTGGATGTGTGAATGTTATATCTTTGATGGGCCAGGAAGCCTAAGTAAATCTGAGTTTTGTATCATAGCATGAATCGACTTTTTTCTTTATTGTAGAAATTGAATAACTTCTTGAAACAGCAGTCCTTTTCCCTGCCTCATGCTGAACTTCTACTTTATCTCATTGGAGATGCTGCCCTCTGAACTCCTGGCCTTTCTCTCAATGAGCTGAATGAATTAAATTCTTTAGAAGTTAACTAGTTCATGAGGATTTATCAAATCACATTTATTTGTAGGTTTTTCAGATGCATAAGTCTGTTTAATAACCTATAGTTTGTATAGTTAGCAGCTATGTTTGTAAGCCATGATTAATAATTGAACATGATTAATGGAATTAAGCCAATTTTATGTATTTGGATAGCACATTTCAATTTAGTCTACTATCTGGTACAAATCCAGTCACTTATGGATGGGGGAGAAATCCATGAAAAATAGTTCTTTATCTTACATGATCTCCTATTTCTTTGATCCCTGAGAACACTGAAATGAAAAATCGTGTCACATGTTGTGAAAGAAAGTCACCCCTTCAAGGCAGAGTATCTTTACAATAAAGACAGTTTCTTCTGCTGTGTTAGTGAAAAGTTATTGCTTTGAATAGCACCACTTCTTGCCTTTTCTTTGTGCAGTGTAAATATCTTTCATATATCTTTTGTGGATGGTGCAAATTAATTTACCAGATGCATAATTAAGCTGTTCATATTTTAATGTAAAAAAAAAAAACAGACTGCACTTCCAGCCCCCAGTCTTGTGCTTCCAGTTGCAGCCTTGGTCGTTCTTAGATGTAATTTACTGAGGGACTGTTCTACAAATGCTACTGAATGCATATCTCTGCACAAAGACAAAAGAAAAAAGAAAGAAAAAGAAATCAAATAGAAAGGTACAATTTAACCGAAACATGAGAGAGAAAAGAAACAGTCAAATAAATGGAAGACTTTTGTTCTTTTCAGATGTTGAAGAATACCACAGAAGTAACATAGAACTTTATCATTATTTCTGCTAAGTTAGGAATATAATATCTTAATTTATGATGAGTGTATTGTCAGAATAATTGTAATAGTTATTTAAAGAGTCTCATTGCAATGGAACCATCAAAGTATTACTGGTTTCATGTAATATGCTAGAACAGAGTTCCTCATCTTTTCTAGTTCTGGGGACTGGCAGAGGAGGGGGAGAGGGGATGGTTCCACACGAGCAGCCAGAAAACATGGGTGCATGCACAGCTCCATTTACAAGAGAGGCATGCATGCACACCTGCCACTCATGCAAATGGAGTGCTTGTGCATGTGATCACCCACTGCCCATGCAAGTGAAGATGCGTGTGCAATCATCTGCCATTTTCACAGCCTGGTTTCAAATATAAAACAGCAGCCTAGTGGGCTGTGGCCCTGAGGTTGGCGACCCCTGTGCTAGAAAAAGACTGCAATCTCAAATGCCAGTTGCAGCTCTAGATCACTTTCAGTCAGAATTCCTAGTTGAAAAATGTGCCCTTCAAAGCTTTGAATTGTTGTGATGATGTGAGCTGGCAAATACCACCTTTGGTTGGCCCCATCCTCCCACTCCTCTCATTCCCTGTCCTATATTCCCTTGTTTTTTAGCTCAGCTGATTCACGTGGCAGAGCAGATTGCTGCGCCTCAGCTGAACTAAAAAACAGATCATCTCACCAGCACTGACACCAAGGGCTGTCATTGAATGCTCTGTGTGTATGTCCCTGTGTGAAGTGTAAGCATGCATGCCAAGCGCTCTCTCATAGAACCGGTAGGAAAATATTTAGAATCCTACCACTGCTGAAAGTGTTCTCTTCTCTCCAAAGATCCATAATGAAATGATAAAACTTTTGTTGTTAGTTGTAAAGTCATGTCCGACCCATCGCGACCCCATGGACAACATTCCTCCAGGACTTCCTATTCTCTATCATCCTCTGGAGTCCATTCAAGCTCATGCTAACTGCTTTGGTGAATCCAGCCACCTCATTCTCTGTCATTCCATTTTTGTTTTGCCCTAAATTTTTCCCAGCATTAGACTTTTCTCCAGTGAGTCCTTCCTTCTCATTAGATGGCCAAAGTATTTGAGTTTCATCTTCAGGATCTGGCCTTCTAAAGAGTCAGGGTTAATCTCCTTTAGGACCGACCGGTTTGATCATCTTGCAGTCCAAGGGACTCACGGGAGTGTCTCCAGTACCATAATTCAAAGGCCACAATTCTTTGGCGCTCGGCCTTTCTTATGGTCCAACTTTCATAGACATACATTGCAACTGGAAAAACCATAGCCTTGACTATAGGTACTTTTGTTGGCAAAATGATGTCTCTGCTTTTTAATATGCTGTCTAGCTTTGCAATAGCTTTCCTCTCCAGGAGCAAGTGTCTTTTAATTTCTTGGCTGCAGTCCCCATCTGCTGTGATCTTGGAGCCCAGGAAAATAAAATCTGTCACTACCTCCATTTCTTCCCCATCTATTTGCTAGGAATTGAGAGGGCCAGATGCCATGATCTTAGTTTTCTTAATGTTGAGTTTCAAGCCAACTTTTGCAGAGAAAGAGCCATAAGAGGCATCAAGAAACTATTAGAAGATTCTTGCAAACCAAAGGGGATTAAACTGTAATTCTCATAAATGTGTAAATACTATTGCAACCAGGCCATTTTTGTAGTCTTTCTGGAAGTGCTTGGTTTGCAAGAATTTTCTTGATGCTTCTTATGGCCCTTGCTCCTTTGGAAAAAATACATTAGCAGTTGTTCTAGTTTCTTTGTTTCCATAATTATGATTGCTGGTCAAAAATAAATCATGAATTGTAACTATGCATATTATATTTTTAAAAAAAACATTAAGATTTTAAGTTTGTTAAAGAACTAAATCTATTTGGAAGTTTTCAGATAACGAACAGCATGGAATAATATTATTAGTGAATACTAAACAAATACCATTTGTTTTTAATTCAAAGCAGAACTTTGGAAGACTCCATGACTAATAAAACAAAACTCATACACTATAAGCAAAACAATACCCATCCTAAAGAGCTGATATGCTAATCAATGACAAACAGAAACCTGTGGAATTCCAAAGAAAATTCTAGTGTGAATGGTCCATTGCAACAGAAGCAAGCTAAACTTTTCTAAGAATTTGAACAATATGACCTGTATTGTTAAATAAATTAATATTTGACTAGAAATGTAAATGAAGAAAACAATCTAGATGT
The DNA here is from genome assembly GCF_009769535.1 of Thamnophis elegans. NCBI lineage: Eukaryota > Metazoa > Chordata > Lepidosauria > Squamata > Natricidae > Thamnophis > Thamnophis elegans. Next base: position 55,671,056 of record NC_045558.1, on the reverse strand, counting down.
AAGAATTGCCTCTTCTTCTAACTTAAGAAAGTGAAGACTCTTGAAATGAAATACTTCAAAAGGAAGCTTTTATTAATCCGAAGTGAAAACAATAAATTCAAAGGAACATCTGAATCCCATTAGGCAAGGCAAGTAGAATTAAAATAGGGACCCCTCCCATTAACCAGAATGCAGATTTTAGCCAATACACAAGTGTGAAGGTGGTTCCTTTACCAGCTGCCCTGAGAACCAGATAAGCATGCATTCTCATGGCTATCTTCTGTTAGACATTAAAATGAACCATCCCACATGGCCATCATAAAGATTCCCCAAACGATGAGGAGATCTCTTCAGTGCCAGGAAAACAGTTTTAAAGTATCAGTTGTCACAGGCACTGCTAATAAATCGAATTCAAGCCCTCCCCTTCTCCCAAATGAATAGCAGTATCACTTTTAGGGATCTGACATGCTACCTTCCGTAGAAAAATGATACACTTGTGAAAAGATAGAAAGAAAAATTCCATCGTAGTATTTTAACAAGGTTTGTTAGAATATTGGGAGGGATTTTTTTTCAGTAAGGTAGGGCCCTAACATGGTGTTTAGCAACCCATTCATTTTGGCATGAGGGTAGATCCTTCCAAGCAACTATTTCCCCCTATGGATTCTAGAGTCAAGGATTTCCTTGATTTCTTTTTTTTTTTTTTTTTTTTTTTTTTAGAACTTTTTTATTTTTCTTTAAAAAAAACAAACACAAATATGTCATCATTTGTCAATCATTAAGACATTGAAATACAATTTTTTTTGTTGTGTGTACCCCTCCCTCCCTCCACCCCCCCATCCCCCCTCCTCCTTCCCCCCCCGACTTCCCAGAACCCGTACACGGTATGGATTTTTAACTAACACAGTCTAAAATCTATTGAGAAAAAAGAAATAAAGAAATTAATGACATTCTAGATTGAACTTAGCTTCTTCTTACTGAACTAACTTTTAACAGTTTAAATCATTTCTGATCTTAAGCATAGGCTAACTGGAATTTCTTAGTCCCATATTTATTTTGTATATAGTCAATCCATTTTTTCCAGTCTCGTTTATATCTCTCATTTGAATGATCTTTGAGATATGCCGATATTTTAGCCATTTCAGCTAAGTTTGTTACTTTCAATGTCCATTCTTGGATTGTAGGCAAGTCTTCCTTCTTCCAATATTGCGCCACCAACAGTCTTGCTGCAGTTATCAGGTGCAGAATCAAATTGGTCTCTACCACTGTAAAATCAGTACATATACCTAGTAAAAATAACTGAGGAATAAACTTTATCCTTTTTTTAAAAACATTTTGCATGACCCACCATATTTTTATCCAAAATGCCTTAACCTTTTGGCAGGTCCACCATATATGATAATATGTAGCATCGAGAGAACCACACCTCCAACATTTAGGCTGTACATTCGGATACATAGAAGCCAACTTTTTAGGATCTAAATGCCATCTGTAAAACATCTTGTAAAAATTTTCTCTCAGATTTTGAGCTTGTGTAAATTTCACATTTCTTACCCAAATTCTTTCCCATGTATCCAACATTATTGGTTCCTCAATATTTTGAGCCCATTTTATCATACAATCTTTAACTAATTCTGTTTCCGAATCCATCTGTATTAATACATTATATATCCTCTTTATATGCATTAAGCTTTGATCTCTTATTTGTTTAAACAGATTATCCTCAACTTGAATAAAGCCAATTTTTTGATCTATTTTCCACCTAGCCTGTAATTGCCCATACTGGAACCATGTTTGAACTACCTTCTCCTCTTTTAATACCTCTAAAGATTTTAATTGTAATACCCCCCTTTCCGAGGTAAGAAGCTGTCTGTAAGTAAATCTGTCCTGTTTTTGTGCTGTATTCATATTTTCAATTGCATGTCTAGGAATTGCCCACATGGGTATCTTGTCATTTAATTTATATTGGTATTTCTTCCAAACCCGCAATAAAGCATTTCTCAAAATATGACTTTTAAAGTTCTTATCCAATTTTTTGTTGAATAACAGGTAAGCATGCCAACCAAATACCAGATCGTGTCCCTCAATGTTCAATATTCTATCATTGGTTAAATGAATCCAATCACTAATTACAGATAATGCCACTGCATCATAATATAGTTTTAAATTAGGTAGTTTCAATCCTCCTCTCTCGCGTACATCTTGCATTATTTTCATCTTTACCCTCGGCTTCTTTCCTGCCCACACAAATTTGTTGATACCCTTCTGCCATTCTAGAAGGTTCGCATCTTTTTTAAGTATAGGTAACATTTGGAAAAGAAATAAAAATTTTGGTAAAATGTTCATTTTCACTGCCGCTATCCTGCCCAGCAAAGATAAGTGCAATTTCTCCCATTTTTTCATCTCTGTCTGTATGCTATGCCAAAGTGGTTCATAATTATGCTTATATAATTTCCCATTTGAAGTTAAAATGTTAACTCCAAGATATTTGACTTTTTTAACTACCTCACATCCTAGCATCACTCCTAATTCTTCCTTTTGTTTAATATTCATATTTATAGCTAATATTTTGGTTTTTCCTAAGTTTATTTTAAAGCCAGACACTTGACCATATTGATTAATCGTATTCATTAAAACCATACTGGATTCCTGCGGTTGTTCCAATATTATGACCAAATCATCCGCAAAAGCGCGGACTCTATATTCTTGCTGCCTAATCTTGATCCCTTTTAAACCATCCAAGCCCCGTATTTTATTCAACAATACTTCCAAAGTTATAATAAACAATAATGGGGACAAAGGACAACCCTGTCTTGTACCTTTTCCAATTTGAAAAGAGTCTGTTAAACTTCCATTGACTATGATTTGTGCTGTTTGCTGTTGGTATATTGCTTTAATTGACTGTAAAAAATTATCTCCTATCTGCATTTTTTGCAATATCTTCAGCAGAAATTGCCAGTTAACTCGATCAAAGGCCTTCTCAGCATCCAAAAATATAAACGCAGCAGGGATCTGGTTGTTCTTTCCCAAATATTCTAATGCATTAATAATTAATCTGACATTACTTTTCATCTGTCTCCCTTGTATAAAACCTGTTTGGTCCGTATGTATCAATTGTTGAATGACCAACATTAACCTATTTGCTAATATTTTAGTAAAAATTTTATAATCTACATTCAGTAATGAAATGGGTCTATAATTTTTGGGTTGAGTAGTATCTTGATCTTCTTTGGGTATCAAAGATATAAACGCTGTCTTCCAAGATGGAGGGACTTTACCTTCCGTTTGAATCATATTAAATAATTCTCTAAGAGGTTCTACCATTTCTAACTGTAAGTTTTTGTAGTAAACCGCTGTCAAGCCATCTGTACCTGGTGCTTTCCCTGGCTTTAATTGCTTAATTACCTGCAGGATTTCCCCCGAGGTTATTGGTTGATTCAATTTTTGCCTGTGTTCTTCTCTAACTGAAGGTATTTTCTCCTTGTCTAAATATTTGTCTATGTCTAAACCATTAATTTTATCCCCTTTATACAGTTCTGTAAAAAATTCCCAGAAAGCCTTTTGAATCTCTTCCTGTTGGAACACCTCCTTCCCTCTGTAAATCAGTTTAGATATATTTCGAGTTTTCCTTTTTTTCCTAATCTGATAAGCTAACCATCTGCCAGGTTTGTTTGCATTACAAAAAGTATTGTGTTTTGCATATAATAAATTAGTAGCTACCTGGTCAGAGATCAACATGTCAAATTGAGATTTTAATATGTTAATAGCTTCCTTAACCTTTGTATCATCTGGGTTCATTGTTAACTCCAGCTCTTTTCTCTTAATTTCCTCTTCCAGTTCTGTTCGTTTTAGCCCTTGCTTATTTCTATGTGTTTTATTTATATTCATCAAAACTCCTCTCATATACGCTTTGCTTGCATCCCATACAAATTCCATAGATGTACCCTTATTCATATTCAAAACAAAATATTCAGATAGTAATTTTTTACAATCATTAATATAGTTTTCATATCTAAATAAATTTTCATTCAGTCTCCAAAACCTTCTTGCCTGCACTACCCTTCCCAACTCCATCCAAACTGGGTTATGGTCCGAAAGGACTCTAGCTGCAATCTTTGTTTTCTTGACCCTAGAAAGCAAATCATTAGTGGTTAGAATAAAATCGATCCTTGAAAGGGATTGATGCCTGTCCGAGAAGAAAGTGAAGTCATATTCCTCTGCATTTCTTTCTCGCCAGATATCTCTCAATTCAAAATCATCCATAATGTCAAAGAAAGATTTGGGTAACTTTGCTCGCATCTTGGTATTTAGGCGGGAAATCTTCTTATCTCTCTTAGTGTCTATCACTCCATTCCAGTCACCCAATAGTATACAGGAACTATAGTCCCACTGTACTAATTTAGCATGAAGATTTCTATAGAATCTATCTTGCTGTTGATTGGGAGCATAAATTCCCAAAAGTAATGTCTTTTTCCCTTCTAAGATTAAGTCTAAAGCAATATATCTTCCGAAGGGATCTGCTTCTATTAATTCAGCTTTCATATCTTTTCTTAAGTATACAACTATACCATTCTTCTTTTCCATAGCAGAAGCTGCAAAATGTTGACCAAGTTTTGAGTTGATCAAATATTTTTGATCAGTTGACTTGATATGAGTTTCTTGCAAACAAATTACATCGTTCTTAAACTGTTTAAGATAATGAAATATTTTCTTCCTCTTCTGTGGAGAGTTCAGTCCATTGACATTCCATGTTAAAATCTTAGTTGTCATCTTTGGTTGGTTGAAGCATTTTAGAGCTTCCTGCACGGCCTGTTTAACCTTAGGTCTAGCTCCTCCCACTGCTTCCAGATTTGTTGTTGTAGTTCCTTGATCGATGGCCGATGATTGTTGATGCTGTTGCCTCTTAGCTTGTTTCTCCATACGTCTAGTAGTCATGCGGCTAGGTCTTGGTTCCATAGCACCTTGCACTTCTAGAGAAGAGAGATGCTCCATCTTGTCTGGTGGTTGTGTAGTTTGCTGTCTATCCTGTCCTTCTTGTGGTCTTTCTCTAGGTCCAGATGGTGCAGGGTGTCCGGCCTTCAATATATTATAATAAAAATCTCGGGCTTTCCATACAGAGTTGAGGCGGTACCTTTGCTTATCAAATGTAAATATGATGCCAAATGGTGCATCCCATCTATACTGTATCTGACGATTTCTGAGTTCTTCGACCAAAAAAGCGTAGTCTCTTCTGGCTCTTAACATTTGAGGTGGTATCTCTTTCAAAACAGCCAGGTCTTGACCGCCAATTTGAAGCTTAGTGTTATAAGACGCTTGCAGTACCATATTTCTGAACTCTCTTGTAGTAAAATATATAACAATGTCTCGAGGAAGCTGCTTCTGCTTTGCCAGCCAGGAGTTAACGCGGTAAGCTTTGTCAATTTGCCAGCCTTGGTTGGTCCCTGGTCTTCCCATCAGGCGGTCAAAAGCTTCCGATAGGATCTGTTTCAGGTTCTCCTGTTTCTCCTCACGCAGCCCCCTTACTCTTAATGCGAACTCCATTTGTCGGTACTGTATCATAATAATTTCTTTTTCAGCATTTTCCACTTTTTGTTCCACCACCTCTGTTTTTAATGTCAAGTTAGCATTGGCATCATTAAGAACCTCTAGAGTATCTTCCACTCCAGAAATATGTTCTGTTAATACAGTTACAAGACTCAGCATGTCGTCTCTAATTTTATCAACCTTAGCCTCAAATTTCTCATACAACTCCTGTTTAAGTCCTTTTATTTCACTTTTAATTTCACTTTTAATTTCTTCTTTCATTTCTTTTATTTCCTCTTTTCTCTCCTCTCTATTATCTCTAAATTTATCTTCCATTTTAATTGTCTGTGCATTAAAAGCCTCGCTTAGATTACTCAGAAAAAATTCTTTCGTTAACACATCCCCAGCAGGGGGCGTAGGAAGTGGAGGCTGCAGCTTTGTACCAGGCACTGAGGTTGTGCCCCTGGAAGTAGAGGGTGACGACTTCAAGTTAATATTTGGTTTTGAGGCCATTTCAAAATTTGTCTGCCTGCAGTTAATAAAACTCTATTGCCTAAATATACAGCTTTAAGTAAAGAGGCTTTTATTTTGAAATTTAAGGCTTGGCAAAAGTTTCAGTGAGTAAACATTGTAACAAGACCGTTCAACAGATTCATCACCGTTTAACTTCCAAATAAGCAAAGTTAATGAAGGAGTAAAATTCTTCTATTGTGAAACCAAAACATGTGATAAGCTATCTCTTTTGTTTTGAATTCTTTTGAAGTCTTGTGAGAATTAGCAAAAAGTGTTCGTTATTACCGGAGAAACCAGCCTGCTCGGCGCCATTTTAAAAGCCTCTGAGTAAATAATTTTTCGGAGGAGAAAAGAAGAAGAAGCTAAAATGTTGATAAGCAATTATTGTCCTCGCAGTAAACGGATTCAGCTCGTGATAAGATTAAATCAAACAAAACTTAGAGCAGAGTGGGAGAGACCTACTTTGTCCTGCACAAGGCAGTTTGAAGTTCCCAGCACGGACAGCCGTTCTGCCTTGGGCTAGCCCCCCTTTCCTTGCAAGCACAAAAGCTGCAAAAATCGAAGAGCATTTGCCAGCAAAACAGTTTCTTCTTTCCCTCTTGCCTGAAGGATAAGAAAACCTGATAAGACGTCAGATGGAAGATCCTCTAATCAGGTACGTAGCCAGGAATTCGGAGGCAGCTGATTTTTTGCTGCTTCCACCAGTAAGCTCCTCCCAGGATTTCAAAGTGTTGTTCACCTATCATGATGGGACAGGTGATGTAAGTGCAGGTGGTCTGAGTGAAAAGATTACCTCTTGTTTGAGTAAACTAATGTGAAATACTGGGTGGACTTGAATGAGTGCCTTTGGAAGGAGTACTGTTTTTTTTTAATTCCAAAGAATTTTTATTTTTTTATTCTCTTACATACCATTTTAAGTATACATTCACATAATTGGTATCCTTCTTTACATTTATCATTCTTATACATTTATTATTTCATTTAACAAGTTATAATGTACAATTTGGGTTGCTTTATTTACCATCCCTTCCTCCTTTTGTAACACCTCTTTGTTTTTCCTTTCTTTTCTCCCTCCCTCCCTTCTCTACTTCCTTCCTTCCTCCTCTCCTTCTTCTCCCTTGTTCCCTTACCTTTCTCCTGCTCCTGTTCCTGCTCTTCCTCTTCCCCATCCTACCCTCTCTCCTTCTCTTTCGCTCCTTTCCATCCTCTTCTCCTTACCTCTTTCTTCTTTCTCCCGTTTTTCTTTCTTTCTCTCCTCCTCTCTCCTTTTCTTTTTCTATTATTGTTGGTGTATATTTCAAAACTCAGTTTATGTTTCCTTGGGATGGTATTTCTATCAGCCCAAATATAATTTAGTATCATTTCTTATTCCCTTATCTTCACTAGTCTAACCCTGGATATTCCCCCCCCCTTTTTATCTCATCCTTGAATATATATTTATATGTTTAATATTTTCTTTCCTTTTTTTAAAAAAATATATTTTATTCATTTTCACATTCCATTTTGCAATCACTTATATACAGGGTATTTGCTATAAGAAAAGAAAAAGATAAAAAAGGAAAACACAACTCATCATTCACAACCCCACCTGACACTTCCATCCTCCATACACCCCATCTACCCCCTCCAACTTTCCTTTCTCCCTCTAACACTCCCCTCCTACTTCCCTTTCCCCTCAAACCTTCCTTCTCCCCTTACTCCCAACATGCCCTCCTTACATTCCCCTTACTCCTTCCTTACTCCTCCCTCTTCTTTCCCTCTACCTCCCTCCTTGGTGTATGCCTTTATTCAAGTGTTGTTTAATCTGATAAAAAGTAAAATAAACCAAGGAAAAAAAATATAAAGAAAGAAAAGAGAAAGAAAAAAAAAAGGAAAAAAAAACAACCGTATATAAGTACATTCTTGTTCTTATTGAGACTATGTTAACACCCACCCACCCACCCACCCCCCATGAATCCCCATCCCTAATCCCCCCGACTTCCGAGGGCCCACACCTGCCACTGCCTTCTGTCTAAAGTATCTTGTATACGTATGGATTAAAAATAAAAGTAATATATTAAAGGAAAGAGAAACAAGAAAAAAGAAAGGGAAAAAAAGAGAAAAGAGAAAAAAGAAAAAAGAAAAAAGAAAAAAAAAGGAAAAAGAACTCTTTGTGTTGAACTCAGCCCCCCATCTTTATCTATGCCTAAATAGTATAAGTCATTCTATCTATATTTTATTCTCGTCTCTTACTTCTTTGTTATTTACCCCAACCTCCTGTAGACTCTCCCGTTCCTCTTCCTTAGCCTTGTATTCAGATAAACATTTATACAGATTTGTGTAGGCATCAATATACAGTCTAACCAAAAATAGTCCCTTCCGGTAAAGTTTAAGCAACGTGGATCATGCCACATATTTAAATATTACTTTACAGAGGAATAATCAAACTTTCCCTTCTAATAGAATTTAAACAGCGTAGATAATCTTTCTTAACCTCATTTTCAAACAGTAATTCAAAATAATCTAACCAAACTTTCCCTTCTTAGTAAAGTTTAAGCAGCGTGGATCAAGTATTACTTTACACAAAAATCAGTTTACAATCTATTTTAAAATAATCCCAACCGGCTTTCTCTTCTAATAGGATTTAAACAACGTAAATCATTCCGCATGCATTTTACCCTCATCCCTTGCTTGTCTGATATTTACCACTATCAAATTTATACAGACATTAGTTTAAGATCTAGCTCAAAGTAATTTCAGCCAACTTTCCCTTCTAATAAGAATTAAATAGCATGGATCATTCCACATATTCAAATAAAACTTTCAACAAAAGTCAGTTAACCTTCTGTTTTAAAGTGATCCCTTCTAATAGAATTTGAACAACATAAATCATCCACATTCATTTTACATATATAATCAAACTTTCCCTTCTAATAAAATTTAAACAGCGTAAATAATCTTTCTTAACCTCATTTTCAAACAGTAATTCAGAATAATCTAACCAAACTTTCCCTTCTTAGTAGAGTTTAAGCAGCGTGGATCAAGTATTACTTTACACAAAAATCAGTTTACATTCTAGCTTAAGATAATCCCAACCGGCTTTCTCTTCTAATAGGATTTAAACAACGTAAATCATTCCGCATGCATTTTACCCTCATCCCTTGCTTGTCTGATATTTACCACTATCAAATTTATGCAAACATTAGTTTAGGATCTAGTTCAAAGTAATTTCATCCAACTTTCCCTTCTAATAAGAATTAAATAGCATGGATCAATCCACATATTCAAATAATACTTTCAACAAAAATCAGTTAACCTTCTGTTTTAAAGTAATCCCTTCTAACAGAATTTAAACAACATAAATCATTCCGCATTCATTTTACATATATACAATCAATATCACCCCACCAATAAGTTCCGCTTTTTCTACCGGAGAAAGGTCGCAAACCCCCATTCAGTCCACAACTTTGGCAAATATTTTAAAATGTCTAAATCCTCGATCTCCGCTTTTCTGCTTCTCCGAGGGAGGAAAGGCTACCCCCTCCATCTTGCAACCACGCGGCCTGCCGCTTGCCTTCTCATTCAGCTTGTCTCTCCTCTTTTCCGAGTGAATCAGGAAGTCCCGCCTTCAAAGTCTTGTAATAGAAATCTCGAGCCTCCAAAACAGAGTTAAGACGGAATCTTTGATTCTCAAATGTGACCATAATGCCGGCTGGGGCCTCCCATCTGTATTGGATCTGTTGATTTCTAAGCTCTTTAGTTAAAAAGGCATAGTCTCTTCTTGCTCTCAACATCTGGAAAGGTATTTCTTTGAAGACAATCAGGTCCTGGTCATCAACTCGCAGACTGTTATTATGAAACTTTTGCATAATCGCGTTTCTGGATTCTTTTGTGGAAAAATATATAATTATGTCCCTCGGGAGCTGTCGCTGTTCCGCTACCAACGAGTTCTGGCGATAGATTTTCCGAATCTGCCAATCAAAGTTAAGTCCCGGGCTTCCCACCGCATGGCTGAAGGCTTCAACAAAGGTCTGTTTCAAATTCTCTCGCTCCTTTTCGCGGAGTCCTCTGACTCTTATTGCAAATGCCTTCCTATTAAAATTTATCATCACGAGCTGTTCTTCAGTGTCTCTAATTTTTTGTTGTAATATTTGAATATTAGTAGTCAAATTAGAATTAGCCTCCTCCAAGCTTTCCAATTTATTCTCTATTTCAGCGGTATAATCTGACAGGGCAGACACGGCTGCAAACGTATTCACCTTCATTTGGTCAATTTTAAACTTTAAATCATCATATAGCTCCAATACGAATTCCTTGATTTCTTGTTTAAAATCATTAAGCATTTGAAAGAAAAATTCCTGTGTTAAAAATTCTCCAGTAGAGGGCATAGGAGACAAGGGCTGTGATTCCAGTATAAATTCTTTAGATTCTTTAGGCACATTTGTAGAGAGACGCTTCGATTTTGACCTGGGTGCCATAATAAATAAACAAATAAACAGCGCTTTCGCTCCCCTCTGTTTCCAAAAAAAAAGAGTTTATTTTGTTAAGGAGCGGTCTGCAGGAAGGTAAAACCGGCTAAGTACATCACCTATCAGTCACCAACGGAGAGAAATTGCCATTTTGAAGTCCGTTTAAACAAAGAAGTCTCTAAGACAAATGGTGCTGGTAATTAAGATAGTAATAAAAGCATAAATCTCACAGGAGTGGGACCCGCCCGTATTAATCCTGGCTTGGAACAACTTTGCTTTGTCCTGGGGGGGGCTCGCCTGTCTAGGGCTGCAAAAAAAGGCAGCTGAGAAGAACTGGCTGGAGATAAAAGCTCCGCTCCTGCTGGATCTAATCTCTGTCCACAGCCAAAAAAAGAGAAAGGCTGTGGATTACGAATAGACCCTAGCACACAGAGCTACTCCCTGCCCCTTTCTTAGCCAAAAACGGGTGATATCTATGATCTTATTTAGATATACAGACCAGATCTCTGAGAGGAGCTCGGTTGAGCCCTCCTCGGCAACAGGCTCCGCCCCCAGGAAGTCCCAATATTTTCTTTCCTGTTTTCCCCTTCTCTCACCCCCCCCTTCCATTTAATAGTGGGTCATCTGGGTATTTTATCTTCTCCCTTTCTTTTCTAGTTTTCTAGTTTCTAATATCTTTTTTATTATCTCTTCTTCTGTTGATAGCTTATTTAATTTCCAATTTTGGGCAAATACAATTCTCGCTGCTGTAGTTACATGTATAATCAAATAGGTATCTTTCTTGAATTTTTCTGGGATAATACCTAGTAAAAATATCTCTGGTCTAAATTCTATTTCTTGTTGTAACATTTTCTTTAACCATATTCTTATTTTAGTCCAATATTCCTTTGCTTCTGCACATGTCCACCACATGTGGTAGTATGAACCTATTGCTTGTTGACATTTCCAACATTTAGTTTTCTTTGTAAGCTGTTGACATGGTTAATTTATAATTCCTTTCACATAGTTGTTGCCACTTTTCTAGTTCAATCATATGGCCAAAATTCTTTGCCCAAGTTAACATTGTATCTTTTACCACTTCTTCTTCTGGCGTAGTTCTTAATAGGTAGCTATATAATTCCTTGATTATTCTTTCTCCCGTTCCCATAAGTATCTTATCCAATTCTGAACTTTCTTTTTTCCCCTCTACTTTTATCAGTATTGTTTGAAATAGGTATAACAATCTTGGTAATATATTCATATTTACTACTGCTATTCTTCCCATCAGTGATAACTGTAAGTTTTTCCATCTTTCCAAGTCTATTTCTATTTGTTTTCTCACCTTATAATAGTTATCCTCCTTTAGTGTTCCACATCTTGATGTCAATTGAATACCCAAGTATTTCACTTTTTTCATCACTTGTATGTTGTTTCCCCATCAACTGTCTTTTCTGTTTTTCTGTCATAATTTTCCCCAGAATTTTTGTTTATCTTTATTAATCTTTAAACCCACTACTTCTCCATATTCTTCTATTATTTTAGCTAGTTTTGGCCCTCTTTCTATTGGATCCTCCATAATAAACACCAAATCATCCACAAACGCTTGTAATTTATACTCTTCTTTCTTGACCCTCATACCTTTTACCTCTTAATTTTGTCATATTTCTCTATTCAAAATCTCTAGTGTCAGTATAAATAATAATGGTGATAATGGACATTCTTGTCTAGTTCCCTTAGTAATCACTATCTTTCCTGTCATATCACCATTTACCATTACCTTTGCCGATTGGTTATTATACATAGTTTTAATCATATTTATACATCCCTCATCAAATCCCATCATTTGAAAATGCATTAGCATGAATTTCCAGTTTACATTATCAAAGGCGTTTTGAGTGTCCAGAAACAACAACACCATTTGTTTTTCTGGGTGGGCTTCATAGTACTCTAGCATATTCAATACAATCCGCATATTGTCTCTGATCTGTCTCTTGGGAAAAAATCCATTTTGGTCTATGTGTATAAATTCATTTAAAAGTTTCTTCATTCTTTCTGCCATTATTGATGCAAAAACTTTATAATCCACATTTAACTGACTCTTCTTTTAGTATAAGCGTTATATGTTCCTCCATCCATGTTTGCCTTCCTTAATAAGTCATTGGATAGTTCCAATGTTACATTGCTTAATACTTCTTGTAGTGTTTGGTACAGTTCTGCTGGTAATCCATCTAGTTCTGGTGTTTTCCCATTCTTTTGCCTTTTGATGCTTTCTGTTACCTCCATCATTGTAATTTTTTTCTTCTAGTGCCTCCTTAAATTTTTCTGGGATTTTGGTTATTCTAGTTTTCTCTAAATATTGTCTTATTTCCACTTCTGGAACTCTCTCATGCTGATACAACTTATTGTTGAAGTTTTCAATTATTGTTCTCTTTTTTTCATTTAAATGTTGTATATTCCTTTCTTCATCCACCAGTTGACTTATCAGCTTTTTTTCTCTTTCCTTTTTCATCTTGTAGGCCAGCCAATGTCCTGGTTTATTTGCATTTTCAAGAAGTTTTGTTTTGCTGATTTTATTTTATTTGCCAAGTCTTCATTTTCTATCAGGTTCAATTTATGTTTTTGCAATTCCATCATATTTTTTACTTTTTTATTTTGTGGGTTTTTCTGCAGCTCCGTCTCCAGACTTTTGTACTCTGATTCCAACCTCTTTTGAATTTGTCTGTTCTGTCTATTCTTTTTCCCTAAGTATGTCATTGCATTGCAATGCCTCTGATATATGCTTTGCAAGTGTCCCATACGTTCTGTAATTATGTGTCTTCCTTTCTATTTTCCTGGAAGAAATATGTAAATTCTTTTTCCATATGTTGCTGGAAACTTCTTTCTTTCAATATTCTTGAATTTAAAGTCCATTTCCCTTTTTTCCTCTGTCCCTTCCAAGTCATTGTTGTTGGATTATGATCTGCCCATGTGTTTATATCTATATCTATCTTAGTTGTTTTGAGCGTCAGCTCTGTTGACAACCACATCATATCAATTCTTAACCATGATAAATGTCTATTTGAGTAGAATGTATATTGTCTTAATGGAGATTACTTTTATTTCTTCCTCCATGTCATTGGTTTATAGGTTTAGTTGATCTAGTCATTCTTAGCTCCCTCTTCTCTTTTGTCTCTTTGGCCCTTGCTCCTTCTCTCAGCACTTTCTCTTCCTGTTCTTTATCCATCTCTCTTTGATCTTTTCTTAGCTTCCTGGCATTTAGGTCCTCCTTCTTCTCTTACCAGCATTCCCTCCCTTTCTGGTATATGTTGTTCATAAAATAATTCTGCTTTCTCTAGTGTATCTAGTCTGTACCTTTGTTCTTGCTAGTTTACCAAAATCCCTTCTGGAACAAGCCATCTAAAACTCACCCCCTTTTTGACCAAACTCTTAGTCAGAAAGTGATATTCTTTTCTTATTTCTCTGATCTTCCTTGGAACTTGCTTCAATACCACTATCTCTCTAGACTTGTATTTTATTGTGGTACTTCTTGCTGCTTGCAATATTTCATTTTTAGAGGGTTTTTTTTTGACAAATCTTACATGTACCTCTCTGGGCAAGTTGTTTCTAATTGCATATCTTGTATGTACTCTAAATGACTCATCCATTCTGCCTAGAATATATTCCTTACTCATTTCTGTGGCCACTGAGAGAATTTCTGCGATCTTCTCTGTTAAATGCTCTCCTTTCTCATCTTTTATGTTCTGGAGTCTTAGATAGAATTCAGATCTTTCCATCTCCAAAAATACACTGGCTCCATTTTGCTTTTTATCAATTGCTGTCAGCCTATAATCCATCTCCTCTATTTTTCTCTTTGTTATTTCTGCCTTTTCTTCCATCTTCTGCAGTCTCTGCTCATTTTCCCCATCATTTCCTTGACTTCTTTCAATTTGTCTTTCACCTTGACAACTTTCTCTTCTACTTTATTTATATGCTCCTTGAGATCTGCATGTATGTCTTGCAACATAATTTTAAGCTCCAAAATAACTTTGTCTTGTTGTGTTACTGTCCCTGTTGCTTTCTGTGTTGCTGAACCAAGTGGGATGGCTGTTGCAGATGCATATGATGTTATTTTCTTCATCTTGGTATTTGCTTCTGACATTGTTGTATTTAAATTGCAATCAAATTTTTTAATTCAAAGAGTAGATTACTAGATTAATTGTAATCCTAGAGTCACACCGGCCCAAGCACCAGCCTCCAATAAACCAACTCTTATTCTTGGACCCCGTCTTCAGGTTCTTGCTAATCCATTTGCTTTATAATGCCCATGTGAAGTAAAAAAGGAAAAAAAAGATAGGAAACAAGGAGAAAAAAAGAAAAGGGGGGAAAGAAAAAATTAATTAAATTAAATTAAGTAGAATTAAATTAATTCTACAATTGTAATACACACCTCATTGCAAGAGGTAAAAAAGGAGATAAAAAAGCTCTCTTTAAAAAGCTTTAACCGGAGGTTTAAAAGTTAATTTACAGGAATGTTGCACTTTCAAGCACTCTTATTATCTCACCCAGAGAATCACTATACTGATGCCTGTGCTTTGTATGGCCTCTTAGCTGCGGTAGCTCACATTGGCTGCCTTTCCTGCTTTGGGTCCAGAGGCAAATGCAGGCATTTTAGGGGAATTGCGGGTTCCCCAACCCACTTGCATCCCCACTATAGAACAGCTATGGCTAGGGTTAAAGTTAACCCCACCCCTAATACAGCAGAATCTGACAGTTCTTCAGAGAGCCCTCCGGAGAACAGGTCCTGTTGCTGGGATTCAGGCCACACCCTCAGGCCAAACTTGGGGTTCTTCTGGGGGTAGTTTAAGCATGGGGCTGCAATACTGGCCTGTTGCTACTCTAAAAGGGGTAAAACCAGAACTTGAATGTACAGAGTTATTGAATGCTACTTCTGCAAAAAGTAAAAGTTCAATCCAGTTATACAGTTGAAAATTAATAAAACATCTTAGATATTGTTCTAGTACCTAATTAGTTTTCTCACATTGACTGTTAGTCTGGGCGTGGTGTGAAGAGCTCAACCCCACTCAACTGGGTTGTGCCAAGTAAGGTTAAAAATGCCCTCCAAAATTTGGAGGTGAATTGGACCCCGCTATCAGAGATGATTCTCTGTGGAGTTCCATGAAGACGATAAATATGTATCAGGAATAACTTGGCTAGACTTTTGGCAGTTAGGATTGTTTGGAAAGATATAAAATGTGCCTATTTTGAAAACAGGTCTGTTATGACCCACATGACAATATTTCTCTTGGCAGTTCTACAATAAAGTCCATAGCAATTTCTCTCCAGGTTGCTGAAGGTTCGACTACCTTCTGTAAGAGTCCTGGGGTTTTCCCTTGACATCTTTTAGCTGCTGTACAAATAGGGCAACTAACTACACAGCTCTCTATGTCCTTTTTAGTGATGGTCACCAAAATTGTCTTTTAATTAGATGTAAAGTTTTCACAAAACCAAAGTGTCCAGCTAATTTGGAGTCATAGCATCTTGCCATTAAGTGCATTCTTTGGCTAGCTTGAACATACAACTTCCCTCCCATCCAAGCTAAGTTATCTTTCATCAGGCAGCTGGATCTGTGATTCAAAAACCATTAATCGGTGGCCAAAGCTTGTTTAAAAGTTTAGGTGGTGTCATTGTGCGTTAATGTTTCTTGTTTTGCCTGTGATCTGGTGATTGCTTTAGCGGCTGGTTGATTGTTTTGTGCTATGGGTTTGATTATGTCTGGCTTAGTACTATTGTTTTCTGAATAGAAAATCTGCCAGAAAATCCCCCATCCCCAGGGAGATATCTGAGCATAAACTCAAACTGTTTAAACTACATCATACTTGTTTTAGGGAGAGTTTCCTTGTGGGATTTAGGGCTTCTAAATTTTTATGATCAGTCCAGACTTCAAAGGGGATCTTACTTCCCTCTAAGAAATGCCTCCAGGTTAAAAGCACCCATCAAACCGCATAAAATTCCTTCTCCCAAATGGCCAGCCTTTGCTCAGTCTCATTCAACTTTTTGGATGTGTAAGCACATGGTTGTAATTGGTCTTGCTCATTTTTCTGAAGCAGAACTACCCCTATTGCCACATCGCTGGCATCTGCTTGTATGATGAATGGTTTCTCAGGGTGCTTTAGAATTAGCTCTGCTGAAAACAGCCATTATTTTTTTCAAATGCAGCTTGGCATTCCATTGTCCAGTTCAAAGGCTGCTTTGGTTTTGGGTTATCTTCCCCCTTTGTTTTTAAAAGCTTGTGACGGAGAGGGCAATCTGAGTGAAAGCAAGGCTAAACTGGTGGTAAAAGTTGGCGAATCCCAGGAAGCTTTATTTACGCGTGCAGAGTGGTTCCCAATCAAGTAGCACATGAACTTTTAGAGGGTCCATTTCTACACCCTGGTGTGAAATGTGGTACCCTAAATAATCATTTTTTTCTTGGTGGAATTCACATTTAGAGAGTTTAGCATAAAGTTTGGTGAAGCAGAGTTTCATTTAGAACAGACCAGACTAGTTTTACATGTTCTGCTTGGGCTCGGTATATAACAAAATGTCATCTAAATAAACAAGACCCCCTTATACAAATGCTCATGTAGTACTTTATTTTTTAATTGCATAAACACTGCTGGGAGGGCCCTGAACCCCAAATGAGAGCACTTTGAATTGGTAGTACCCAAGGAGGGTGTTAAATGCCACCTTCCACTCATCCCCCTCCTTAATTTTGATGTGGTAATAAGCCTGCCTTAAATCCAGCTTTGAAAAAAAATCCCTTTAGCGAGGTGTGCTAGCATGTCTTTCATAAGGAGGAGTAGGTACATGTTCTCCACACTGATAGTATTTAAATTTCTAACATAGAGACGTTTTCAACCATCTTTTTTCCTGCTAAATAACACTGGGGCTGCAATTTTTGGTCAGGCTGGCTCGATGAAACCCTTTGCTAGGTTTTTCTCAATGAATGCCCTCAGTTCTTCCAGCTCCTTTGGGGACATGCTATACATCTTGGGTTTAGGAAGTTTGGTGCTGGGTAGAATTTCTATTGCACAGTCAGTGGAGCGGTGGGGGCAGGGAGCTCTTTAGAGGCTTTTTCGCTAAAAACCTTAGCAAGTCTTTGTATTCTTTGGGTATGATCCTGGGTTGGCATGGTATAAGCAGGCATTGCTGTTTCTTGGTGCTCTGCCCCCTCAGTTTCTTTATGTGGATTCTCAGCAAAAGTCACGTGCATCTGAAATTTTATGGTGCCTTGCTTCCAATTAATTTTGGGGTTCCATTTTTTCAGCCATGCAAGGCCCAAGACTAGTGGCCATTCCATGCCAGGTGCCACTATAAATGTAGTACTTCTTCATGGCTGCTGATGCCTATCTGTAGAGACTCAGTGGCAAAAGAAGCTGACTCCTCCCTGCTATTGACCCATCTAGTTGGCAAAAAGTGATGGGGCTTTTCAGCTTCATGTTAATCCTCAACTTTCCTACCAGGGTTGGGCAGATCAAACAGCAGGTGCACCCTGAGTCCAGTAAAGAGGAGATTTTTTATCTCCCTGACCCGGTTGGGGATAAACAGTCTTAAGGGGAGGATAAGCTGTTTAATTGGCTTGCTTAGCAGTGGTTCATCTTTTGGATTGCTTCTGAATGAGTTTGATTCTTCCTGAGAAGCCAGAGTTTACTCCTCAAAGAGGGGAGGGTTTAGGGTTAGAGTTAGGGAAACAAATGGCATTGTTATTTTTGGATGCACAGAAAGCTTTTGATAATATAAATTGGCAATTTAGGATAATGCAACTGCAAATGATGGATTTGGGGGAGGAATTCATAAATATGGTTAAAACTATTTATAAAGAACAACAGGCTAAAGTGATGATAAATGCAGATATGACAGAAAATGTAACAATTAGAAAAGGTGCCCACTATCTCCATTATTATTCATATTGACACTAGACATTTTTAACAGAAAGATAAGGCAAGATAAAGATTTAAAAGGAATGAAAATTAAAAAAGAATATAAATTGCAAGCATTGTATTTATTATAGAAGATCCAATAGAAAGAGGTCCAAAACTACTAGAGCAAATAGAAAAGTATGGAGGAGTGGCAGGATTGAAAATTAATAAAGATAAAACAAAAATTCTAGTGGAAAAATATAACAGAAAAACAGAAAAGAGATATAATGGAGAAATTAGATATTCAAATAGTAAAAAAAAGTGAAATATTTGGGGATACAGTTGATTTCAAAATGTGTAACTATTAACGATGATAACGATCATAAATTAAGAAATCAAATTGAAATGGATATAGAGAAATGGAAAAACTTACAGCTATCATTAATGGGAAGAATAGCAGTAATTAAAATGAATATATTACCAAGAATATTATTTTTATTTCAAACAATACCAATAAAACTGGAAAAAATACTTCAATAAATAAATAAAATAATAGGAAAATATATTTGGGAAGGAAAGAAAGTTGGAATTAATATAAGAATGTTACAAGATTCAAGGATTAGAGGTGAATTTGGTGTACTGAATTGGGAATTATACTACCATCAGCAGCTTTGACATGGATAAAAGAACGGATATTATTAGGAAATGCAAGGTTATTATCCTTGGAGGGACATGATATGCAACTGGGTTGGCACGCATTTTTGTGGTATGGGAAAAATAGAATACATGGTTATTTTCAGAGACACTATGTAAGAAATGGTTTATATGTGGTATGGGAAAAAGTGAAAGAAAAGCACTATATAGAAATATCAATGTGGCTTTCAATGGTGGAAACTTTGACACATCTGAATATTAGTAGTATAAAAAGGTTATTAAGTACAAAGATATACTAACAGCACAGGGAGAACGAAAACAGAAGAAAGAATTAGACAAACAAGGGATTAATATAGGATGGTTTAAACAAATGCAAATACAAAGAAGAGAAGGATGTTAAAGTGTATGCTTTTAATATGGAAAATTCAGAACTAGATAAGATACTCATGGGAACGGATGAAAAAATGATTTAAAAATTGTATAGTTATCTATTCAGAATAAATTTAGAATACGAGGAGGTTAAAGAAACAATGATAAGATAGGCAAAATCTTTGGATATACAATAGAACTAGAAAAATGGCAACATCTATGGGAAAGGAACTAAAAATTGACAATGACAACAGCATACAAAGAGAATTTGTATAAAATGTTTTATAGATGGCACATGCCACCTGAAAGATTAGCAAAAATGTTTAAGGATAACTCAGATAAATGTTGGAAATGTCTTCAATTGCCAGGATCATATTATCATATGTGGTGGATGTGCAGGGATGCAAAAAGCTATTGGGTTAAAATACAAACATGGTTAGAGAAAATGATACATCAATCCATAGAGTTTAAGCCAGAGGTATTTTTATTGGGTATTCTACCAGAGAAATATAGTAAAGAAAATTCATATTTGATTGCACATATAATAACAGAAGCTAGAATTGTATTTGCACAAAATTGGAAAGCAGATAAAATCGCATCGGAATGGCAGGTAATAAAGAAGATACTAGATTGTGCAGAAATGAACAGGTTGATATTGAGAATAAAGGACAAAGAGAAATCAGTGTACTACAGGACATGAGGGTGATTTTACGATTGGCTTGAAAAAAGATAAATAGAGAAAGGAACAAAAAATGAAATAAATAACTCAGATGACATTATTAAATTAGGAGGAGAAGAAATAAGAAAATATTAAGCTGTAAATATACAAGCGGAAAAATGACATAAGTGGAATTAATATTAGAAATAAAATGTAAACAGAGAAAATCATTTGTATGAAAATATAAATATAAAGTTGGGATTGCTGAAACACCACCCCAAGAACCCATCAAAGAAAATAAATAAGGGCAACAATGGAAAGGAGGGGGGGTGAGGAAGGAAAAGAAGAAAGGGTAAAGCAGAGAAAGTAAAGGTAGGGAATTAAGAGTAGGAGAGAGGGTAAGAAAGAGGAGAAGGGAGGAGGAGAGGGGAAAGAGAAGGGAAGAAGAAAGGAGGAAAAAAAAGGCAGAGAAGGGAGGTTGGGAAGATGGAAAGAGTAAGGTTGTTACAAAATAAGATGGAGGCACGGGGTGGCAAGAAAGTGGCCCAAACTGTATTAGATATATGTGTAAAAATGAATATAGAGACTAATGATGAACAGAAAAATGTTAAATAAAAATTATAAGAATGTATATCTATGAATGAATTTGAAAGGGAAAAATAAAAAACTTTTAAAAAAGAGGGGAGAAGGTGGAAACTCTATGATCTCCCTGCTCCTCAGGGCAATCTCCTTCCTGCACTGGCCAGGTTTCATAGGTTCCTCCCTCCATGGGCACTCTGGTTTCTAAGCGGGTGTTTGAGAATAACATTCTGCAGCTCGGTACCCCTCCTTTCCAAATTTGAAAGAGACTGAGGGTTTTGGAGAAGATGTGGTTTGTGGTTTGAAAGAGACTTGCTTCCATTGGAGTGGGGATTTCTTCCATGCTCATCCTGCTCAGTATTGGTTTCTGACCATATAGTTTTCGGTCTCTTTAGTGGCAAGATACCACTCATGTAAGTGATTCGGGGCACATCAGGCCACGCAGGCATTGTAGAGATCACCACTCAGCACATCCTTGAAACAGCTTACCAGGATATCCTCTCATCAGTTCACACGACACACGAGGTCTTGGAATTCTTCACTATACTCTGCTACCAGCCGCCATTCCTGTTTTACAACTTTAATGTGGTCGCATGCTTTGTGATCTGTGAGGGGTCCTTGAAACATTGTCACAGGGCCATCATTAAACAGTTGAAGTCCTGCAGTTCTGGCACATCAGCATTAGGTAGGGTCACTATCCATCTGGCAGCAGTTCCTTCCAGAGCTAGGATAATAACTCGCACTTGGGATCCTTGGGTTTGAAAATCACACCCCATACTCTTGCATGTAGGTGAGCACATGTGCCACAAAGAATCCCTATTATTGTGGATCCCCATCAAACTTCACCCCAAGAGAAGGAGTTTTTCTTTCAAGTTGTGGAGCTTGGGGTTGTTTGGGAATGGGCCCCAGTCCATACGCCGCCCAGGGTTTCTGGGCCCCCTGCTGCTGCTGTGCCATCCACAGCAGGGCCCAGAGGGGAGGGTGGCTCCCCTGGCATCATCTGCAGTTGCTGCCCTTTCAATACTTCTTTGCTGCCGTTCTGATTCCCCCGGGATTTTCATATTTTCCAGAATCTACATCACCCACTGGGTTATATGTCTCTTCAGACAATCCTCTCTCCATGATGCTTCGTTTAGTTCCTCCTGTCAGAGGGGGCTTCTAGCTCCAAATTCCACTCCGGTTTATGGTTATCGCAGGTGAGGTTGACTCCTCTGATTCTCCCATCCCAGCTGTCTTTCTTCCTGATGCTAATCAACCAGTGGGGCTTTTGGGGCTTTTCCAGGCTCACCTCATCCTCTCCGACAGGGTACAGGGAGCAGGCTTTCAGTTTGGGGGTGGGGGTGATGGCTCCGTACAGCGTTCAGCTTCCCCCTGCTCACTGTTTTGCTTGGATATGGTTTGCAGGATCCTTAGTAGAGTGAAGATTGCTTCTCCAGGTTGACCATTTTGCAGATATTGCTTTAAGGATTGTCCTCCTAACTTAAGAAAGTGAAGACTCTTGAAATGAAGTATTTCAAAAGAAAGCTTTTATTAAGCCAAAGTGAAAACAATAAGTTCAAAGCAACATCTGAATTCCCTTAGGCAAGGCAAATAGAATTAAAACAGTAGAGACTCCTCCCAGTAGTCAGAATGCAGATTTTAGCCAATACACAAGTGTGAAGGTGGTTCCTTTACCAGCTGCCCTGAGAACCAGAAGAGCATATATTACCATGGCTATCTTCAGTTAGACATTAAAGTGAACTATCTCACATGGCCATCATAAACATTCCCCAAAAGATGAGGAGATCTTTATCACCAGGAAACAAGTTGTAAAATATCAGTTGTCACAGGCACTGCTAATAAATCGAATCCAATGCCCCCCTTCCCCCAATTGAATGACAGTATCACTTTTAGGAATCTGACACTAGATTTATTTCCCTCTTTTAGTCCAATTTAACCAGTAGAGTAAGCATTACCATTACTACCTCTATACCTTTCAATCACTGAAAACGTAATTTCATTGTTTAATTAGGTTAATTTCCAATATTTCCCAATGGCCTATTAAGATGAGAGGAGAGATTTGTATATTTTTGTACTATTTATTTCTTAATAAAATTTCAATTTTTGTGCAGACTTTTCCTCATAACACAATTACCAAGGATAATTCACACATGGAATTTCAATGTAACCTAGCCATTGTTTCATAGATTTTACTATTAAAAAATCTTCATAGTATTTTTTGTTAGAATTTCAGTTGTGAATTCTATATTCAGTGAAGTATACTGTGGCTAACTAAAGTTTATGTCTTTTAATAAAATGGGATTGTCTGAAGAGGAACTGCCATTGACTAAGACTTCTTTTATGAAGTATAATGGAAAGGATCAAGAAATTGAAGCTTGTTCCCTTACAAAGTAATACAATTGAGAGTCACCCCTCATCCTCTTCTCTCTCAGTTGCAGTTCTGTCCTTGGCATCTTCAGTCCTTTCTTTTTCTCTTGCCAAGCATCATACCTAGAGTCAGCTATAAAGGGACTGGCTATCTTAACTATTTCCTATGCAGATTTAAATACACTGTATCTTCCAGTTTTTCTCCTTATTCAAGTAGAAATTTATTTTGAAGTAGAGCTTTAGCTTCTTCATTCTAACCAATAATATATTTCTAACTGAAAGCATTCAAAGAGGCATTTTGATCTTCTTTCATAATTAAGGTGACCAGATTTTCAGATTGGTAAAGAGGGACACCTTTGACTGGGGGGAGGGGGGGCTTGATTAAAAATTTTATACGGAGCAACACAAATTTTCATACAATGCAAAAATAGTATTGTAATATTTTTTTATTTCAACATAACTACAATTTACAAATATAAATTGTAACTGTTGCCAAACATCAAAATTTTGATCGCGTGACCATGAGGATGCTGCAATGGTCACTAAATGTGAAAATGATCGCTAAGTGTGAAAAATGGTCATCAGTCACTTTTTCCAATGCCATTGTAACTTTGGTCACTATACCACCTTTCCTGCCACAGTTCGTAAGTGAATAACTGCAGCTGATAAGTTAGTAACATAAGTGAATCTGGTTTCCCCATTTTACTTTGTCAAAAGGTCACAAAAGGCGATTACATAACCCCAGGACACTGAAACCATCATAAATACGAATCTGTTGCCAAACATCAAAATTTTGATCGCATGATCATGAAGATGCTGCAACGGTTGCTAAGTGTGAAAATGGTCACTGTGTGAAAAATGGTCATCAGTCATTTTTTTCAATGCCATTGTAACTTTGGTCACTATACTACCTTTCTTGCCACAGTTCTTAAGTGACTAACTGCAACTGGTATTTTGTATTTTGGATAGAATCTTTTTTTAAATAGTTCTAAGACATTTTAAAAAAAGAATCCACACAGAATAAATTGAAGTAAAACATTTCATACTATTCCACACAGAATAAATTGAAGTAAAACTATTTTTTAAAATTCTATGCACAATATATTTCAAAGTATTGTGCATAGAATTTTAAAAAATGGTTTCACTTCAATTTATTTTGGATAGAATCTTTTTTTAAATAGTCTAAGACAATTTTAAAAAATAATCCACACAGAATAAAACTATTTTTAAAAATCCTATGCACAATAAATAAAATATTATTTTAAAATACATTAAAAAAAATAAAAGAAAAAAACAAGCTCACTTTCCAGCAGGCTTAGTTTAGTTTAATGAAATTTAATGAATTAAAGGCAGGCACTCCAAGTCAATCCAGAATGATGTAGATGTTAATACAAAGAACTGAGCAAATTAAAATGGTGAAATTAGTCAGGGAAATATTTTTCAAAGAAACTTTGCCACCATTTTTTCCACACGAGCCGACCTCCAACCTCCGTGACCCTCCCCTCCAGAAAATCCAGGAAGGAACACTTGTGACTTCTCTAGCCAAGTATTTCCTGGAGCTCTATGGTACTGGGTCATCTTTTCTTATAAAAGTAAGTAAAATGGGTGGGAGGGTCCATTTTCTTGCTTTAACATTTTAATATCTTCAATGCTTTAACATTTTCTTGCTTTAACATTTTAATATCTTCAATGAAAGTACTGAGACATAGAGAGGGTTTAGACAGAGTGTCTTTTGTCTTGCCCCGATTAGGATTTCTTAAGCAAATCTACTGGGCTTTCAACATGAAGCCAGAAAATCAGGACTTTTTAAAAACACTCCGGGACATGGGACAAATTGTTATAAATCATGACTGTCCCGCCAAAATCGGGACGTCTGGTCACCTTATTCATAATCTCTTCAAATATATAACTATTTTATTACCAACCAAGTTCCAATTGTCCAGAATAGTAGACCTCATTATTTAGAAGTGAGAGTTGAAGTATTATTTTAGCACCTTTTGATACTTTTCTGCTTTGTCTTCTTGTTGTGTATTAAATGTATATAGTTATGCTAAAGGGGATTAACCTTTAGATGACCCTGACTGTTAAATTGGGCTAAAGTGAAACTAACCTTTACATGACTCCAACTGTAGGAAGTTCAGAACAATTATATGGGGGTGGGTTTTTTCTAGTTTATGATAGGGACACCTGTTTCTAAATTCTTTCTGAGTACCTCTAGTCTGCTAGCAAGCATTTGCTGTAGATAGAGAAGTAAGTAAAATAGGAATTTTGATGGTTTATGTTTTCATCCACACAGCAGTAACCATCTATGTCTGGTTGCCTACTAGCTGCTATTGTTGGGCAGAACTTTGCAGAAAGGAAACATAAGAAAGGTCACTAATGAATGCCATTTTCTATATTTATATTTTTAAAAACCCTACTTCTATAGTTGTGCTTTCATTGAACACTCACAGTCTTCCACTTTCTATTCTATACCACACCATGAACTTTTAATAGTTTAGAAAATATGGAATTCCAGCAAATTTAGCATTCCAGAAGCACCAACTTAATTATTTTGTCACTGTGAAATCTTAGGACTTGAAAGAACTGTTTTCTCACATATATCGGGCCAGCGTAGAGCAGAACTGGCTCTGGATGGTCTGAGGTATATATATTACAGAACATTTGGCCCATATTGGTTATTTCTTCTGTATTCGTGTTACATAGTGAGTAAGCTTTACATAGTAATGGTATGTAAAACATGTTGTAAAACATGATGCAAAAAAATTGTGCTTGGATGTAAATATATAAAGCCCATGCAAGACCAATACATGTTGGTTATAATGGTGAATCAACATGCATCAACTGAGAGACAGAATCAAGATCATATGACATGTTAGTACAGCTTTGTAATGCTTTGATAAGACCTCTCTTGGTATACTTCTTACAGTTTTGGTCATCATTATACAAAAAGGATTTTGAGACTCTAGAAACAGTGTAGAGAAGAGCAACAAAGGGGACTGGAGGCTAAAATATATGAAGAACAGTTGCAGGAACTGGCTATGTCTAGTCTAACATAGAAAAGGACAAGAGGTGACATGACAGTGATGTTCCAATATCTAAAGGGCTGTCAGAAAGAAGAGGGTTCAACCTATTCTCAAAAAGCAACTGAAAGCAAGCAAGAAGTAATGACAATGAGAAAAAATAATCAGTGAAATGGCTTGATTCTTGAAGTTGTGGGTACTCTGGAAGTTTTAAAGAAGAGATTGGACAACCATTTATCTAGAATTGTACAGAGTCTCCTGCATGAGCAGAGGGTTGGTCTAGAAGACTTCCAAGGTCTCTTCCAACTCTATTACTCTGTTAAATTTGGTCCTTTAATAAACTTCTTGTATATTTTTCCTAAATTAGTGAGTGCTCTAGTTTGGATTTCTGACCTCAGTACATGTAGATTGTGGGTGATATTTTTACCTTTTCCAGGTAGGAGGAGACATTTCTAAATATAATATCAAATGTATATTAGATTTGCTAGGTCACCAATTTTGCCTCCCCCCTGGGTAGTTTTTTGGAAGACTGAATTGTAAACTGAAATTACTTTTCTGCTTAACTGGATAGACTTTTGGAATAATTACTAAATGAAACATGTGCATAAGAATGGTTTATGAACATAATATTGAAAACATTTAAAACATTATAAATAAAAATGTAGTAATAAAGGGAAAACACTCCCAGTTCATCCAATGGCCACATGGTGGCACTCTTAACAGCAATTTTTTAGCTATCATAAGCAATGTATTTAGAACAAGACCATTTGATGCTTTATAGTTCAGCAAACTTGAACTATAGATGAATTTAGAGTTATTGTTGTTGTGGTGTGTGCATGTGCTTATTTTTCATTAATTTTAAGAATTACAAAATCAGTATCAGAGGTGAAAGAGTAGCATATTGCATACATGTTACAGTTGGAATGGCCTATTGCCATCTACTGTATTATTAACTTCTGTTTATAAATAAAAGTTATATGACAAGTTGCCATTAGATCTAAACTAGTCTCCTTTCTAGTACAAATTTCAAGTCTTAAAGAGTTCCTAGTTACATGCGAGGTGTGCTTTTGCATTTCTAATGAAATATGCTGATACAATATTTATTGGGTCAATAACAAAAACAGTGCAGCAAATCAATACAAGTCTGAGTCCTATGGCTTGGATTTAGCTGGCTTCCAGAAATAAATGTAATTACATTGGCACTGTATAGAAATGAAAAGACTACAAAATAGGTGTGAGTGCCAGGGCGTCGTCGTCAGCGGGGCATCAGTGGGGTGGCGTCAGCAGGGTGGGGGCGGCAGGGTGGGGGCGGTGGGGCGGTGGGGGCAGTGGGGTGGCAGTGGCACCCTGGCCCAGCCCTGCAGGGAGAGTTGGGCATGGTGAGGCAGGGAGGCATATGAGCTGGAGGCAGAACAAGTGCTCGTGCAACCTCTCTTTCCAGCCGGGCAGAGTACCATGCGGCTTAGCGCCTTTGGGATATTACTGGGTCAATGAGTGGTGCTCTGCCCGGCTGGAAAGGGGCATTGCCAGGTAGCTGCTCATGAGCATGGTCACCTCATGGCGGCTTTGTTGCACTGCGATAGCGCAACACAGCCGTTTGCCCCTGAGGCTGTGCCCGACTCTTCGGGTGACCACTCGCAAGAGAGCAGCCACCCGGCAACCCCAAAACAATAAGCCCCCCGATAATAAGGCCCAAGCAAAATTTGGGGGGTCAAAAGAAAATAAGACCTTGTCTTATTTTTGGGAAAACATGGTAGTTGCATTCAGGGAGCAGAACGGGTGAGTTTCAGCTGGTACACACTGGTACAGGTGTAACAGTTGGCAAAAATTAGCATGCCTTCCCTTACTTGATCTTCCGGATAATCAATCATCTATCTCTATTTACCTACCTACCTACCTAGCTAGCTATCTCTGTGCAAACAGTATTAAACCTGATAGGGTACCTCAGTTGATAAAATGTCTGTTCCTCTCAAGCTGTTCTTTTTCCCAGACAAATAAGGTACTGCAATAATGCCTTTATGTTGCGTGGATACAAGAGACAAAAATATTGGCCCCTCACTTCATCCTTTTCAGTCACCAGTTCAGAATAACCACTATTTCACCAGCTTTGGATGAAAAGGAAAGGTAAAGCTGGCTGTCCCCTCAGATTAATAATGCAGCCCACTTCTGCCAGCTGATCTCTCTCTTCTCTTATGGAAATAAATATGTTTATAAAGCCTATAAAAGGTGGAATATTATGTAAATACAAGGAATATTTTTTCACAGCAGTGAAGTGTCTGTTGCTCAGTTGGTGGGTCAGCTTTGTAAGGTGGCAGATGTTTTATGGTGCATAACATCTAGTTAGGTCCACCTATTGTGTCCCTTTGGAAAGAAAGAAAGAGTAAGAGAAAGAAGGAAAGAGAAAGAAAGAGGGAAAGAGAGAGACAACAAAGGAAGGAAAGAGGGAAGGAAGGAGAGAAAGAAGGAAAGGGAAAGGATAAAAGAGAAAGGAAAGAAAGAATGGAAAGAAAGAGAACTCATGATTACAATTGAGCCCACATTTTTGGTTGCTAAGCAAGAGTGTTGTTTAGTGAGTTTCACCACATTTTACAAGTTGTCCATGCCCAGCCAGTCATATGACTGCCAAGCCACTTCCACCCAGTCACATGGCCACCAAGTCACTTCTACTTGGTCACATGACTTTCAAGCCACTCCCACCCAGTCACATGCCCACTGAGCCACTCCCACAAAACAGGTCACACCTACAGAATAGGTTCTAAAAATTTTTGAAACCCACCACTGGAGCAGAAGCTGGCTCTGAATCTACCTGGACACAATTTGTGGAAGACTGGCAAAAGAAAGCTCTGGATAATCCAGTTTTCTCAAGAGGGTTGTTGGCCAGCTGGTGTGGAGTAAGTTTGCCCCCTGGTAGAGCACCAATGCAAGAAGCACTAGCAATTGTTGTCTACCAGAACATCTATCATATGTAAAAATTGTAGAGTCCTAGCAGCCTAGCCCTATGCCAAACACTAAACAAACAAACAAACAAATAAAAACATGCAACACACAATAGATTTTCCTATTATAGTCAACAACAGAAGAAACATTGGTTGTGAATTCTGTTGTTGGATTTAAAGCATTATACTCTGATTTTGGTTTTAATACTAATAGAATGAATGGGAATTAAACTGACATGACTTATGAAGATAGGTAACATCTGCAATTTCTTTGGTGTAATTTAGCTGTTATAGCTACCTTTGTCTAAAACTTCCAATGAATTTTGAGGATTGATCATAC
The DNA here is from genome assembly GCF_009769535.1 of Thamnophis elegans. Lineage (NCBI taxonomy): Eukaryota > Metazoa > Chordata > Lepidosauria > Squamata > Natricidae > Thamnophis > Thamnophis elegans. Next base: position 55,641,814 of record NC_045558.1, on the reverse strand, counting down.
CATTATGTGAATGCAACATGTTAAACTGATATATATAGCCTTTCCATTCTGGTTCTACTTTCTTTGTTGTGCTGTTATTTCAACATGATTTCCTCTTTTACTCAAAAATGTCAGAATCTGTGTAATTTTCACTGCTGGGAAAATTATATTCACTCATCAGTTCTATCTTCTTCAAAAACTCCTATTTGTCATTTTCATCAGCAGTAGGCATGATATACAATTAGATCCTATAAATGGTTGTCAATATTAGTTTCCAAGTGAAAATAAGTAGGAGTGTGTAAATGTATTGCTTTCAATACATAGAATATCTTTAGAGTCAGCAAGTGAGAGATCTTCTATCTCTGCTCATATATTATTCCCTGAATTAAATAAGAAGTTTCCATTTTACCAACATTAGCAAAATTTATGTAATAGCAGAATTTTAGGTGCTATGTTAATCTCTCAAAAATTTTACAAACAGGATGAAGAGCTGTTGGTGATGCTTTAACTCTGGGTTTCAAATATATGATTGAAACTAGTAGTCTACAAGATTACTTTCAATTCTAGAATGAAGCTTATTTATTTTTACTTATTTAAAATATGTATAACCAAGGAATAAACAAAGGATATTGGGACATATTATCATCCTTTGAAATATTTGGATTTTTAAATAATAATTTTATTAAATACTACAATTTTATTTATTTGTTAAATTTACTGGCCACCTATCTCACTATTCTAGGTGGACTACAATAATAAAAAGGAAGAAAATGTAAATAGTGTAAACAGAGGTAAAAGAATTAGAATAAATTTTTATTTTTCATTATTTTTATTATTTTAATCATTTATTTTTCATTATTTAATTATTTTAATCATTAATTAAACAGATAAAATGTTATACAAAATAAAAGAAAAATACAAAGAAACAGAAAAAATGCAGAAAAGAAGAAAATATGGCAAGAAAAATAGAAAAGAAAGAAAAATAGCTTATCATCTTCTTTTAAAATATAACAAACAATTTCTTCTTCCCATAACTCATTTCTTATTTGGAAATAAATTCTTAAAGCCTCATCATTTTAGTCCTAATATCAGCAAAAGTCCATTAAAAGATACCAGGGGCAACAATGTATCATTTTAACATTGAATAACAAAACAAACTTGATATTTCTTTTTTTTTTACATTTAAAAATCTTGTTTTTCAATCCTTTCAAATAATGTCCTAAAACTATTTTCATTTGTTATTTTTTGCTTTCAAAAAATACTTCAAACCTTATCAAATTTTTTGTAACTCCAATATGGAAAGATTATTTTGGTTTGTTATTTGTATAACTTTTTTAATTATTAAGATATCACCCAGTTAAGTTTGCTTGTCCATTACAGCATCTTTTTCCATATCATTCTTGTAGTCTGTCATTTTAAAATTTCCATTCAAATCAGTCTCAGTCTTATCCAATCAAACTTGTTCATCTTCCCATAGCATCTCGGCAGTTCGAATCCTTAGCACCGCATAACAGAGTGAGCTCCTGTTACTTGTCTCAGCTTCTGCCAACCTAGCAGTTTGAAAGCACATAAAAATGCAAGTAGAAAAAGTAGGAACTACTTCAGTGGGAAGGTAACAGTTGTGGGTTCCGGATCCCATTGCAACCAATACGGTGCAACAAGGGCCAGCGTCCACCACATGAATGCGTGCAGTGCATGTGCACATGTGCACAGTGCGCACATACATTTTTAACTCTTGCGACGCCTTTGCAAGCTTCTGCAATGCTCCAGCTGCTCGGCAGAGCGTTGCACAGGCAGCATGCGCTCTGTGCGCAGAAGCACCAAAGACCTCACCTACAGGTAAGGAGCTCAGGTAGGTGGGTGGGCCTTCTGGAGCACTATACCAGAATGGTACCTGCTGTTCTGGATAACATCGCTCTGTGTGCCTTCAGAATTTAGTCATGCTGGCAACATGATCACGGAGACGTCTTCAGACAGCGCTGGCTCCTTGGCTTAGAAACAGACATGAGCACTGCCCCTAGAGCCAGAAATGACTAGTACATATATGCGTGGGAACCTTTACCTTTTATAAATTAATTAATTAAAAAATAATTTCTTTTCACAAATATCTTTCAATGTCCAATCTTAAAATATTTTGCTTCAATTCTGTAGTAGTAATTTAAGTGTTCTTCTTAATTTGTGATCTTTAATCTCTTCTAGTTCTCTCTAGTATTCAATCTTCAAAATGTCACCCTATCTGTTTTTTAGAATTTTTCAGCATTATCCCATGGAAAGGATTCTTATAAAAAATTTATAGGTTGCTCTTGATAGTGAGATGGTTGGCATAAAATAAATAAATAAATAAATAAATGCAATTGTTTATTTGGATTCCTTGTGTGTTCATAACTTTCTAAAATCAAAGTTCTATATAATTATAAAAATGTAGTTTAAGAAAAATAGATATAAAGGTATATGCTACTTGATAAATGGTTGAACTATATATAACTGTAGTGCAATCATGGATGGAAGTTTATAAATATTCAGCTAAACAAACAATTCCCAAAAGTTAGCTTGCAAATTGGTTTAATAATATTATAAATGTAGACAGTTCTTTTATTTTTTGAACCAATAAAATCATTTTAAAACATACAAAAAAGAATCTTTAGAGAAATATAAATATTGTTGATTAGTTCATCAGAAATTTTACCTCTCATATTGCTAATAGTGTGGATATAGCTCTGAGAAAGCACAATTCACAGACAACATTTCATTTTGAAGGAAATAATGTAAAACACCATTTAAAAGGGAGAGTGAGCAAAATATATCTGAGAGATCATTGCATTTATAAAACCACAGATGAGAAACTGCAGGAAACAATGATATCAAAAATGGTATACAAATAAACTTGCAAAATAGTATATGAAAAAAGACAATTAAAAACACTAATGGCAAAATCCCAATTTGTTTTCCAACTTACATATGATAAACTGAACCTTGATGTGAAAATTTGCCCCATGCTTTCCTTCTTTCAACTTCCTTGCCATCTGGCAGGAAGAATATATTGTCATGAAAGATTCATTGTGTTTTTCTGGCTAAAGCTTGAATGCCATTGTGCTAGGCCATTGTGCAAGTATAAGAAAAGGTCAAGTTTTGCTTTTGCTTAATATTGTTTAAGTTCAGTCAAGAAGAGAAACGGAAGAACATTCTGGGTGAATTTCAAATGAGGATCAAAATAAACCTGCCTCCCCATCATATGGTAGCTGGAGTTAATGTTTTCTGATGACATAGCAGTTCCATTCTGTTTCTAGAAACAACGATTTTAAATAAAGTATGTAGCATCATCCTGACAATTCAGCAAAATTAAGCCATACCTGGAAGACTGCTTTTTTTCACATGCATTTCTCTGAATCTGAAATTATTATTTGAGACCCACCTCACAATGTCTCTTCCAGATAAGTAGTTCCAAAACAGAGAATTCTGGGTTAGGGTACTCAGGTTGTGGACATCAACTCTTATGTATCTTGTAAGGCATCCATGTTAAGGACTTTTAGGTGTTATATGATGCACTTTTAAATTTATTTATTATTGAGCTTCTCTTTTTCTCCTCTTTACTTTTATTCTTAAGAATATTTGTTCCTACAATGTAAAAAATAGGGTCCTTTATAAACATTGAAAATAGAGAAATCAACAATAGAATCAAGATATTGAACAATTAAGTACCTTTCATGAAGCACAATCCATATAAAATTAGAAATTAGATAAAGGGCAAGGATAACTAGAAGAGAGGATAAAAAAGGCAAGAATAATATATTGGAATAATGCTGCAGGTAATTACCCAAACAGCCACTAAGAGTTAATTTTCCCTTAGAACTTAAAAAAAAAACCTCTACCAGAGGTCACTCACAATACAAATCTAATTTAGAAGCTCTCCATTTATGTTGCCTAGCAATGCAGTGACACCGAGAAACTTAGATGGGCGTTTTATGTGAATAGTAGTTTTGCTCTGGGCAAGACTGGGGACCTTGTGACCTTCCATATGCTGAAGATTTACAGTTCCTAGGAACCCCCAGCCTTCAAGGCTGTTTGTGATGGATGCAATTCAGCAGCACATGGAAAGCTGTTATTTATGCTGTATGTTGCTTTCAATACTTTACTGAAAATTTAATTTCCTTACTGGAGTATGCTCTACTTTTGAACCTAGTAAAGTTTGTCAGGTACTTCATTCATTGACTATAGACCTATTCAGAAAACTTTTTGTCATAATGTGTACTCAGTAGAGGGTTATATTACATTTAGGTGAATCAAAGTTGAATCAGACTACTTTGGACTCATTTTAGGTAAAGCAGGAATATATCTTTTTTAAATTATACTATGCAGTAATTCACACAGTACCACATATTTGCAATTATCTACTCTTAACTACAGTCAGGAAAGTAACATTTGTATTGGAAGATTTCCAAAACAAGATCCACTGATCTTGTTTACAGTGGGCTCATTCTGTCTGGTATAAACTCTGTGGACTCAGGATCAGGAATATGCAATACTGTAGATTTTTCAAAATTCTCCTTTGACATTAATAAGCAAAACATAATTTAATTAAAACTCAAACTCAGTAGCTTGATATGAATGTAAAGCTCATTTAAATAAACTAGCAACTGTGCTTTTATAATTGCTGAATTACCTTTGTTAACTTCGGGTCCTGGTAACTGATCCAAATTGGATCCTGCAACATTATCCTGGGTATATTTGCCCTCATTCTGTCCAGAGGAAAAGCCTTCTCCATTACAGCATCCCTTTGGAACATCTTCCAAAAAATCAAGATTATTAAGGCAATGTTGCCATCTGGGAAACATTCATGAGATAATTTTCCAGAATTATCTGCTGATAGAAACTATGCCAAATGGTTCTACAAAGCCCTCAGATCTTTGTATGGACTTCAGCCCTCAGGAAGCTCTCCTCTATTAGACTCAGATGGTACAAATCTCATTACTTTTAAAAAGAAAGTTTTTTATTTTTTATTTTTCTACAAACATATCATTGTGTGAACATTGTGGAATCAGAGTTACATTTTAGTACAAATAAAACAATACTCTTCATATTTAACACAATTAACAATCTTATAAACTTTTAGTAGTAATACACATATTTTGTTGAATAATATTTCCTTAATTATTCCATATTTCATATAATATTTTTATGATAATCTCCATATTTCTGATATTGCTCCTTTTACTACAGATAAAATACAATAAACATATTTGTTATTTTAACAGGCTTATATAATTCTAATAGTAATACACAGATTTATATTGAATTATAATCTTCAAAGTTTACCGAGCAGTAGTGCTAACTATGCCAGTGTGATTTGGACTGTATACAGGCAAGTGAACCACTTCCACATGTCCTGCCTCTGTAGAATACTGAGAATCCGGTGGCAGGACAAGGTGTGAGACACAGAAGTCCCCTCCAGAGCAGGCAAACCATCAGTTCACATCCTGCTGATGAAAGCCCAGACAAGCTGGGCAGGCCATGTTGCAAGGATGCCAGATCATCACATCCCCAAACAGCTCTTCTATGGTGAGCTGTCTCAAGGAAAGCAATCGCACGGGGGACAAAGAAAGCGATACAAAGACATGTTGAAAGCCTCCTTCAAGTCCCTGGAAATTGACACCACCTCCTGGGAAACCCTGGCACAAGATAGATTGACACGGCACAAGTTGATCTACTAAGGCTTCCAGACATTTGAATATAGAAGAACAACCATAGCACAAGAGAAGCAAGCATTCCACAAAGCCAGAGCTGCAAATGCAGCAACAATGGTGCCAATACATTGATTTCTTGTTCTGTATAATAGTGTTTGAAAAGGGAGATAAAGAAACAGCAATACCTTTGAAAATCCAACTTTAGGAATATCATTAATCAAATACTTCTGATATGATATGTTTTGGCATGGTGGATGAACTACACACAATCCTCCTTTAGAACAAATCAGCTTTAGTTCCTATTCCTCTACATCTTACTAGATTAATACAGGGAGGAGGAAGCAAACCCAGTTTAAAAGTGGACAATTTCCCACATCTTTCCATTGAACAGATTAATACTAGGGTGAGAGAGGGAAAGGGATTCCTTTAATTCTTTTTGTTGTAGAGAATTAAAGAGTAGCCTAACAAATGAAAAAATAGGACAGAAGAAGAAAAATTGAAACAAGGTTGAAAATTCCAATTTTTCATTATATAAAATATATGATATAAGTGTTTATTTCTTTAAAAATTTAAGTTCTTTGCACTGAGGTTTTAGGCAAAAGATTTCTTCTCTCTAAATTATCAGTGCAAATGACCATTGGTGATGTGATCTGATCATAAGATTAAGATTGGAACACAAGGATAGGGTGGTCTATGTTGGAAAAAATCAGACATCGGGCTGATATAAGCTCTTGATGGACATTCGGACATGTGATAGATGTTTTATCGAGGAGCACCCACTTACACTGAGGACTAGAGACAAGACCCCACTTAAACAATGAGTCCTGGCAGACACCATGTTGGTTATGGATCCTGCTCAGAGTTTACCAATGCTGGTGAGGAAGGTCAAACTTTGCACCTTTTGGGTAGGGTTATCTACGTAACTGCCTATATCTAGGCATTTCCAATGTGTGTTGATGTCAAAGTTGTTAGACAGCTGTTAAATGAGTTGTAATTTTATTGTACTCCTTCACTAAGGCTTCCTGCCTTCATAGAGCTGGTAGTATAATGTGGCTCAGGACAGGGAGCCATTTTGTTTATCCATTGCCATGTATTTAGAAAGCCAGGAGTTCTATGAAGATGTCTGACTGCCAACTGTGGTTAACTGCCCATTGTTCAATGTAGTCTGCTGCCAATTGTTGCAAGTCATTTGGTTCACACTTCTGTGCTATCCAGATGCACCACGAGGAGGGAAACTGGGATCACAATCCAATATAAATATAAATTTAAATAACTGTGAAATGTACCCTAACGATGCCTGCTTCATAGTAAGCAACCCAATATTGTAAAGCAAAAAGTAGTGATTTATTAACAGCTTCATTAGGCATTCTTCATTAGGCATTTCTTATTCGCAGCAATCTTTTTTGCTTTCTTTATCTGCTTTTGAACTTTGCCCATGTTTCTGTCCTCCCTTCATCCTGTCATTAATCACTTTATCCAATAGCTTCATTTATTTCAACCCAGCTACTGTAATCTGAGATCCAGCTCTGCCGGCACTCTGCATGGAATGTCAACACAGAGAGTTGACATCTGGCTCCCCTCACTTTTCAAAGGCAATCTGTCCAAGTAAAAACAATTTAAGTACCAGTATGGGATTCAAGGCTGTGTCCTCCCCTCAGGCTAGTTTGGATTTTTTTCATGGAATCTCTCTATAAGGCGATCAGCCTGGATATTTCTACTCTTTACCCAAGATGCCTCTGACAAGGAATAGCCTTCCACTTAATTAAGTACTGGAGTTGCCTCCTGTGCCACCTCGAATCAAGGACTCATTGCACCTCATAATGGGTTTGCCCCCCTACGACCACAGAGCCTGGGGGCTCCTGGGGCAGTGGTCTCAGAGTGGATCCAACCACGGATTTTAAGAGGCTAGTATGGAACACTGGGTGTACCTTCCTTAGCAGTCGGGGCAGTTTCAGTTGTACTGAGATTGGGTTGATGATCTTTACTATGGGGAATGGGCCCACAAACTTTGGTTTCTTGCTAGGGAGTCTTAACCTCAAATATTTTGTGGAGAGGTAAACATTCTCTTCCACCAGGAATGGTTGTTGCGGAGCTCGGTGTTTATCTGCCTGTTTCTTATAGGTTTGTGCTGCTTTAGCTAGTGCTTTATTTACATTCTCCTAGGCTGCTTTTAGCATTGACCATCAGTCAATACTCGGGCATTGGGACAAAGTCCATGCCGCTCACTACTTTGAACTGTGTTAGTCCTGTGCTGCTGTGAACAGCATTATTGTACGCAACCTCAGTGAAGGTCAGAAGGTCTGCCCAATTGAACTGCTGATAGTTCACATACCACCTCAGGTACTGCTCTACCATAGCATTCAGTCTCTCTGCCCCCCCCCCCCCATTGGTGCTCAGGTGAAAAGCTGAGCTAAAGCCCTGGGATGACTCAATCAACTGCAGGAACTCCCTCCAGAATTTAGCGGTGAACTGGACCCTTCTGTCTGAGATAATTCTTCAAGGTATTCCATGGAGGCAGTAGATGTGCTTCAGGAACAGTTTGGTCAGCTTGTGAGCTGAGGGTAGTCTGCTGCAGGGTTTGAAGGGCGCCTGTTTGGAGAACAGGTCTATTACAGTCCAAATCACCGTGTTTCCCCCACTTTTCGGCAATTGTACTATATAGTCCATTGCAATCTCCTCCCATGGCCTCGTGGGCTCTGCTACTGACTGCAGCAATCCGGGGGATTTTCCTGGTTGCCTCTTCATTGTGACGCAGATGGTGTAACTTTTCAATGTCATATAATTTAGTATCTTTATTCTGGACCCTCCGGGGGGGGGGGCGGAAGACACCTCCAGACTTATATTTTTCCATCTTGCATTATACCGGACTCTCTGTTGGCTCTGACAGTCTGTTGGCTCTGACAGTCAACATAAGCCAAGTACAGACTTTGTACGCCCGCGAAAATTTTTAATTGGTATGTTGAGTGTATGGGAGTGTATGGATAGTGTGAATGACCCACTTTTATTATTATTATAGTTGTATTCTTTGTGTTTTAACCATAGCGTGGGGATTGTTTGTGTGAGTGCCTGAGTATGTTTGATTCGGAGGACCTGTTGGGGGATGCGGGAGTCACTGGGGTGGCTGGGGGAACTACGGCTACGGGAGAGGGTCGGAGCATTGCGGTCATAACAGGGAGGGGCAGATACGGCGGGGGCTTTAGGGCTGGCCATTACCGGGGAAGGAGGGCTCGCTACATCACAGAGATTCCTCCTTCCGGCCCTATGAGTCCCACTCCAAGACCAGATGGCGCGAGTAGTCAGGACCCTGGTCTCAGGCTGCTGTTGCTAAATGCCAGGTCTGTTGTTCACAAGGCTCCCCTCGTCTGGGACTTAATTGTTGACGAGAGGGCAGACCTGGCATGTATTACTGAAACCTGGCTGGGCACAGAAGGAGGAGTCCCCCTTATAGAGATGTGCCCAGAGGGGTTTCAGGTGCTTCATCAGCCGAGAGCCCAGGGAAGGGGTGGCGGTGTGGCTATTGTTATCCGGGAGTCTCTGTTACCTCGTAGGGTCCCTGCTCCGGAGCTTGTCAGGTGTGAGTCCCTGCTGATAAAGTTGGACCTCAAGGGTCAAGTGGGTCTGCTGCTAACGTACCTGCCTCCCAACTGCGTTGCAGCATCCCTCCCCTCGCTCCTCGAGTCAGTAGCCGAGCTGGCAGTTGAGCTCCCCAGGCTTATAGTTCTGGGGGACTTTAATTTGCCATCGCTCGGTGAATGCTCTGATGGGGCGCAGGAGTTCATGGCTTCCATGACAGCCATGGGCTTGACCCAGGTAATTCGGGGCCCAACTCATACAGCGGGTCACATGCTCGACCTTGTATTCCTCTCGGAGCAGTGGATGTGTGATCTTGGTCTGAAGGGTAATGAGATCATACCCCTGTCGTGGTCAGACCACTGCCTACTGAGGCTTGACTTCCGGAGGCCAAACCCCCACCGTAGGGAGGAGGAACCGACCAGGTGGTTCCGTCCCAGGCGACTTATGGACCCTTTGAGGTTCCAGACGGAGCTTGGGGTAATTCCTGACACTCTCGCCCACAGTTCGGCGGAGACTCTGGTTGCCGCCTGGTATTCGGCGGCATCGGAGTCTCTTGACCGGATTGCGCCACTACGGCCCCTCCGGGTCAGCGGATCCCGGAGACCTCCTTGGTTCACCGAGGAGCTCCGGGAGAAGAAGCGCCGGAGGAGACGCCTAGAGCATCTGTGGAGGTCCGATAAGTCCGAGGCGAACCGAGCACTTCTGACTACCTGCACCAAGGATTACATCCGGGCACTAAGAGTTGCCAAAAGAACACATATCTCCGCCTTGGTAGCGTCCGCCGAGTCACGCCCAGCCGCCCTGTTTAAGATCACCCGCTCCCTCCTCAATAGGAGGGATGTGGGAGACCCCTTGCAGGGTAGGGCTGAGGACTATGCCCAGTTCTTGGCGGACAAAGTTGCTCGGTTTCGGTTGGACTTGGACTCCACCGCCGTAGATCCAGCCGAGACACGGGGGGATTACTTGGCAAACCATCTCTGGGTTGAGTTCCAGGATGTTGCCTCTGGGGATGTGGACAAGGCCATTCGAGCTGTAAGTGCCTCCACCTGTATTCTGGACCCGTGTCCCTCCTGGCTGGTTGCCAACAGCAGGGAGGTGACACATGGCTGGATCCAGGTGGTTGTGACCTCCTCCCTTCGGGAGGGGCACTTCCCCGCCGCACTTAAGACGGCGGTGGTGAGACCCCTCCTGAAGAAACCATCCTTGGATCCAGCCATTTTAAACAACTATCGTCCTGTCTCCAACCTCCCCTTTATGGGGAAGGTTGTTGAGAAGGTGGTGGCCTTCCAGCTTCAACGGGCCTTGGAGGAAGCTAGTTATCTTGACCCCTTCCAGTCCGGCTTCAGACCTGGTTACAGCACTGAAACCGCTTTGGTCGCATTGACCGATGATCTCTGGAGGGCCAGAGATGGAGGCCATGCGTCCATCCTGGTTCTCCTTGACCTCTCAGCGGCTTTCGATACCATCGACCATGGTATCCTTCTGCGACGACTGCGGGAGGTGGGGGTGGGAGGCACTGTTTTGCAGTGGTTCTCCTCCTACCTCTCGGACAGGTCGCAGTCGGTGTTGGTCGGGGGCAGAGATCGTCCCTGAGGCCCCTAACATACGGGGTGCCGCAGGGTTCGGTCTTATCCCCCCTACTATTTAACATATACATGAAACCGCTGGGCGAGATCATTCGGAGGCACGGGATAAAATACCATCAATACACGGACGATACGCAACTGTATCTGTCTGCCCCGTGCCAACTCAATGAAGCGGTGGACGTGATGAACCAGGGTCTTGAGGCCGTTAAGAACTGGATGAGCGCTAACAAACTGGTACTCAACCCGGACAAGACCGAGTGGCTGTTGTGTTTCCCTCCCAACAATTTGGCCGATATTCCAACACTCAGGCTGGGGGGTCAAATTTTATACCCCTCAGATAGGGTCCGTAACCTAGGAGTCCTCCTGGATCCACAGCTGACTATTGACCATCAGTTGTCGGCTGTGACCAGGGGGGCATTTGCCCAGGTTCGCCTGGTCTGTCAGTTACGGCCCTACCTGAACCGGGAGGCTCTTGCAACAGTCACTCGAGCCCTTGTGATCTCTAGGCTGGAATACTGCAATGGGCTCTACATGGAGTTGCCCTTGAAGTGCATCCGGCGACTGCAGTTAGTCCAGAATGCAGCCGCGCGAGTAATAGTGGGCGCACCGCGGTTCGCCCACATTACACCCATCCTCCGCGAGCTGCACTGGCTACCTGTCGATCTCCGGGTGCGCTTCAGGGTATTGATGACCACCTTTAAAGCACTCCATGGTAGTGGATCTGGGTACTTGAGAGACCGCCTTCTGCCGATTACCTCCCTTCGACCAATTAGATCGCACAGACTGGGCCTCCTCCGGATCCCATCTGCCAGTCAATGTCGACCTGCGACTACACGGAGGAGAGCCTTTTCTGTTGCAGCTCCAACCCTGTGGAACGATCTCCCCATCGAGATTCGTACCCTCACCACCATCCAGACCTTCCGCACGGCCCTTAAGATCTGGCTCTCCCAGCAGGCCTGGGGATAGGTTCTTAATTTACCCGCCCGAGTGTTGACTGTTGAATGCAAGTTGTGTTTTATTATTTTATTTTGCTCACTCACTGTTTGTCTTTTGGTATTGCACCCCTTTCCCTGTGATTGTAAGCCGCCCTGAGTCCCCTCAGGGAGAAGGGCGGCCTATAAATCTTAATAAAATGTCTAAAAAAAAAAATTTCGTTTTGATTTGGAGGTAAGTTAGCCAGTCAACTTTCATGTTCTGATCTGCCAATTCTTCAATTGTTTTTAAATTTCCTTGTCTATCAGTTAAGTCTCTGTATCTTAGGATTTTGTTCAAATCTATAAAATTTGGGTGAGTCATCCTTTCTGTCGGTGATAGCCAATTCAGGATTTTCACATAGTGGATTTTTTTTTGATTTTGAGCCATTTTTGCAATAACGCTCTTCTGATTAAATGATTTTGAAAGTATTTGTGTGTTTTATTTTTATCATCCCATAGGAATGCCAGCCTGCTTGCAGATCATGGCCTTCTAAGATCAAAATTCTTTTATTCTTTAGCTCTATCCAGTCCTTCACCAAAGTTATTGTTACTGCTGATGCATATAAATCCCAATTTGGTAATGCTAAGCCTCCCCTCTCCTTGCTGTCTTGCATTGACTTTAGTTTAATCCTTGGTTTTCATCCCTGCCAAATGAACCTAGCGGTTATTTTATTTAATTCTTGAAAGAATTTTTTACCTGGATTAATAGGTACAGCTTGCCACCGAAATAGGATTCTTGGTAAGATATTCATTTTAATTGTCGGTATACGTCCCATGAGTTATAACTGAATATTTTTCCAATTTTCTAAATCTTTCTTTATTTGTATCACTAATTTATTATGATTATCGTCTTTAATTGTGGAACATTTTGCCAATGGTGTAACTTTTCACATAACTGTCCACATCTTTCTTTATTTTGGGTCACCAGAACTGCCTTCGGGCTAAGTGTAACATCTTTAGGAATCCAAAGTGGCCTGCCGGTTTGGCGTCATGGCTCCTCTGGAGAATTAGGGTGCGTAGGGATTCCAGGACAGAGAGTTTCGTCCCCTTCCATGCAAGGTCATCTCTTTTTGTCAAGATGTGTTGGTGGTTTTGGAACCAAGGGCCTGCTAGCAGTTCAGTTTTGAGTCTCGTGGTTAGGTCGCCTGCTGGTTGGTCGTGCTGGTCACGGTCTTGTCATCTGGTGGTCACTTGGGTAGCTATTTGGGTAGAGGGAATGATGGCATCCACTAAGTGGTCCTATTCACATTTGTACTGGGGCATGTGGGAGAGGGCGTCAGCTAAAATGTTCCTCTGCCCTGGAATATGTTTTAGTACGAAGTTGAAGCGGTTGAAATATTGAGCCCATTGGACTTATTTGGGTGATAGTTTCTGTGGGGTCTTAAGAGCCTCCAGATTCTTATGGTCAGTCCAGACTTCGAATGGTTTCTGGCCCCCTTCCAACAGGTGTCTCTAGATTAGCAGTGCCCATCTCACTGCGAAAGTCTCCTTTTCCCATGGGACCCATTGTCTCTCTGTTTCTGTGAGCTTGTGGGAAGTGTAGGCACAGGATTGTACATTTCCTTGGTTGTTTCTTTGGAGTAGTACCGCTCCCACTGCCATGTCGCTGGCATCTGCTTGGATCACAAAGCGTTGCTCGGGGTCAGGATGCTTCAGCACAGGTTCCTTTGCAAACATTTCTTTTAGTGTCTCAAATGCCTTTTGGCAGCTTCGGTCTCACTGTAGAGGTTGTCCCGGGTGATGTTTTGTTCCTGGACTCCCTGTCTTCATGAGGTCTGTCAGGGGTTTGGCAATCTTCGCAAAGGAGGGAATGAATTGCCTATAGATGTTCATGAACCCTAGGAAGCTTTGTAGCTGTCTGTGGGTGCGAGGGGGTTGCCAGCTTAGGACGGCTTGCACTTTGGTTGGGTCCATCTCTATTCCCTCATTTGACACTTGGTAGCCTAGGTAGTCTAGTCTCTCACAGTGGAATTCACATTTTGATAGCTTGACGTACAGGTTGGCTGCCAGACGTTTTTCCAGTACTTGGCAGATGAGGGGTATGTGGTCATCTATGGCCTCAGTGTAGATGAGGATGTCAACCAGGTAGATGAGGACCCCCTTCTAGAGGTGCTCATGCAACACCTCATTTATTAACTGCATGAACACTGCTGGGGCTCCCTGTACTCCGAATGGCATCACTTTGAATTGGAAGCTCCCTAGGGGGCAGTTGAACACTGTTTTCCACTCATCTCCTTCCCTGATCCTTATTCAGTAGTACGCCTCTCTGAGGTCTAATTTGGTGAAGACTTTTCCCTTGGCCAAGTGAGATAGCATATCTTTCATGAGGGGAAGCGGATATAGGTTGTGTACACACACAGCATTTATCCCTCGAAAGTCCACACACAGTCTCATAGTTCTGTTTTTTTCTCTTTGAAGATGACTGGCGCTGCAACCCGTGGCTTGGCTGCTCGATGAACCCTCGTGCTAGGTTTTTGTCTGTATATTGGTGCATTTCTTGCATTTCCCTGGGCATCATGGCATACAGCTTGGGTTTGGGTAGTTTTGCCCCAGGGATGATTTCGATGGCACAATCTGCCTCACGGTGTGGGGAAAGAATGTTGCATTCTGTGTTGCTGAATACTTCTGCGAGGTCCTGATATTCCCCTGGGATCTGTTCAATCTCTGGGGCTTCATTGGATATGGCTACCAGATGTTCTGGTGTGCTCTTTTGGGGGGTTCCCTGCTTGGGTGTGTTTCTGCTTGCTGGTGGAAAAGGGGTTGGGGCCCCTTTTCTATCCTAAACCTGTAGCTACCCCCTTGCCACCAGATGGTTGGTCCCCACTTGTCTAGCGAGGAGAGTCCCAGTATGACTGCATCTGTCATTTTGGGGGCTATTATGAATCAAATTACTTCCCAGTGATCCACTAGCTCTAGTCTCACTGGTTTGGTCAGGTGGTGACAAAGGCTCCCCCCATTAGGGACCTGTCGACCCGTTCAAACCGGGTCTTTTGTGTCTGGTTGCTTTCTCATGTCATTGGCATGCAGCCCACTGTTGACTTTTATTGCTACTCGGAACCACTCAGAGTCGATTTGGAATGTTGCAATAGGCAGTTACTTGGTCAATCTGCTGGTCCAGGCTTATTCTGAAAAAATACACTAACAGACACTCTGGTAAAGGGGGCAGCCTTCCAATCTCTCCTAAATTCGTGGATGTGCTCTTTGATGGGGCGGTCCCTTTGCTTTAGGTCGCTGAGCTCATCTTCTGCATACAGTCCTCCTCCACCTTTTCAAATCTGGCCTCTAGCAGTTGTAGGAAGTCATCTACGCTTCGCAGTTGGGGGGGCTCTTCTCTTGTGGAGGGCTGCTAGCCATTCCATTGCTTCTCCCTCTAGTCCCTCTGCGATAGTATTCACTATGGCTCTGGGGGATGAGTAGAGGTGTCCACAGCATTCCAGGTGGGCCTCAGCTGAGTCAAGGAATAGGGCTAACAGGTCTGAGTTCCCTTTGAATAGGAGCAGTTCTATTGTAACTTCGGAAGAAGCAGTAGGCACACAGGTAACTGTAACCATTTATTAACAGCAACGTTGTAACAAGTGAAACAAGTAGACCGGGCTGGATGCGTGGTAATTACAAATGAATATAACAGTAGACCGGGTAGTCTGTGGATTAGACGGTAGCGAAGCAGCTCCGAGTAGACCGGTATGTTTGGCTGCTATGGGGTAGATCGGGTGGCAGTTGGAAAGAGCCTGCCTTTTATATTCCAGCAGACTCGCGCTTGACAGCTCGGCAACTGACAGGCGTGTCTGATTGGCTAAGACGCGCCTGGCTGCTACCGAGCTGTCATTCGCAAGAGCGAGGACTTTCTTTAGCTATACAACAAGTTCAATCAGCAGTGCCCTTCCCTCCTCCTGTAGGCCTCTGTATGCTTGCGTTTGATATGTCTGAAGATACTCCTCAGTTCTAGTTCGGAGGGAGGGTGAAGATTGTCTGCCCTGGGCAGCCTGCTTGCTACGTGGGAGAGGCACTGGCTTCATCTTCCTTCTAATGGGTGGAGAAGTGGGGCTGCATTCCCATGTGCTTCTCATCACCTCAAAATGATCCACTGTTCCTCCCCTCACTTTTGGCATGCATAATGGCCTTTCTTCATGGACAGTAACCCAGTCAAATTCCTCCGTTGCTCTATAGAACTTTCCAGGGGCTCCATTTGGGGCTTTGGGGGCCTGGCTTGATTCCAGTCCAGCATCCTCTCCATTTTCCCAGCTCGCTTAGGGCCTTTCCCTTTTTCTGGGCATAGGGGTGGGGTGGGGGCTCAGCTTTAGCTGTTTTTAGGGGTTGATTACTTACCTCCTCTTGCTTTGCTCATCTCGGCTTTAATGTCTGATGACTGTTCTCCAGTTCTGTTCAGATAGCTGGCCTTTTACCATGGTCTTCTGAGTTCCCCCTCGGCACCCCCAATATTTAAAAGCAAAAGATGACTGTCTGTAAAGTACCCTAACGATGCCTGCTTCATAGTAAGTGACTCAATATTGTAAAGCAAAAAGTAGTGATTTATTAACAGCTTCATTAGGCATTCTTCATTAGGCATTTCTTATTAGCAGCCATCTTTTTTGCTTTCTTTATCTGCTTTTGAACTTTGCCCATGTTTCTGTCCTCCCTTCAGCCTGTCATAAATCACGTTATCCAATAGCTTCATTCACTTCAACCCAGCTACTGTAATCTGAGATCTGGCTCTGCTGGCACTCTGCATGGAATGTTGATGTCTTGCTGTGTCCAGTCTTCCCTCTGGTCCATGCCTGACACAGAAGCTGCTGAGCCCTGATTGGCTGAAGAGAAACTGGTGCCACTATATAAGGAGCTGGCAGCTGCTGCTCCTGTTGTCCAAGCAGCTGCACTAGCTATCAAACTAGTACTTATAGTTAGCTTCCAATGTTAGCAATAAAGACTGTTAGCCTTTACCAATTGTCTCACCTCAGTATGTAAGTCCCCCTCGCACTGGGGACATAACGACTGGCAACAAGAATGGGATTGTGATTCCAACCTGAGGCGAAGACAAGAGCTGACCAAACAAATCACTGAGCTGAGCTGAGCTGCCACGGAAAGAGCTGAAGCTGTTGTGAGTGACAAGAAGTCACCTGACACTGACAATCTACAAACTCTATCCTCCCTCTGTGGAGAATGACAGCCTTGCCTGTTTTTGCCACTTTTAAACCCACAGAACAATCTTGGGACACATACTTAGAAAAATTCAAATGTTTCCTAATGGCTAATGATGCCAGAGGTATTTCAAATGATAGGAAAAGAGCTTATTTCCTATCCTATTGTAGGGATGAGGTGTTTGAAATTGCTAAGAATTTAATGGCTCCTCAGAAATTACATACTTGCCTAGGGAAGTAATTTTAGAAAATTTAAGGAACCACTATTCTCCTGTTTCCTCTGTGATAGCCAGAAGACATGCCTTCTATCACAGTAATAAAAAAGAGGGAAAAACCATAAATCAGCTCATATCTTCCCTCAGAGCTGTGGCCCTATTCTGTGAATTTGAGAATTTGGAAAATGCTTTGAGGGATAGATTGATATGTAGCATAAGAGACTTAAGGTTGCAACGCCATCTACTGACTAAAACTGTACTTCCCCTTCAATTGGCTCTTGATGAACCTAGAGCAGCTGAACTCTCTAACCAATCTTCCTCAGAGATTCAAATGACAAACACTTCACATTTTCCCACCAAAACAGAGGCTGTCCATCCAAA
Source organism: Thamnophis elegans (assembly GCF_009769535.1). Lineage (NCBI taxonomy): Eukaryota > Metazoa > Chordata > Lepidosauria > Squamata > Natricidae > Thamnophis > Thamnophis elegans. Next base: position 55,624,290 of record NC_045558.1, on the reverse strand, counting down.
AACAGCATATACATTGGGGGACACAGCAGCAGCAGAAGAAGACGAAGAAGAGGTCCACTGTCTCAAATTACCAAGTAACAGAAGAAACAACAAAGGCAAGCAGACAACCCACAATACATGCCTAAACTGTGGGGGACAATACCTGAGGACTTCATTCAAATTCCGGAATTATGACTGCTTACGATGTGGACAGAAGGGCCACCTGGCTAAAGTGTGCCCCACAGCCAAATTCTAGACCAATATTCAAGAAATTTAAAAAACTACTTTTTAAAAATACAAATAGGGGAGAAGATTGCTATACTATTAACAACTATAGCTATCCGTCTGAAACAGTAATTGGCAACACAATTAGTGATAATAAGAAAAAATTTATTACTGTCAAATTAGAAGGGTCTTCATGTGAAATGGAGGTGGACACAGGTTCTTCTATATTCCTGATGTCCTGGCAAAATATTAAGGAATTAGTTCCTAAATTGTCAAAAGCGAAGATTCAACCAGCCCTTACTAAATTGAGGGATTACCAAGGAGAGACTCATTCCTATTCTGGGTACCTGCCCATTTCATATTCAGTATGGAAATTTTTCAGGGTCTCTTCTATTCATTATAGTGGAAGACACATGCACTAGCCTTTTAGGCTTAGAATGGTTCAATTCACTGGGCCTTTCCATAGCTAGAATCCACCACATCTAAGAATCACTGCTGTCAGTTCTCAGCAAGGAGTTTGACACAGTCTCCACCTCAGGCCAGGGTAAGTACACAGGAAAACCGCTTTCCTTTAATTTAGATCCCAGGTGGCTCCCATTAGGATTAAACCCAGGTGAGTTCCCTTTGCTCTTAAAGCAATTCAAGTTGCTCCAACTCCAAAAAACAAAATGGAGTTGCAGGACTTTTGGGGCCTCCTCAATTTTTATAGTTTATTATTGCCACATAAGGCATCAGTGTCAGAGCCTTTACATAGGCTGTTAGAGTCAAAAAAGCTGTGGGGATCTCACGAAGCTGCAGCCTTCAAAGCAGTTAAAAGACTGCTAACATCAGACTGCCTCTTCATATAATACAATGACAGTGTCAGCATTCCAAATAGCATCCAAAATTAAATCAGAATCCAAGGCAATGAAGTTCCAATTTATTAAGAGAGCCATGTTGGCACATCTGGGGAAACCCCAAATATGAGCTTCCTGGTTTTTCCCCACCCAGTTCAAAGTTCATGCTCTTGCCCCCACACCCACAAGTCCATCATATGGTCCAATCTTCCACTGCCATGCTGGCAGTTTGACCTATCCAGTTCCGGTAAGATGCAGAGGTGTAGAGACAAGGATGATCTTGGATTCTAGAAAGGAATTTTATTTTGGCCTGCATAGCACTTTACTCCGTACCATCCCCTCTCCCATTTACCCACAATAGAAGCAGAATAATAAGTAGAATAATAGAAAGTGTGGCAGCCAAAGATCCAAAAAGGAATATGGCTGCAGGCATGACAGGCAGCCTCTCCTCAGAAGAGAAACAGTTTCTGAAAGAGATTAATGTAGGGGTTAATATAGCAGAATTAACCACCTCTTCCTCCCCCCAGGGAGACCCTTTGACTTATAGGGAAACTTATCATGGAATTGTTTTACTAATTCATCCACTTTTTTAGGTTCAGCTTTTCACCCAAATAGCTTCAGACAAAGGGTACCCCTTCCAATGCACTAAATACTGTAAGTGACCCCTATACAGCCTGGAGTCTAAGATTTTTTTCACCTCATAATGTGTTTCCCCTTCTATCACTACAGGAGGAGGGGGAGGTTGGGTGGACGGTTTTATGCTGGATTCAATTACTAGCTTTAACAAGCTACAATGAAATACTGGGTAAATTTTCCTTAGAATTCTGGGTAGACTGAGTTGTACTGTAACTAGGTTAATTATCTTCACTATTGGGAATGGACCTAGAAATTTTGGGCCAAATTTCTTGCTAGGCATTCTTAATCTTATGTATTTGGTAGATACAAAAACTTTGTGCCCCACACAAAAGGGGGGGGTAGACCAAGCAGTATTTATCAGCTTGCTTCTTGTAGGCTTCTGCCCCTTCCACTAGAGCTTTTTTCGTATTTTCCCATCCTTTTTTTAGTGTGTCCATCCATTCATTCAGAGACATGGAGGAGGGAGGTTCTCCAGGCACTTCAGGCATGGGAACAAATTCCATGCCACCGGTAATTTGGAAAGGAGCTAATCCAGTGTTATTGTGGACCACATTGTTGTACGCCACTTCAGTGAAGGATAGCAAGTCCGACCAGTTGTCTTGCTGCTAGTCCACATAACACCGGATATATTGTTCCACCATCACATTGGATCTCTCCTCTGCGCTGTTCGTGCTGGAATGAAATGCTGAGCTCAGTCCTTGTGTGGACCTCAGGAACTCTTTCCAGAACTTGGCTGTGAACTGGACTCTGCAGTCTGAAATGATCCTCCTGGGCACTCCGTGCAGGCAATAAATGTGTTTCATAAACATTTTCGCTAATTTCTTTGCTGATGGCAACCCTGAGCAAGTGATGAAATGCGCCTGCTTGGAAAACAAATCAATAAATGTCCGGATTACTCTATTCCTGCTGCTGTCCGGGAGCTAAATGATGAAGTCCATTGTGATCTCTTCCCATGGCTGGCCACTCATTGTAATAGTCCAGGGGGGTTTCCCTGACCATATTTTCATCATTGCACAAGTAGTACAGTTTTTTTACGTAATCCTCCACTTCCAATTTCATTTTTGGCCACCAAAATTGCCTGGCGAGGTGGAGCATTTTTATGAGTGGCCTCCTAGTTTTGTATCATGGCTTCACTGTAGAAATTCCAGCCTCAACCCCGTGGGGATGTAAAGTTTGGACCCTTTCCAGGCTAAGCCATCCTTCATCGTTAGGATGTCCTTGCTATTGTTGGGCCACAGGTCTGCTGGGAGCACTGATTTCATCGCTGTTGTCAGCTTATCCTGGCTTCGGGTGATGACTTGGGCTGAATTTTGGTGGGAGGAAGAAAGGATGGGGTGAACCACTTCTTCCTTTTTACTGTCGTACTGCGGTTTTCTTGACAAGGCATTCACCAGCAAGTTCTTCCCTGCCGGGATGTGTTTCAGTTCGAATTGGAATCTTTGGAAGTATTGTGCCCAGCGAACTTGCTTTGGGGACAGTCTTTAATGGGCTTTGAGAGCTTCAAGGTTTTTATGGTTACTCCAGATCTTGAATGGCACATCCCCACCTTCCAGAAAATGTCTCCAAGTGAGCAGGGACCACCTGATCGCATATACATCTTTCTCCAAAATTTCCCACCTTCTTTCAGTAGTGGTGAGTTTTTTGGAGACGTAAGCACACAGTAAGAGGTGGCTTTTATTTTTTTGCAGTAGCACTGCTGCTACCGCTACATCACTGGCATCTGACTGGATTATGAATTGTCACTCTGGGTTGGGGTGTTGCAGTATGAGTGTCAGTGTTCCAAATATCATGCAGAATTAAATCAGAGTCCAAGGCAGAGCTATCCTTAAAGTTCCATTTTAATAAGACAGACATGTTGGCACATCTGTGGGATCCCGAATCTGAAAGCTTCCTCGGATTTCCACCCAGTTGAAAGTCCATGATCTTGTCCCTACACCCATATATCCATCACATGGTTCAATCTTCCTCTGCCACACTGGCATTTCTACCCATCTAGTTCCGGTCAGATGCAGAGGTGCAGAGACAAAGAATGACCTTGATTTCTAGAAAGGAATGACAACAACACATTCCACAATTCTACTCCTTACTATTCCTCCCTCCCAATTGCCCACTAATGAAACAGCATAATAAAAAGAGAGAGAGAAAGTGTGGCAGGCCAAAGATATCCTGGTTATTGTTGAGCCACTGGTCTGTTGGGAGCACCAATTTCATAGTTGTCATCAGCTTATCCTGGCTTCGGTTAGTGACTTGGACTGTCTTTTGGTGGGAGGAAGAAATGATGGGGTGAACAACTTCTCCCTTGTTACTATCATACTGCAGTTTTCTCAACAAAACATCCCCCAACAAGTTTTTTGGTACTTGTTGGACCCCTGGGGTTTTTGTCTCTGCTGCAGGTTCTGGGTTCTTGGTTCAATTGTCCCTGCATGGCCCTTTTCCTCCATGCAATCATCAGTTTCCTACCGCTGTCTTCCCACTTTATCATAGGCTTCCACTTGTCAAGCCATGCAAGCTCCAAGATAATATATTCCAGTGTCTCTGGAGCCAGAATGAATCTGAGAAACTCATAGTGGCGGCCCAATTGTAACTTTACCAGTTCAGTTATTAGCGTGGCTGGGGGCCCTCCAATTAGCATTCCATCTATCTACTCAACCCAAATGGGACAAGCTAGAGGTCTTGTGTGTATGCCCAGTTGCTTTACAATCGACATGCTGATTAAGCATCGAGTGCAACCGGTGTCCACAACTGCTTCAACTTCCTCTTCCACCCCCATTTTGGATACTTGGAGGTTGACTTGGAAGGTGAAGGGACGGATGGGTGCACTCACCATTGGGTCATCTTTGGCATTTTCCTCCTCTGAGGAAATGGACATTTGCCTCCCCATTGGTAGGACTCTTCATCACCTTAGGTTGGGGATCCTCTTCCAGAGGTTGTTGGCCCAGATGACTCTTTTCTGGTGGCATCTGGGACCTTCTCTTTACTGCCGTGGTGGTTGGTGCACACGTTTGTGGCATTGGGGCTGGAGCCAAGCACTCTGACATTCTGTGGCCAAGTTGACAGCAATGGTGGCATTTTATTGTCCCCCATGAGGAAAGGAATCTAGTTACATCTCTAAATTTAGGAACCACCTCATCACATTGTTCTGCCATCCATCCTGCAGCCTTCCCCTCATTCATCCCTTCTTCCATTGCCAAGAACTCTTCTCTGTAGGAAGGTGTGGTAAGAACCTGTTGGGGCATTGCAGGTGTGACTGGAGCTGGTGGGGAGGTCAATCCCTAGTTTGGCCATTGCCCAATTATCTGCCATGGTGCCATATGCTGAGGGAGAGCTGGTGCCCTTTGGCATCTCTCCTATCCATGACCTGGAGTTGCTTGATTCATAGGTTGCAATTCAACCACTTTAGGGATTGGTTTGCTTTTGGCTTTGTCGGGGAAGGTCCCATTTTTAATAGTTCAGTCAATGGGAGGGCAATCTCTGTGAAAGCCAGAATGAACTGCCTGTAGAGATTGGCAAATCCAAGAAAGTTTAAATTTCTCAAAGGCTTTTTGACAGCCCATTGTCCACTTTAGGAGTTTGATTCCTTTTGGCTTTGTTGGGGAAGGCCCTGTTTTTAATAGCTCAGTCAATGGGAGGGCAATTTCCGCAAAAGTCGGAATGAACTGCCTGTAAAAATTGGCAAATCCAAGGAAGCTCTGTAGTTTTCTGCGAGTACTTGGAGGTTTCCAGTCTAACACAGCTTTTACTTTTCCTGGATCCATTTCTATCCCCTCATTGGAGATGCGATAAGCCAGGTAATCTAGTGAGGTTTTGTGGAACTCACACTTCGATAACTTTGTGTATAGTTTGGCGGCTAGAAGTTTTTCCAGCACTTGCTGTACCAGCTTCACATAGTCTTTCAGGGTTTTAGAGAAGATCAAGATGTCATCAAGATAAATGAGCACTCCGCGGTACAGGTGCTCATGTAGCACCTCATTTGTGTACTGCATGAAGACTGTGGGTGTCCTTGTAGCCCAAATGGCATGACTTTGAATTGAAAGCTGCCTAGGGGGCAGTTAAAAGCAGTCTTCCACTCATCTCCCTCTCTGATTTGTATGTGATAATATGCCTCTCTAAAGTCCGCTTGGTGAACATCTTGCTTTTAGCCAAGTGGTTCAACATATCTTTCACGAGGGGGAAGGGATAGGTGTTCTTCACGCATACTATGCTTAACCCCCTCATATCAATACAGAGATGAATAACGCCATCTTTCTTTTCTCAAAGAGCACTGGGGCCACTACTTTTGACCTCGGTTCGATAAAGCCCCACTTCAAATTGGTGTTGATGTTCTTCCTCAATTCAACCATCTCCTTGGGAGTCATGGAGTACATTTTCAACTTTGGTAGGATAGCCCCAGGTATGAATTCTATTGAGCAATCTGTGGGCCGGTGAGGGGGAAGATAGTTGCAATCTTCTTCACCGAACACCTCCACCAAGTCTCGGTAATCTTTTGGTACTTGTTGGATCCCTGGGGTTTTTGTGTCTGCTGCAGGTGCTGCAGGTCCGGATGGTCTGGGCTATTGGGTTCAATTGTCCCTGGATGGCCCTTTGGCTCCACCAGTGGTAACGTCCCAAAGCCATAATCAATTTTCTAATACCATCCTCCCACTTTTTTGTAGACGTCCACTTGTCCAGCCATGCAAGCCCCAAGATAATTGATTCCTGCATTCTTGGAGCTACAATGAATCTAAGGAATTTATAATGGCGGCCTATCTGTAACTTTACCAACTCAGTAATTTGCATGGCTGCCCCCCAATTAGTGTTCCATCCACCTGCTCAAACCGAATGGGATAGTTTAGGGGTCTTGTGCGTTTGCCTAACAGCTCTACAATAGACCTGCTGATTAAGCATTGGGTGCAGCCGGTGTCCACGATTTCCCCAACTTCCCTTTCCAGCCCTGTTTCTGGCACTTGGAGTTTGGATTTTATGGTAAAGGGGCGGATAGGTGCACTCACCATTGGGTCATCTTCAATACACTCCTCCTCCAAGGTAATAGGGGCTTCCCCAATGGTAGGACTCTCAGTCTCCAACTCAGATCAGATCAGCCCAGCATCTAACAAAACAGATATCTAACAGTTATTCTGGCTCCCTCTTATGGCTGATTGAGGAAAACAGCAACCAATCACATTCTACAGTATGATTTAAGGAAACAGGTATAGCATTGTTACATGATTTATATATTCCAACCCATCCATTAGATTATATTCCTAACAGTTGTTGTACCAGATGACTCTTTTCTGGCGGCTTTTGGGGGGGGGGGGTTCTTCATTGCGCTGATGGGTGGTGGGCACATTTGTAGAATTGGAGCTGGAGCCAGGCATTCTGATGCTCTGTGGCCAAGTTGACTGCATCAGTAGCATTTTTTTTAATTGAACATTTTTGAAAAAAAACACAAACTTTTACAAATGTTTAGTTACCACCACCCACCTTCCCCCTCTTCCCGACTTCCCAGAACCAATACTGTTTGATCATTATGAGTCAATTGCTGAATGGCCAACATTAATCTATTCGCTAGTATTTTAGTGAAAATTTTATAATCTATATTAAGTAATGATATGGGTCTATAATTTTTTGGTTGAGTAAGATCTTGATCTTCTTTGGGTATCAAGGATATAAAGGCTGTCTTCCAAGATGGGGGTACCTTCCTTTCCACTTGGATCTTATTAAATAATTCCTTAAGCGGTTCTACCATTTCTAATTGCAAATTTTTGTAGTAAGCTGCCATCAAGCCATCTGTACCCGGTGCTTTCCCTGCTTTTAGCTGTTTAATTACCTGGAGAATTTCCCCCGAGGTTATTTTTTGATTCAGTCTTTCCCTCTGCTCGTCTTTAACTATGGGTATTTTTTCTTTATCCAGGTATCTATCTATATCTAAGGTTTGGATTTTATCATTCGTGTACAATCCTATAAAGAATTCACGAAAACCCTTTGAATCTCCTCCTGTTGGTACACTTCCTTCCCTTTAAAATGTAATTTCAATATATTACGAGACTTCTGTTTTTTTCCTAATCAGATATGCTAGCCATCTACCAGATTTGTTTGCATTACAGAAAGTATTGTGTTTTGCATATAGCAAATTGGTAGCACCTGATCTGACATCAGCATGTTAAATTGCTCTTTTAATAATGTGATTGTTTCTTTGATCTTTTTGTCTCCTGGTTTTAAGATTAGCTCCTGCTCTCTCTTCCTAATTTCATTTTCAAGTTCAATTCTATTTTCCCCTGTTTGCATCTATGTAGTCTATTCATATTTATCAGAACTCCTCTCATATACGCTTTACTTGCATCCCATCCCATTTCCATAAATGTACCCTTATTCATGTTAAAAACAAAATATTCTTTTAACAACTTTTTACATTCATTAATGTTTTTCTCGTATCTAAATAAGTTTTCATTCAGTCTCCAAGACCTTCTTGCTCGAATCCCAACTCCCAACTCCATCCAAACCGGATTATGATCTGATAAGGCTCTGGAGCATACCTTCGTCTTCTTTATCCTAGAAAGCAAATCATTGGTTGTTAATATGAAGTCAATCCTGGAAAAGGATTGATGTCTGTCAGAAAAAAAGGTAAAGTCATATTCTTCTGCATTCCTCTCTCGCCAGATATCTCTCAATTCAAAATCCTCTATCATATCGAAGAAGGACTTAGGTAGTTTTGCTCGCGTTTGGGTATTTTGGCGGAGAGCCTTCTTATCTTTCTTGGTATTCATAACGCCATTCCAATCACCTAGTAATATGCAGGATCTATAGTCCCAATGTACTAACTTAGCGTGAAGCATTTTATAAAATTTATCTTCTTGTTGATTGGGAGCATATATTCCCAATAGCAGTGTCTTTTTCCCTTCTAATACCAAATCTATTGCAATATATCTTCCATGAGAGTCTGCTTCAATTAATTCAGCTTTCAAATCCTTCCTTAAATAAATAACTATACCATTTTTCTTCTCTGTGGCAGAAGCTATAAAGTGTTGTCCAAGTCTTGTTTTAATCAGGTATTTTTGATCAGTTGATCTAATATGAGTTTCTTGTAAGCAAATTATATAATTCTTGAATTGTTTAAGATAGTGGTTTATTTTCTTCCTTATCTGTAGGGAGTTTAAGCCATTGACGTTCCAAGTTAGAAACATAATTGCCATCTTTAGTTCCCTGAAGCTTTTTAAGAGCCATCTGAACATCTTGGAATTTAATCTTTGGCCTGGCTCCTCCCACTGCTTCTAGAGTAACACCTGTAGGTTCTTGAACGGTGGCATGTGTTTGTTGCTTTTTTAGTTCCTGTTCCATTCACCTGGTAATCACGCAGGTTTGTCTTTGTTCCTTAGCTTCTTGTACCTCTGAGAGAGGAAGTTGATCCACCCTTGTTGATGCTTGAGTGATTTGCTGTCTATCATGTCCTTCTTGTTCTCTTTCTCTGGGTCTAGGACGGGGGGATGTCCAGCCTTCAATATGGTACTGTAGAAATCTTGGACCTTCCATACTGAATTAAGACAGTATCTTTGTCCAAAATAAGTGAGTGCAAGGCCAGCTGGCACATCCCATCTAAACTGTATCTGGCATTTTTAAACTCTTCGACTAAAAAAGCATAGTCTTTCCTAGATCTCAACATTTTAGGTGGTATCTCCTTCAATACAGTCCCCTCCTGACCCCCAATTTGAAGCTTAGTTTTGTAAGACTCCTGTAACATCGTATTCCTCATATCTCTAGTAGCAAAATACACCACAATATCTCTTGGTAGTTGCTTTTGTCTTGCAAGCCAGGAGTTAACGTGATAAACTCTTTCAATTTGCCAGTCATAATTCCCTCCTGGCCTTCCCATCATTAGGTCAAAGGCTTCTGAGAGAATCTGCTTCAGGTTTTCTTGAGTTTTCTCTAGGAGGCCCCTTATCCTTAAAGCAAATTCCATTTGTCTATACTGTAACATTATAATTCCATTTTCTGCATCGCTAACCTTTTGTTGAACCACATCCATCTTCGTTGCCAAGTTAATATGAGAGTCACTAAGGTCTTCTAGCCTGTCTTCAATTCCCAATGCGTAGCCCGATATGGAATTAAAAGCCATCAGGAAATCCTCTCTAATCTCTCGATTGCGTGTCATAAGCTCTTCAGACAGTTCTTTGTTAGCAGCAGATATCTCTTCCTTAATTTTTACTTCCATCACATCTGCATGATTTTTTAAAGCATCAATTAATTCTTTCTGCAAAATTTCTCTGGTCAGAGGCTCCCCTGCAGAAGTAGGAGGAAGTAATGACTGTAATTTAGTAGTGGGAGCTGGTGAGCTCCCAGCACTTTTGAACGTGGGGGGGGGATTTTTGTTTAGAAGCCATCTCAGGTTTAATCTTCTTTAGTCAATTAATAAGTCCAGGCAAACCAATTATACAGCAGTTGCTATTTAGTTTGTTAATAAATCACTTCTAGGCTCTGTAAGAATGCTATCAAAGTCTAACCCCTCCTACGCAGCTCAGCGCCATTTTGTGTATCTTTCAGCAAGTAATTATCAGAAGGAATTCTTTACAGATGGAGCTAAGGATTTATACATACAATTAGAAGTTCACAAGTACTGGTTCAGCTCGTATTGAAGTCAGCAGTAAATCAGTCTTTGTACTGAGGATGAGCGAAGATCTTCGTTCTGCAGCAAAAGGCAGAATAAATCATGACACGGAGGTGCTATCCTGCCGGGTGCCTCCCCTTCCTCCCAGATTTTTAGACTGGGAGGATTAGTTAGAGCGCTGCCCAAGCATAGTTTCTCATCTCCTCCTTCTAAGCCCGAAGGAGAGGTAAACAAACTGCTAAACAGTTTGATGGATTGCTGTTTAGACAGTTTAACGCAGCCAAGATTCAGGAACTGTTAAAAACAACAACTCCCCTGTCAGGCCCCGCCCACCGGAAGTCTGCATCAATAGCATTTTATTCCCCCCCCAGGGAAGGGGGGTGGAGGCTTATTAGATCACTGTGTCTGTGTTTGGCAGCCCAAAGCTCTCTTAGCAGGTTTTTCTGCAGCAGGCTTTCAATGACCACAATATTGTGGTCCAGTATGATTGCAGTTGTGTACCAATTCTAGATTCATTCTGGGACCACCCTTATGCTGCAAGCTTGCCTCATTTGGGATCTAAGGTGTTTTTGAATGTGTGGACCAGGAGTCTTTCTGGCCAGTCTCTTAGTCTTCCAGCTGTTCTCCTGAACTCCCAAACCAACTCTTTCACGGGATGAGCAGCCTGTCGCAATTCCTGGATATGTTCTTCTGCTTTCATGTGTTGGGCCACATCACTAAATTGGTGTGCATCAGTTGTGTAAATCCGGCTGCATTTTCTAGCTCAGGAGTCTCCTCCTCATGGAGCTCCACTATCCAATGTGCAGCCTCCCCTTCATTCATCCCCCCCGGCTATTTCTTGAATCAATTCTCTTTCAGAAGGGTATTGTGCTCCAACCTGATCAATGTATGCCCAGATTTGATTCAGGAAGTAAGTTAGCTTCTCTGGGGTTCCCTCAAACATTGCCCGAAACCATGGGGGTGTGGGAGCTGGTGGGGCTGGTGGTTGAAATGGAGCAGGCCACTGACCAGCTGCCTGGTAGGGTCCCTTGTTGAGCCACACTCAGCAGCGGAGGTTGGGCAAAAGCCTGTTGAGGCATTGCTGGGGGGGGGGCCTGGAACCGGTGGGGCCCTCAGTCCCTGGCTCTGCCCAGGGCCAGTTATCTGAAATGGCATCATCTGCTGAGGAGGGGCAGGTGCCCATTGGTATTGGGCTCTTCCATGACCCGGGAAGAAAGCCCACCCTGGTGGTGCTTGATTCACAGGTTGCAACCCGAACATTGGTGGCCTGCTAAGGGGAGATATTTCCCAGGGCCCTTTCTGCTGGCAGGATTGAATTCCCCAATTCGGTAGAGAGCCTGTCTGTACTCCAGGAGGGAGGGGCGCTAATATTGGCTTTACTCAAGCAGCAAGGGGTTGGTTTGACTTGCTGGTCGCTGTGTGGAATGAGCCAAGATCTCCACTCCAGTGCATTGCAGATTCTCTGCTAGGGAAGGAGAATGAGGGCTGGGTCCACTTAGATGGTCCTGAGCTAAGGAGGGAGTTGATTCCACTCATGCTTAGCCATCCGAATTGGTCTGGGAGACCGATCAGAGAATGATTGTGTGAGGGTGGCTGAGATCTCCATTCATCAGATCTGCTAGCCAGTGTCTGCTCTGACCTCCTCCAGTTGTGTGTCAGATCCCCCTGTCACTCCAGCAGAAATTCCTTAGAGGTAATAAATCCTGAGGCTTCATCTCATAGAGCTAGTTCCATTTGTGAGGGAGGTCTAGGGGTCAGTTCCTTTTGTCTTTCCCCCAGCTGCCACTCCCTTTCTGTAGCTTCTGCAGCCTTGATTACCTCTTTAGAAGGCACATAAATAGTCTTGATAAATATAGGCAATCGGTCATCTGTGGCCTTCTCCACTGCTTTCTTTTCTTCCTCCATCTTCACTGAAATTTTGTATTGCTCAGGCTTGGGTCAGAACTGGGATTCAGTTCCCCTAACAGCTTCCCAAGTCTGGGACAGCTGATGAAATATTTTAAGGGAGATCTGAGTTAATGTCAGTGTTCCAAATGGCATCCAAAATTAAACCAGCATCCAAGACAAAGTATTGATCAAACTTCCAATTTATTAAGTTGGCACATCTGGGGGAAACCAGAATCTGAGCTTCCTGGTTTTTCCCCAACCAGTTCAAAGTTCATGCTCTTTCCCCCACACCCACAAGTCCATCACATGGTCCAATCTTCTACTGCCATGCTAGCAGTTCCATCCATCCAGTTCCGGTCAGGTGCAGAGGTGTAGAGACAAAGAATGACCTTGGATTCTAGAAAGGAATTTTATTTTGGCTACATAGTATTTTACTCTGTACAATCCCCACTCCCATTTACCCACTATAGAAACAGCATAGTAAAATAATATAAAGTTTGGCAGGCCAAAGACCTAAAAAAGAATATGGCTGCAGGCCTCACAGACTCTAGTCCTAACATGTGACACCTCATTTTATGGCATAGGGGCAGTCCTAAGGCTTAGATTAACTACAGAATTGGAGGCACCTATAGCGCATTTCTCTCGAACCATGTCACAAGCCAAAAGGAACTATGGACAAATTGATAAGGAGGCGTTAGCCTTAGTCGCAGGAGTGAAATGATTCCACTCATATGTGTATGGTCACCATTTCACATTGGTTACTGACCATAAGCCTCTGCTAGACATCCTTGCACCGATAAACAAACACCCCAAATACTATCCCCACGAATGACAAGATGGACAGTATTCATGCAGGCCTATAATTATACTTTAGAACACAGACCAGGAAAAACCCTTGCTCGTGCAGATGCTTTGAGCAGATGCCAATTACCATTGGCAGTAGAAGACCCTGCACTTGCTCACACTGTTTTATTAATAGAGGAGCTGCACAGTCCCTTAACTAAAGCAGATGTGTCCAAAAGCTCTGCCAAGGACAAAGTCATAGCAAGAGTATTGGACTGGGTTAAAAGAGGTTGGCCCTTGGATCCCTTGGGACCAGACTTTAATTATATAGAGCAAGGCAAAACGAACTATCAACCATGAAAGGCTGTTTGCTATGGGGACATTGAGTGGTTATTTCTGCCACCATTTCAAGGTATTCTACCAGCAATAATTTATACTGCAACCATTTCAAGGTATTCTACCAGCAATAATTTAACCTGTAACCATTTCAAGGTATTCTACAAACAATAAATTGAAGTTTGGAAATGTTTGGAAATGTTTATTCCATTTGTATGCCGCCCTATTCCCGAGGGACTCAGGGCAGCTAACAAACAAAGGTGATGGGAATACAAACAACACAACAAAAAGACAAGCAAGTTAAAAACAAAGCAACAGTCGCAACAATTCAAGTGGGGTTGGGAACTCATCAGCCCCAGGCCTGCCAGAATAGCCAGGTCTTAGTGGCTTTGTGGAAAGCCTGAAGGGTGGTGAGGGTCCAGATCTCCACGGGGAGATCGTTCCAGAGGGCCGGAGCAGCCACAGAGAACGCCCTCCCCCGAGGGGTCGACAGTCGACATTGGCTAGCAGATGGTATTCGGAGGAGGCCTAATCTGTGGGATCTAATTGGTCATAGGGAGGTAATTGGCAGGAGGCGGTCTCTCAAGTACCCAGGTCCAATACCATGTAGGGCTTTAAAAGTAAGAGTAAAAACGTAAACCATTTTAAAATATTCTATACTCAAATAATGGTTTTAAAAAATTCTAGACACAATAAATTTTAAAGTATTGAGTATAGAATTTTTAAAAATGGTTTATTTTAATTTATTTTGGATAGAATCTTTTTTTAAATAGTCTAAGACAATTTTAAAAAAGAATCCACAGACAATAAATTGAAGTAAACCATTTTAAAATATTCTATACTCAATACTTTTAAGTAAAACAATTAAAAAAATTCTATGCACAATAAATAAAATCTTCTTTTAAAAAACATTAAAAGAAAAAAAAGAAAAAAAAATGGGTCACTTACCAGCAGGCAGAATCATCAGCTCTCTGATGCAATGGATGCAGCAGGGAGCAGGCAGGCAATGAAGCAACAGGACAGGTAAACTTACTAGCTCGGACAAGGGTTGTCGGTTAGCTAGGCACGCCGCCTGGCAGGCTTAGCCAGCCAGGCAAGGCTGGAGAGGGGGGGCAGGGGGCTTTTGGCTGCGTGGTGTACGCCAGCTCATGGCTTTTGCGAGAGAAGGCCTTAAGGCCTTCCCTAGCAAAAGTTGAAAAAGCTAGCCTGCCACTGCTGCTGCTGCCCACCTGCTTTTGGGCACACAGGGTATGCCAGCTCATGGCTTTCATGAGGCAAGGCCTGAAGGCCTTCCCTCGCAAAAGCTAGCCTGCTGCTGCCGCCGCCCACCCACTTTCGGCCGCATGACGTATGCCAGTTCGCAGCTTTCATGAGGCAAAACCTTAAGGCCTTTCCTCATGAAAGCTAGCCTGCCGCCACCACCCATCTGCTTTTGGCAACGTGCGAAAGCTGCCGCCACCACCATTAACAACTAGCGTCTTTGAGCCCATGGCATACGCCAGCTCACGGCTTTTGCGAGGCAAGACCTAAGGCCTTTCCTCATGAAAATTAACCCACCGCCACCACTCATCTGCTTTTGGCAACGTGCGATAGCTGCTGCCGCTACCATTAGCAACCAGCGTCTTTGGGCCACACAGCATACGCCTTCCCTCAAGAAAACTAGCCTGATGCCGCACCCTCCGCTGTCCACCCGCTTTTGGCCATGTGGCGTACACTAACTCGTGCCCCCCCTCGTGCTTAGTTGCTTACCTGAGGGAAGCAGCAAGCTGCTGGAAGGTCAATCGAAGTGAAGGGAGGACCGATCAGCAAATGCAATGTGACAACTGCTCGGGAACAAGAAAGATTCTGACGCCATGCTTTTAAACAGGTCACCTCCAGCCCACTCACTGATTGGCTGGACTCCAGCCAATCAGTGAGCAGCGGGCTGGGCTAATTTAGTGCGGATGGGCAGGGGAATGAGCGATAGGACTGGGGCAGATGTTCCGGAAGTTACTTCCAGATCCACCAGTCGAACCTCCTCTCCCCGGATCGGTAAATTTCACCAACCAATGCGATCCGGCAGAAACCCACCACTGTTGCCACATTACTGAAACAAATTCTAGACACCTTACATGACAGCCACCCAGGAATAGTATGAATGAAAACTCTGACCAGAAGCTATGTATGTTGACCAAACATAGATAAAGACATTGGTGCATGGGTGACTGAGTGTCAACGATGTCAGGAGTCAAACCCAACAAAGGTTTCCCCCCACTAGAGTGGTACAGACCAAGGGCCCCTTGGTCTAGATTAGACATAGACTTTTGCTGGCCCTGTGCAAGGACAAATGTTTTTCATCGCAGTGGATGCCTATTGAGCATGAGTGGAGGTTAAACTGATGTCCTCTACCACAGCAGAAGCCTTAATCAAGGTCCTCCAGGTTCTATTTGCAACCCATGGCATACCAGATACTTTTGTCTCTGATAATTGGCCCCTGCTGAACTCTGGCCCCTTTGAACTCTACCTGGTAGGTCTAGGTGCATGTCCTTACAGCCTCTTTCATTTCTGCTATCAATGGAAGAGCTGAAAGAGCTGTACACTTTGTTAAGGGGGCATTATCAGAAATGGACCCAGGGGACTGGAACTCTAAAATTTCAAAATTCTGTTAATCCAGCATGCTAGTCCTTGCCCAGACACCAATCAAAGCCCAGTTGAACTATTGATGGGGAGGAGAGTAAAAGCTAATTTGGACAAATTACATCCACAATATTCTTCTGAGGGGGCCTTGGGAGTCTTCCTCCACTGTGAGGACCTTTCAAACAGGATAACTTGTATATGCCAGAAATTATTCTGGACAGACCTTCTGGCTGCCTGGGAGTATTACTGAAATAATAGGCCTAAGGTCTTATAAAATGGTACTGGAGAATGGAAGGATGTGGAGAAGGCATGTAGATCAATTAAGGGGTCAGTATAACACAATGCCAAAATCTCTAATGCCAGACATAATCACACATCATCCAGATAAAAGTCTAATTCCAGATGGGCCTAATACAGCAGAGACAATCCATGAGCTGGAGGTCACTATACAAAGCAAATACAACTTGCCTGACCTGTAGACCTGTGTTCTTCTTGTTAAAATGTTTTTATTTTCCATTTTTCATTTTCATACGGTCACATATATACTGTGCATAACCGGGGCCATACAACATTAAACAATAATCACAGCAGTTCCTCTTGTCAGCAATACCCCCAGAAATATAAATAAAATAAAACTCAAACTCAAATAGAAACCCAATATACCTCTTCTGCTCTCCATATACCTCTTTCTTCCGCTCCCCTCCAACTTACTATCTTCCCTCCATCATTTCCCTCTACCCTACTTCCCCTCCCCCTCTACCACTCATCTCTCCCAGTCAACTCCCTCCCTTCCTTCTCACCCTCCCTTCCATCCTCTCTCCCGCCTTCTCTACCCGTCTTCCTTCTACCCCACTCCTCCTCCCCTTGGTGTATTTCTACTATATGTCAATGTATTCAGCTTGTCCTATTTTTACGGAGAAATTAAAGAGAAACAGTATACATGTGAAATCGCATTACGTTGAAATCTAACTCATAGTATATGTCCCCCCTCCCCTCCCCCCTAACAACCCACCTCCCTCCCCCCGACTTCCCAGAGCCCGTACACAGTATAGATTTTTAACAAACACATTCTAAAATATATTGAGACAAAAGAAATAAAAAAAGAGGTTAATAACATCTCTACATTGATCTTAGCTTCTTCCTGTTACACTAACTTTGAACAGTTTAACTCATTCCTGATCCTAAGCGTAGACTATCTGGAATTTCTTAGTCCCATATTTGTTTTGTATATAGTCAATCCATTTTTTCCAGTCTCGTTTATATCTCTCATTTGAATGATCTTTAAGATATGCGGATATTTTAGCCATCTCGGCTAAGTTTGTAACTTTCAATGTCCATTCTTGAGTTGTAGTCAAGTCTTCCTTCTTCCAGTATTGTGCCACCAACAGTCTTGCCGCTGTTATTAGGTGCAGAACCAAGTTAGTCTCTACCACTGTAAAGTCAGTACATATATCTAGTAAAAATAACTGAGGAGTAAACTTTATCCTTCTTTTAAAGATATTTTGCATAATCCACCATATTTTTATCCAAAATGCCTTAACCTTTTGACAGGTCCACCATATATGAAAATATGTAGCATCGAGAGAACCACACCTCCAACATTTAGGCTGTACATTCGGATACATAGAAGCCAGCTTTTTAGGATCTAAATGCCATCTATAGAATATCTTATAAAAATTTTCTCTCAGGTTTTGAGCTTGTGTAAATTTCACAGTTCTTACCCATATTCTTTCCCATGTATCCAACATTATTGGTTCTTCAATATTTTGAGCCCACTTTATCATACAATCTTTGACTAATTCTGTTTCCAAATTCATCTGTATTAATACATTATATATCCTCTTTATATGCATTAAGCTTTGATCTCTTATTTGTTTAAACAAATTATCCTCAACTTGGATAAAACCAATTTTTTGATCTATTTTCCACCTGGCCTGTAATTGCCCATACTGGAACCATGTTTGAACTACCTTCTCCTCTTTTAATACCTCTAAAGATTTTAGTTGTAGAACCCCCCTTTCCAAAATGAGAAGCTGTCTGTAGGTAGTTCTATCCTGTTTTTGTGCTGTATTCATATTTTCAATCACATGTCTAGGAATTGCCCACATGGGTATCTTGTCATTTAATTTATATTGGTATTTTTTCCAGACCCGCAGTAAAGCATTTCTTAAGATATGACTTTTAAAATTCTTATCCAATTTTTTGTTGAATAACAGATAAGCATGCCAACCATATACCAGATCGTGTCCCTCGATATTCAGTATTCTATCATTAGTTAAATGAGTCCAATCACTAATTACAGATAGCGCCACTGCATCATAATATAGTTTTAGATTAGGTAATTTCAAGCCTCCTCTCTCGCGTACATCTTGCATTATTTTCATCTTTACCCTCGGCTTCTTTCCTGCCCATACAAATTTGTTGATACCCTTCTGCCATTCTAAAAGATTCGCATCTTTTTTAAGTATAGGTAACATTTGGAAGAGAAATAAAAATTTTGGTAGGATGTTCATTTTCACTGCTGCTATCCTACCCAACAAAGTTAAGTGCAATTTCTCCCGTTTTTTCATCTCTATCTGTATACTATGCCAAAGTGGTTCATAATTATGGTTGTATAATTTCCCGTTTGAGGTTAAAATATTAACCCCAAGATATTTGACTTTTGACTACCTCACATCCTAGCATACCTCCTAGTTCTTCCTTTTGTTTAGTATTCATATTTATAGCTAATATTTTTGTTTTTCCTAAATTTATTTTAAAACCAGACACTTGACCATATTGATTAATCGTATTCATTAAAACCATACTGGATTCCTGCGGTTGTTCCAATATTATGACCAAATCATCCGCAAAAGCTGCCTAACCTCGATCCCTTTTAGACCATCCAAGCCCCGTATTTTATTCAACAATACTTCCAAAGTTATAATAAACAATAGTGGGGACAAAGGACAGCCCTGTCTTGTACCTTTTCCAATTTGAAAAGAGTCTGTTAAACTTCCATTGACTATGATTTGTGCTGTTTGCTGTTGGTATATTGCTTTAATTGACTGTAAAAAGCTATCTCCTATCTGCATTTTTTGCAATATCTTCAACAGAAATTGCCAGTTAACTCGATCA
Source organism: Thamnophis elegans (assembly GCF_009769535.1). Classification (NCBI taxonomy): domain Eukaryota; kingdom Metazoa; phylum Chordata; class Lepidosauria; order Squamata; family Natricidae; genus Thamnophis; species Thamnophis elegans. Next base: position 55,605,297 of record NC_045558.1, on the reverse strand, counting down.
AAGGCCTTCTCGGCATCCAAAAATATGAACGCAGCAGGAATTTGATTGTTCTTTCCCAAATATTCTAATGCGTTAATAATTAATCTAACATTACTTTTCATCTGTTTCCCCTGTATAAAACCTGTTTGGTCAGTGTGTATCAATTGTTGAATAACCAGCATTAACCTATTTGCTAGTATTTTAGTAAAATTTTTATAATCTACATTAAGTAATGAGATAGGTCTATAATTTTTTGGTTGGGTAATATCTTGATCTTCTTTGGGTATCAAAGATATAAACGCTGTCTTCCAAGATGGAGGCACCTTACCTTCCGTTTGAATCTTATTAAATAATTCTCTAAGAGGTTCTACCATTTCTAACTGTAAATTTTTATAGTAAACCGCTGTCAAACCATCTGTACCTGGTGCTTTCCCTAACTTTAGTTGCTTAATTACCTGCAAAATTTCCCTTGAGGTTATTGGTTGGTTCAATTTTTGCCTGTGCTCTTCTCTAACTGAGGGTATTTTCTCTTTATCTAAGTATTTGTCTATATCTAAACCATTAATTTTATCCCCTTTGTACAATTCTGTAAAAAATTCCTGAAATGCCTTTTGAATCTCCTCCTGTTGAAACACCTCCTTCCCTCTATAAATCAGTTTGGTTATATTTCAAGTTTTCCTTTTTTTTCCTAATCTGATACACTAACCATCTGCCAGGTTTGTTTGCGTTACAGAAAGTATTGTGTTTTGCATATAATAAACTAGTGGCTACCTGGTCAGAGATCAACATGTCAAATTGAGATTTTAATATGGTAATTGCTTCCTTAACCTTTGTATCGTCTGGATTCATTGTTAACTCCAACTCTTTCCTCTTAATTTCCTCTTCCAATTCTGTTCATTTTAGCCCTTGTTTATGTCTATGTATTTTATTTATATTCATCAGCACCCCTCTCATATACGCTTTGCTTGCATCCCATACGAATTCCATAGGTGTACCCTTATTCATATTCAAAACAAAGTATTCAGATAACAATTTTTTACAATCATTAATGTACTTTTCATGTCTGAATAAGTTTTCATTCAATCTCCAAGATCTTCTTGCCTGAACTGCCCTTCCCAATTCCATCCAAACTGGGTTATGATCCGAAAGGACCCTAGCTGCAATCTTTGTCCTCTTCACCCTAGAAAGCAAATCATTAGTGATTAGTATAAAATCAATCCTTGAAAGGGATTGATGTCTATCAGAAAAGAAGGTGAAGTCATATTCTTCTGCGTTTCTTTCTCGCCAAATATCTCTCAATTCAAAGTCGTCCATCATGTCAAAAAAAGGTTTGGGTAGCTTAGCTCGCATTTTGGTGTTTGGGCGAGAGGTCTTCTTATCTCTTTTAGTGTCTATCACACCGTTCCAATCACCCAGTAGTATACAAGAGCTATAGTGCCACTGTACTAATTTAGCATGAAGATTTCTATAGAATCCGTCTTGCTGTTGATTAGGAGCATAAATTCCCAAAAGTAATGTCTTTTTCCTTTCTAAGATTAGATCTAACGCGATATATCTTCCAAAGGGATCTGCTTCAATTAGCTCAGCTTTGATGTCTTTTCTTAAGTATACGACTATACCATTTTTCTTTTCCATAGCAGAGGCTGCAAAATGTTGACCAAGTTTTGAGTTAATCAAATATTTTTGATCAGTTGATTTGATATGAGTTTCTTGCAAACAAATTATATCATTCTTAAACTGTTTAAGATAGTGAAATATTTTCTTTCTCTTCTGTGGAGAATTCAGTCCATTGATGTTCCATGTTAAAATCTTAGTTGTCATCTTTGGTTACCTGAAGCTTTTTTAGAGCCTCCTGCATGGCCTGTTTAACCTTTGGCCTAGCTCCTCCCACGGCTTCTGAGCTTGTTGCTGTAACTCCTTGATCGATGGCCGGTGATTGTTGAGGTTGTTGCCTTTTAGCTTGTTTTTCCATTTGTCTGGTAATCATACGGCTGGGTCTTTGTTCCATAACACCTTGCCCTTCTGGGGAGGGGAGATGATACATCTTCTCTGGTAGTTGTGTGGTTTGCTGTCTGTCTTGTCCTTCTTGTGGTCTTTCTCTGGATCCAGAAGGGGCAGGGTGTCCCACCTTCAAAATAGTGTGATAAAAATCTCAGGCTTTCCATACGGAGTTGAGACGATATCTTTGCCTGTCAAATGTAAGTATAATACCAAATGGTGCGTCCCATCTGTACTTTATCTGACGGTTTCTGAGTTCTTCCACTAAAAAAGCATAGTCTCTCCTGGCTCTTAGCATTTGGGGTGGTATTTCTTTCAAAACAGTCAAATCCTGGCCCCCAATTTGAAGCCTAGTGTTATAAGACTCTTGTAGTATCATGTTTCTGAGCTCTCTTGTAGTGAAATATATAACTATATCTCGGGGGAGTTGCTTCTGTTTTGCCACCCAAGATTTAACGCGATAAATTTTATCGATCTGCCAGTCAAAGTTAGACCCCGGTCTTCCCGCCAGACAATCAAAAGCTTCTGAAAAAATCTGTTTCAAGTTCCCCTGTTTATCCTCACACAACCCCCTTACTCTTAATGCCAGCTCCATCTGCCTGTACTGTATCATAATAATTTCTTTTTCAGCATTTTCAACTTTTTGTTGCACCACCTCAGTTTTGGATGTGAAATTGGTATTAGCTTCGTTAAGATCCTGTAGACTATCTTCGATTCCAGAAACATGTTCTGTCAGTACAGTTACAAGTCCCAGCATATCATCTTTCATTTTAGCAACCCTGGCATCAATTTTTTCATACAGGTCAGCCTTAAGTTCTTTTATCTCCTCTTTTATCTCCCTTTTTATTTCCTCTTTGAACTCTTTCAGTTTGTTTTCCACTTTGTTTGTCAGTTTGTTAGTCAGCTTGTTATGAGCTTCACTCATTTCTCTCAGAAAGAGTTCTGTCATTAGTAACTCTCCAGTAGGGGGCATAGAGGGCGGTGGCTGTGACTTTGTACCAAGTATTGGCGATGTACTTCTGGGGGCTGAGGAAGAGGGCGGTTTCAAATTAGGATTTGGTTTTGATGCCATTCCAAACTTTATCTTCAAGCAATTAGGAAAACTCTACTGGCCCGCTATACAGTTGTGGAATGAAGTACTTTTTTTTTTTAATAAACTTCGTAGGACTTTGCAGAAGGTTTGCAGAAGGTTTCAAAAAATAAGCATTGTAACAAAACAGTTCAGCATATTCACCACTGTTTTGAATGTCTCTATATTAGCAAAGAGTCTTTTAAAACTTTAAAAGTGAAACTAATTAGTAAAGATCTGTTGGCCGGCTGTGAGGTAAAATAATTCACTCCCTTTCTTTGAAGTTTTGAAACTCTGTATAATTAGATAAACATTGTTACTCAGCAATTCAACTGGCTCATCGCCATTTTAGACTCCTCTTTAAATAGATAAAATAACGGAAGAGGATCTTGTAAAAAAAAAGCTAGGATTTAAATAAACAATTAATGCTCTCGCATACAAATTCTGCTCATTTTGAAATCAAGTAATTCAATCTTTGAACTGAGTGGGAGGGAAGCTTACTTGGGGCTGCAAAGCAGATGGAGAATTCCAGCACGGAGCAGTTCTGCCTTCAGCTGGCCCCCCTTCTCTTCACAGACACAGAAGCTGCAAAGATCAGAAAGGCATTTGCTTGACAAAACTTCTCTCCTTTCCCTTCTTTTCCCAAAGAGTAAGGTGTCTGTCAGATGTCTGATAGATGATCATCTTAACAGATAACGCAACTGGTAACACGGGAGCAGCTATGTTTAGCTTCTACCATTAGTAAGTCCCGCCCAGGAAGTAGACCTGTGTTCTTGAGCGCCAAGGCATCCAAGATGAAGATGGGTCTTCTCCGAGAAGTTCCAGGGAGACTTTGGTGGTTCTACCTAGTCCAGCTTCTGCAGAGAGCCTTCAGAAGACAGCCTGCTTATCTACAGGACTACGAGTGCGCCATCTAGTGATGGAGGAGTGCTGTGTCCAGTCTTCCATCTTGTCCATTCAACACAGAAGCTGCTTAACCCTGATTGGCTGAGGAGAAACTGGTGCCACTATATAAGGAACTGGCAGCTGCTGCTCCTGTTATCCGAGAAGCTGCACTAGCTGTCAAACTAGTGCTTACGGTTAGCCTCTAATGTTAGTAATAAAAACTGTTAGCTTTTGCCAATTGTCTCACCTTGGTATGTAAGTCCCCTTGCACTGGCACATAAGTTTAAATATAAATCTCTCAACACAAGTGAAAGAAGAGCGTTGAGAAAAAAGACAAATTTGGGACTTTTTCTTTAAGGACATTGGCAAGGTTGAGGATTGCATGATAAAAAGGGAGGCTTATCACTACTAGATCAGGAGTGTCAAACTCACAGCCCACAGGCTGGGTGCATCACACACTGGCCATGCCAGGTTTAGCGAATGAGAAAAATGTTGTGATAAATCACATAATGACAACATGATGATGCATGTTTGACACCCCTATCCTAGATACACAGAGAAGTAAAATATTTTACTCCATGAAGACAATTTGGAAGGAGTGACTTAAACTCAATGAATTAACTAGAATTAGGATGTGTCTTTCTTTCTTTGTTTGGTGTGTGTGTGTGTGTAGGCAAAGTAGGCAAATGTTATTGAAAATATATTTGAGAATACCCATATTAAGGGAAAGTTAAAGAAAATGATGTACCAATTTAAAGAAAAAAAATTGTGTTAAAAAGGATGTTTATAAAAGAAAACAATTATTCTGTAATGGTAATTTGGAGGTAGGGATCTAAATTTAATACTGAAGTTTAAAGCTTGTACATTAAGAAATGAAAGAAAAAGATTCATTAGAAAGTTTTCACTTTTAAAAAGTGTTTAAGGAAAATTTAGCACTTTAAAAAAGGGTAAAAACAGTGGGGGAGGGGGAGTTTCCAGTAAGGTCAAAGAATTTGAAAGACTACAGGGCTGCCTCTGTTCAATTCCTAGGAAAGAAAAATCCTTGGCTCCAAAGATTTACAGAAAAGTGCTTTTACTAGAAACAAATTGAATGCAAATGGTTTCAAACAAGTTCTGAGGCACAGGGCAGGATCAGCACAGATACAGTATACAGTAGAACCTCTGCTCATGAACGCTTCTGACCATGACCAAATTGGATTCTAACCAAAAAATACACACACACACCCCTTATGACTGATTTCCCCTTCTGCATCATTTCTTTCTTTCTTTTTTCAAATGCCAAATTTCTAAAACTAGGTTTGGGTCATGACCAAATTGGTTTGCAACCAAAGTTATGGAGTGAATTATGTCATGACCAGAGGTTCTACTGTACAGCCCAGCCCCCTTGTAGCTAGGCAACCGGAGGACACTGCATACCAGAGCAAACTGACATGGCCTTAAAAGTAACTGCAGTTGCAAAGCTGCAATGTAAACTTCCCCATAGTTCTCCCCCCCATTTTATGGCAGCAGGCTTCCAGCTAGCTGACAAATACAGTGAATCTTGCTAATAAAAATGGTGACAGTTTACAAATAATATTAGGAATAAATAGAAATACATACTATTTCCATAGAAAGGAAGATAAAGCAGGAATGGTTACATTGATTATTTTATTCAAAGAGAAAATATACTGTGTTTCCCAGAAAATATGACATATCCTGAAAATAAGGCCATGCCAAATTTTTGGAGTGGACAAAAATATAAGCCCTCCCTTGAAAATAAGCCCCTTGGACACACACACACCCCGACTAGGCAGAGCATCACTCACCAACCTAGCAATATACTGAAGGCGCCAAGCTGCGGGAACCATGGGGGCAAAGGCACTTGTGTGGCTTGGTGCCTTCGGGATACCACTAGGTTGGTGAGTGATGCTCTGCCCGGCTGGAGAGGGGGGTTGCCGGGTGGCTACTCTCTTGTGACTGGGCTCCCGAAGAGAACAAAATATTTCTGGTTTTAGGTCTATATGTTGTTTTATCATTTTCTCTAGCCATGTATGTATTTTCATCCAAATTTTGTTTGCCTTTGGACATGTCCATCACATATGGTAACATGACCCCGGTGTATAGTCAGATTTTGACTATTTGGTGGACATGTTTTTAAACATCTTTGCTAGTCTTGCCAGTGACATATGCCACCTATAAAACATTTTATATAAGTTTTCCTTATATGCAATTGCCATTGTCAATTTATAATTTCTATCCCAGAGTTTTTGCCATTTAAGTAAAAGTATAATTTTTATTGTCATTGTACTTAAATACAACAAAATTGGTTTTAACCTCACTCATGAAAAATTATAGCAGAAATGAAAAAAGAAAGAAAAAGAAAGAAAAGTAGTGTGTGCATGGAGTGATTGTGGTTGTATTTAAAAGTCTGACAGCCCAAGGATAGATAGGATCTTTAAACCTCTTTGTTCAGCTGGTTATACTTTGATGTCTTCTGCCCGATGGTAGAAGTGCAAAGAGACACTGACCAGGGTGTGAATAATCACTGAGTATCTTCCTTACTCTGCTAAAGCAGCGAGATCTGGCAATGTCATTCAGTGGTGTCTGAGGGCAACCAATGGTTTCTTGTGCTGAATTGATCACTCTCTGTAGGGCCTTCCTGTCCACAGCAGTTAAACCAGCATACCATACCGTAACGCAATATGTGAGGACACTTTCTATGGTGGACCAATAGAAAGAGGTCATCAGCTGTTGTTTCTCCTGATTTTTCGCAGAACTCTAAGGAAATGAAGTCTCTCTTGGGCCTTTCCAATCACCAGAGACGTGTTGTTTTTCCAGATGAGAAACTTTTCAATGAGAATTCCTGGTAAGATGGTGTTAAAGGCCGAGCTATAGTCTGTAAAAAGCATTCTAACATAATTCCCACATTTCTCAAGGTGGCTCAGTGCAATATGTAGAGCAGTGGCGATGGTGTCCCCTGTCGATCTGTTGCTTCTATAAGCAAACTGGTGTTGATCAAAATTTGGTGGACCTGAGGTGTTGTAGGACCAGTCTTTCAAAGCACTTCAGCACTGTAGACGTCAGTGCAATGGGTCGATAGTTATTCAGGCTATTTATGGCTGCTTTCTTCAGAACTCATTTCATTTTTCATTTCATTTACTTTATTTGTATGCCGCCCTTTTCCCTGAGGGGACTCAGGGCAGCTCACAATTCAGGGGGAGGGAAGGACAAACAAGTTACAAACATGAAGACAATACATCATTAAAAAAGCACAACAGTCATACTATTCGAGTGGGGTTGGAGTCTTTAGCCCCAGGCCTGTCAGGACAGCCAGGATTTAAGGGCTACGCGGAAGGTCTGGAGGGTGGTGAGGGTATGAATCTCCACGGGGAGTTCGTTCCAGAGGGTCGGAGCAGCCACCGAGAAGGCTCTCCTCCGGGTAGTTGCCAGTCGACATTGGCCGGCTGATGGAATTCGGAGGAGGCCTAATCTATGGGATCTTATTGGCTTAGTGGTAATTGGCAGTAGGCGGTCTCTCAAGTACCCAGATCCAATACCATGAAGGGCTTTGTAGGTGACAACTAGCACCTTGAAGTGCACCCGGAGATCAACAGGCAGCCAGTGCAGCTCGCGGAGGATAGGTGTTACATGGGTGAAACGAGGTGCACCCACGATCGCTCGAGTGGCTGCATTCTGGACCAGCTGAAGTCGCCGAATACTCTTCAAGGGCAGCCCCATGTAGAGCACATTGCAGTATTCCAGCCTAGAGGTCACAAGGGCACGAGTGACTGTTGTGAGAGCCTCCCGGTTCAGGTAGGGACGCAACTAGTGCACCAGGCGAACCTGGGCAAATGCCCCCCTGGTCACAGCTGACAAATGATGTTCAAAGGTCAGCTGTGGGTCCAGGAGGACTCCCAAGTTGCGGACCCTATCTGAGGGGCGTAGTATTTGACCCCCCAGCCTGAGAGATGGAATACTTGGCCAATTAGTGGGAGGGAAGCACAGCAGCCACTCGGTCTTATCTGGATTGAGTACAAGCTTGTTAACCCCCATCCAGTCTCTAACAGCTTCAAGGCCCTGGCTCATCACATCCATCGCTTCATTGAGTTGGCACGGGGCGGACAGATACAACTGCGTATCGTCCGCATACTGGTGGTATTTTATCCCGTGCCGTCGAATGATCTTGCCCAGTGGTTTCATGTAGATATTAAAAAGAAGGGAGGACAGGACCGAACCCTGTGGCACCCCATATGTTAGGGGCCTGGGGGTCGATCTCTGCCCTCCGACTAACACCAACTGCAACCTGTCCGAGAGGTAAGAGGAGAACCACCGTAAGACAGTGCCTCCCACCCCCACCTCCCGCAGTCGTCGCAGAAGGATACCATGGTTGATGGTATCGAAAGCCGCAGAGAGGTCAAGGAGTACCAGGATGGAGGCATGGCCTCCATCCCTGGCTCTCCAGAGATCATCGGTCAATGCGACCAAAGCGGTTTTTGTGCTGTAGCCAGAACTGGGATAATTGTGGCTGCTTTCAAGCATGATGGGACTCTAGCCTGTTGCAGGGAGATGTTAAAAATCCTTGTCAGGACTCCTGTTAATTGGTCAGCACATGTTTTTATCACTTTCCCCAACATCCCATCTGGACCTGCAGCTTTGTTGGGATTCACAGCCTTCAGCTCAGCTCTCACTTGATGTTATTCCAGGATGAGTGGCTGGAGGTTCGAGGACCTTTGGGCTAGAGCCACAGAGACTGATCTTTTGACCTCAAAAGGGGCGAAGAAGCTATTTAGCTCCTCTACTAGCAGGGCATTAGCATTGGCTATTTTTTCCAAGGTGGCGCAGTGGTTAAATACAGCACTGCAGGTTACCTCAGCTGACTGCAGTTCTGCAGTTCGGCTGTTCAAATCACACTGCTCAGAGTTGACTCAGCCCTCCATCCTTGCGAGGTGGGTAAAATGAGGACCCGGATTGTTGTTGGCGGCAATATGCTGACTCTGTAAACCACTTAGAGAGGGCTGAAAGCCCTATGAAGCGGTATATAAGTCTAACTGATATTGCTATTTCTATTTTTGTATTGCCCTTATAGTTGGTTAGGTGTTATAGCCTCCTGTCATTAGTTATTATCTTCCAGATACTTCTCTACCTTTTGTTTGTATTTCTGTTTAGCTGCCTTAATGCCTCTTCTCAAGTTTGCCCTGGCTTCATTGTATTTGTCTTTATTTCCTGCCTTGAAGGTGGCGTTTCGGGCTCTCAGAAATGATTGTACCTCTGCTGACATCCAGGGTTTATGATTACTGTAAACTCTAATGCACTTATTCACTGTTACATTGTCTGTGCATGTTTTAATGTATGAGAGTATAGTGTCAGTGAATTCTTGCAGCTCCAAATGTTCAAATATACTCCACTCGGTAGTCTCAAAGCAATCCTGCAACTGGCAGAGTGCTCCCTCCAGCCAGATTTTGACAGTTTTCAAGATTGGCCGCTATATCCATTTTATATCCATTTTTTCTGTCCATACTATCATAATTTTTTTCACGTGTTCATTTTTCATTTTTAGGCTTAATAAATAACTATATATTTATTAACTTCTCATCTGTTCCTAATAGTAGTCGATCAAGTTCTGTTGGTTCTTTATAAAAACTATGTTTTAACATCTTTCATAGATCTTGATTGTAGTTGCAAATGGGCCAACATGTGAAGTCCACGTCCTCATTTTGTAGTTCCTGTTTAGTTTTTAATTTCCCTTTCTTATTTAAAATATTTTTAAAAATATATACTTTTTTATTTTCCATATTCATAACATATAATCACATGTATACTATTACATAGCCAATATCATATTGTATTAATTAATAATTGCATCAGTTCATCTTGCCATCAACTCCTGGAAAAAAATAAAAAAATAAAAACCAATTATTGGCTCTTCTGCTCTCCATATACCCTATTTATGTCTTATCCACCACTTTTTTCTGCCTCTCTCCTCCCCCTCCCTACCTCTTCTTCCCTCCATCATCCTTTTCTACTCTACTTCCCCTTCCTTTCTCCTTCTCCTCTCTCCTCTTTCCACTCCTCCTTTTTCTCCTCATCTTTCCCCCCTTGCCCTCTCTCCTATCCCTCTCTTCCTATCTTTCTTCTCTCCTCTGCTTCCCACTCTTCCTCTCATTCACTTGGTGTATTTCAGCTTCTGAGCAAACTCCATTCTGTGTTGATGGTATTTATACTTCCATTTCAATATACATAACATATCTTAGTTTTAAAGAAAAAATAAGAGAAGACAGTATACATGTACAATCATATTACTTTAAAACCTAACACCCCTCCTCAAGCCTAATATACTTCCCTCCCTCCCCCCTCCCCCCAACCCCCCAACCTTCCCTCCCATGACTTCCCAGAACCAATACACGGTATAAATCTTTAACAAAAACAGTCTAAAATATATTTGAAAAAAGAGTAGGAAATTAATAACATCTTTAAATTGAACTTAGCTCCTCCTTGCTAGGCTAACTTTAAACAATTTATATCATTCCTGATCTTAATCATAAGCTATCTGGAATGTCTTAGTCTCATATTTATTTTGAGGATAATCAATCCATTTTTTCCAGTCTCGTTTATATCTCTCGTTTGAGTAGTCCTTAAGATATGCAGATATTTTAGCAATCTTGGCTAAATTTGTGACTTTCAATGTCCATTCTTGAATTGTAGGCAAATCTTCCTTCTTCCACCAAAATGACAATAAAAAGAAAGTGATCCAAAATTACTATGAAAAATTATATGATCAAGAGACAGTTTCAGAAGATAAAATAAAACAATATTTAGAAAAAGCGGAATTACCTAAAATAATGAAACAGTGAAAGCTATGTTAGATGAACTTATAACAATGATGGAATTAACAGAAGCAATTAAGAGACAAAAGAATGGCAAAACACTGGGCCTAGATGGTTTACCAGCAGAACTCTATAAAGACTTAGAAAATACTTTAAGTATACTATATAATTGTACTGGCGAACAATGAATGATAAGATTCAACAGTACACGTTTTACTCTCAACCACATAATTCTTGGTCATGTATTGATATGGTTTGGTCAAACCCAGCACTACTTATGGACACAGTAAATATTGAAATATTAACAAAGTGGGCCGACCATCATCCAGTTCTATGGCAGTGGAAAGGAAAGACAAAGATAAAACCTAGGTGGACATTAAATCAGAACATATTACAAGAGAAACAACTTGTACAATCAATAGAAAAAGAATTGGGTTACTTTTTCCCGATGAAGGCAGTCGTGAGGGGAACATCAATAGCTTATATCAGTGTTTTTCAACCACTGTGCCGCGGCACACTAGTGTGCCGTGACATAGTGTAAGGTGTGCCGTGGGAGAATTACTTTATATATAGTCAATATAGGCACAGAGTTAATTTTTTTTAACATTTTCTAATGGTGGTGTGCCTCGTGATTTTTTTCATGAAAAAAGTGTGCCTTTGCACAAAAAAGGTTGAAAAACACTGGCTTATATAGCAAGAAGAAACAAAATGCATAGGGAAAAATTGAACACATTGAATAAAGAATTGAGAGAGATAGAACTGTTGATTCAGAAAGAGCCAGACAATATTAAATACAGGGAAAAAGGAGATTTAATTAAACATCAAATAAATCTGATTTCTCAAGAAGAAGTAGTCCGAAACATTAAGAGAATGAAGCAGAATTACTTCGAACATGCAAATAAAACTGGGAGATGGTTGGCTCACAAAGTAAGAAAAGACAATGCAAAAAAAACTATTAAACAACTGAGGGATGAGGAGGGGAATTTGAAACAAGAAATAGGGGAAAAGAAAAAGATTGTACAGAATTACTACAAGAACCTATATGAACCGGATGAAATTAGTGAACAAGACATTAGAAAATACTTAATAGAACAGAAACTTCCAGCCTTGTCGGAGGAGATGAGAGAGATGCTTGATAAGGAAATCACACAAGAGGAATTGAAAAAGGCCATTCAAAAACAAAAAAAAACACAATAAAACACCTGGTCCAGATGGGCTTCCGTCGAAAATCTATAAAAAATTCCAAAACACTTTAGAAAATAAACTATTAGAATTATTTAATGGGGTACTATGAAAAGGTAAGGTCCCAAAATCCTGGGGGAAGCTTTCATCACCCTAATCCCAAAAGAAGAGGTGGATAACAGTAAAATTCACAACTACAGATCTATATCCTTGCTAAACGCGGATTACAAAATTTTTATATCAATTTTGGCGGAAAGATTAAAAATAATATTAAATCAAAACATTCATTCGGATCAAAACGGTTTTCTCCCTAAAAGAAACATTCGGAATAACACAAGAATAATAATTAACACTCTGGAATTCTATGAAACAAGATCTGAGAAACAATTAGCGTTAATTTTTATCGATGCGCAAAAAGCATTCGATAATTTAGACTGGAAATTTTTAATTACACAACTAAAAATGATGAAATTTGGCGACAAATTTATTAAGATTATAGAAACCATATACTCACAGCAATTGGCAAATATTATAATTAATGGAGAACTGACTGAGAGGGTACAGATCGGAAAGGGTGTCAGACAAGGTTGTCCGCTTTCCCCATTATTATTTATTATGTCGTTAGAGGTACTCCTGAACCAGATAAGACTAAATCAGGAAATTAGGGGTTTGACCATAAAAAAAGAACAATATAAAACACAGGCCTTTTCGGACGACATGGTCTTTATTGTTGAAGACCCTCTAGCCTCAGGACCGAAATTAATGAAGGACATGGAGGACTTTGGGCGTGTGGCTGGACTAAAAATAAATAAGGAAAAAACAAAAATGATTATAAAAAACTTCCCCAAAAAACAGATAGAAGAACTAGAAAAAGTAATGGAAATTAAGGTAACCAAAAAAGTCAAATACTTAGGGATTTGGCTATCTGCGAAATGTTCTTCCATAAAAGAAGATAACTATAATAAATTATTACAAAACATTCAAAAAGATTTAAAAAATTGGTCGAAGCTACAAATATCGTTGATGGGAAGAATCTCAGTAATTAAGATGAATGTCTTGGCAAAAATATTTATTTCAAACGGCACCGGTTAAATTAGGAGAAAAATCTTACAATGACTTGGATAAAACGGTACGAAACTTTGTGTGGAACATCTAAAAGCGCAGAATTAAATACAAATATCTCCAAAATAAAAGAGCACAAGGTGGAATGGGTCTACCAGAATGGAAGACATACCACCAAGCAGCAACAACAATGTGGATAAAGGAGTGGGTAACACTAACCAATAAAAGAATTCTAACTATAGAAGGTTACGGCTTGCAATGGGGGTGGCACAATTATTTATGGAGTGAGGGAAACAAAGTCCACAACAACTTTAAAAGACACCATCTAAGAGGGGCACTGATAAATGATTGGCTTGAAATTAGAAGGAGATTCTATATCCAATTACCCAAATGGATATCCCCGACGGAAGCCCTGATATACCCAAATCTGATAAACTTCGACAAAAATGTCATTTATAAACAATTGTTAGATAACCAAAATAGATTAAACTCAAGGGAAAACTTGGCTGAAATGGGAATAAATATTGACTGGTGGCCATACTTTCAAATACAAAATAAGTATAAATCAGATCTAGCACAATTTGGCTTCCAGGACAGGGACCAGGAATTGGATAAAATTCTAATAGGATCAGATGAGAAATTAATCTCAAAAATATATAATTGTTTGCTAACTCGAAAAATGGAAACAGAAAGAGTGAAAGAAGTCATGGTAACCTGGGCCCAGAATATTGGCCACACAATTAAGTTAGATGATTGGGAGAGAGTATGGGAGTGGAACTTGAAATTGATGATGTCGACGGCCTACTAAGAAAACGTATATAAAATGTTCTACCGCTGGCATCTCTCTCCGACAAGACTGGCAAAAATTTCCACAAAATTATCGCCCAAATGCTGGAAATGTAAAATAACACTGGGCACATACTACCACATGTGGTGGACATGTCCAGTGGCTAAGACATATTGGAAGCGAATACTAAGGTGGTTAAACGAAATTATGTCAACTAAATTAAACCTCAATCCGGAAATGTTTCTATTAGGGATAATAGATCCAAAAATAATTAAAACCAATCAATATCTACTCGTTCATATCCTGACGGCGGCAAGAATCTCATATGCGCAGTGCTGGAAGAAAGAAAATGCCCCCACTAGTACAATTTTAGAAATAGCAGAAATGAATAGACTAACAATGCTGATTAATGAAAAAGAAGACACAGACTTCTATAAAGTCTGGGAGAAACTACAAATGGTTTGATAAGAAAGGCAATGAGAATTAGGATATATAAATGGGATATCTTATTAATTTAAAATAACTTAAGGAACAATTTAAAAGAAATTATGATATACAAAGACTAAGTAACAAATGAGATAAGATATATATTAGAGGTGAGAATTCACCTACAAGTAATATCAATAGACTACAGTGTTGAAAAAACTTTGACGATCTGATAGGAAAAATCCGTTATGAATACCTGCATAGAATTAGTAATTTAGCTTCATACTGTTTCTTTCCCTTTTTTTTCTCTCTCTTCTTTTTTTCTTCCCTCTTTTCCTTTCCTTTCTCTTTACTTACTTACCTTAGGTAGATATGTAGATAGGCAAGGTGAGATGAACTATGTATATATATGTATGAATTTTTGCCATTTGCATTGTAAACATGTAATGAGTTCTATTTCTTTTTTTGTATTTTGTAAACCTTGCCTTTTTTATAACCTTTAATAAAAAATTATATTTTTTTTTTAAAAAAAGAGAGATAAAAGAATGGCAAAACACTGGGCCTAGATGGTTTACCAGCAGAACTCTATAAAGACTTAGAAAATACTTTAAGTATACTAATGTTGGAAGTGTTCAGTGAAGTACTGCTAGAAGCAAAAGTACCCAATTCATGGACAGATGCATATATTACTCTCATACCAAAAGAAGATTCAGACCCTCAACAGATAAAAAATTACAGACTGATATCCTTATTGAATGCTGACTACGGTGTTTCTCCAAAAAGAAGCTGGGTCTTATTTTCTTTTGACCCTTGAAAAAACAGCTAGGCCTTCTTTTTTGAGTGTTCTAATTATTAACTCACCTTAGAGTGGTGACACAGACAGTCCTATCCAGCAGAAGCCCACTGCTGGCCCATTCTTCTGCGGCTGCTGCAACTTGCACTCATCACTCTGACATTCCATTTTGTTTTTAGATACCTGCCAGAAGGCATCTGCGGCTGATAACAGAGCTCCAGATGAATCCCTTGGACTTGTTGCACATGTGCGAAGAACATGGTGGCAATGGCAGCAGCTTTTTCGCCAACCAAAGGATTTTTGAGTGACCTGCGGGAAGCAGCTGGCTGGCAAAAAAAGCCTCCCAGCTGCCAGCTCTCAAACAGGCAGTGGCTGGGAGGCTTCTTTGCCAGCCAGATGCTTTTCAGCAGCAATGGCTTGCTGGGAGTTTCAGCTTTCCTTTCAGACTTTGGACCAGCCACCACATGAGGTAAGCTGCTGAAAGAGACAGTGGTGGGAGAGGAAATGGGGCTAGGGCGGGGTTGTAGGGAGGGTGGGGCGGCAAGAGGGATGGCTCTGGGGCAAGGCCAGAGCCAGGGAATGGCTGATCTCCTGAACTGATTGAGGCGGGATGGCAAGAGAGCGGTAGCTCCAGAACAAGGCTGGAGCCGGGGTATGGTGCATTCCCTGACCTGCCGAGGTGGGCAGTGAGAGGGCAGTGGCTCCAGGGCCTCAGGAAATGGTGCATCCCTGAGGCCCTGACCCAGGGCAAGCGATGCTTACTTACCTTGGTGAACTAAGCAAAGTGGGTGAGGCACAGAGGCAACTGGCAAGCACGTAGCTGGTGGCTGGGCCACATGGCAAAGGCATATGAGTGGGGTGAGCAAGCGGGGACAGGCTGGTGGACTGGTTCAGGGGCATGGCCAGCTAGCCATCGCTACTGGTTCTCTGACCTCAGGGACATGCAAACCAGTGCAAACCAACTGAATACCACCTCTGGTTACTTCCAAAGACATTATATTAGGAATACATTATTGTTAGTGTCAGAAAAAATTCGAGAACATTATTTAAGGATACCAGTTTGGCTTTCAACAATGGAAGCACTGATTCACCTAAATATTATTAATATGGAAAATATTGTTAGGTACAACTATATCTTGAATGAAAAAGGGGAAGTCAAAACTAAACTGGAATTGAGCGATCAAGGGATTGATATGGTATGGTACTCACAAATGCAGTTACATTCTAGATACAAGAAAGATGCTAAATTATATGGATTTTATAAAGAACCACCAGAATTAGACAAGATGTTAACAGGGGCAGAAGGAAAATCGATAAAGAAAATGTTTAGAAAGAAAATGGAGCCGAGGTGGCGCAGTGGTTAGGGTGCAGTACTGCAGGCCACTTCAGCTGACTGTTATCTGCAGTTCAGCGGTTCTAATCTCACCGGCTCAAGGTTGACTCAGCCTTCCATCCTTCCAAGGTGGGTAAAATGAGGACCCAGACTGTAGGGGCGATATATGCTGACTCTGTAAACCGCTTAGAGAGGGCTGAAAGCCCTATGAAGCGGTATATAAGTCTAACTGCTATTGCTATTGCTATTGCTATTAGCTACTTATTGAGCATTAAATTGGAAAGTGAACAAGTGAAGGAGACAATGATAATATGGGCAAAAAACTTTGGTTTTTTGAGTTAAACAAATGGCAGAAACTGTAGGACAGGAACTATAAATTAAGAATGTCAACTGCATATAATGAAAATTTGTACAAGATATTTTTTAGATGGCATTTTGCACCAGCGAGGTTGGCAAAGATGTTTAAAGATAAGTTGGCTAAATGCTGGAAGTCCCACCAGATACCTTGGTCATATTATCATATGCCTTTTGCTCAAAGGCAAAAAAAAAAAGGAGAAAAATACATATGTGGCTGGAAAAAATGATAAAGCAGCACACCGACTTAAAGCCAGAAATATTCTTGTTGGGGATTTTACCCGAAAAATATAGTAAGGGAAATAGGGAAATACATATTTAATTATTCATATATTAACTTCAACCAGAATCACATTTGCACAAAATTGGAAAACTGGAGAGATCCCCACATATAATAATGTGATCAGGAAAAGATTAGAATGTGCAGAAATGAATAGACTAACACTAGCAATAAAAGGAAAAAGAATAAACTGAATATTATATGTCATGGGACTTATTTTATCAATGCTTAGTTAATAAAAATGGAAGTTAGAAATAGGGAAACAAAAGAAAAATATTAGTGAAATAAAGAAGATAAGAGAGAAAAGCAAATATTATGATTATTATATTTAATATTATTATTTTAATATTATAGAATTAATATAATGAATATTGCTGTAAACACTGTATTATTTGATTATTATTTTACAAAGATATTTGCACCCAAACAACACACTGTTTAACTGAAGATGGAATTACTACACTAAATTTCTTTTGAAAAAGTATCTGTTTCTGATTTATTACTACCTCCACCATCAGGATTCTTCCTTCATCTGTATATATCTGTCTAGAACTTATTATATTATATATTATAAATTCTACTACTTGTTTCATTTTCTTGCTAATGCGGAATATAGTTTTGGACATTCTGGTAATTTGCTATGTTATTTTTTTATATGAGTTTCTTGTAGGCAAATTTCTAGGTTTAATTTTTGTAATTGTGTGAAAAAGTATTCTTTTCATAGGGGAATTCAACTCATTTATATTAATTGAGAACATTTTAATTTCCTTTTCCATCTTCTTTACTTATATATAGGTCTTATTCTCCTAGCTGCCCTTACTTGTCTCGGATCTTTTGCTCTTGCTCCTTCTCATTCTGCTTTCTCTATTTCGCTTTCTTCTTGCTGTATGTTCCTTTCTTCACTTATTGGTTACTCTTGCCTTTCTGGATCCTTTCCTCCTTGTACTTCTTGTCCATCATTTAAACTAAAGTAGTTATCATAAAATTCCAACACTTCGTCTAATGAGTCCAATCTGTATCTTTTGTCAGCCCAGTTAACTAATATTCCCTCAGGTATCAGCCACCTAAAATTTACCTCACTTTTAATCACTTTAATGGTCAAAAATTGATATTGTGTCCGTAAGTCTCTAACCTTTTGTGGGCATCTGCTTTAGTACCACAACTTCTTTCCATCTATATTGCAGTGGTTCTTCTCTTGCCTTTCTAAGTATTTTGTCTCTTGTTGATTTTTAAAGAAATCTCACATGCACCTCGCTTGGTAGTTTATGTCTCTTCACTTAGCTTGTATTTAATCTAAATATTTCATCTTGAATGCATTTGGGTCTCTATTAAAGGGGGGGGGGGAATGACATTGCCATAGGTCTAAACTATAGGGCACTGAACCAAGCAGAGGAAGTAGATGAACTTTTTGCTAGTCGGCTAACTAAGGTATATAGGAAGCACACCACAATAGTAGTGGGGGATTTTAACTACCCTGACATCAACTGGAAACAAACTCTGCACCAAGTGGAAGATCCAACAGGTTCCTAACAAACCTAGCAGACAACTTTGTTTCCTGAAAAGTAGAGAAGGAAACAAGCGGGTCAGCCATATTGGAATTAATTCTCACTAACAGAGAGGAAATGATAGAAGGTGTTGAAGCTACAGAAACCTTGGGAGCAAGTGACCATGTAATATTGGAATTCAACATTATGCAAGCACAAGTAGTAGAACAAAGTCAAACTAGAGTCTTGGACTTTAAGAAAGCTAATTTCAATAAACTTAGAGAGATCTTGGGAAGGATTCCATGGATGAGACTCCTTAAGGGGGAAACAACTCAAGAAGCTTGGGAAATTTTGAAAAGTGAGATTATAAAAGCCCAGTCTACCACAATACCAAAGAAGAAGAAAAATAACAGTTCCCAAAAGAAAGCAGCATGGCTGCATAAAGAACTCTGACAAATTGAAAGACAAAAAGGATAAGTATAAAAATTGGAAAGAGGGGGAGATAACTAAGGCAGAATATCATCAAATAGCCCGAGCCTGTAAAGATGAAGTGAGGAAAACTAAGGCTCACAATGAAAAAAGGCTTACGACAAAAGTAAAAAATAACAAAAAAAGCTTCTTCCAACATGTTAAAAACAAGAAAAATGTCAAGGAAACAATTGGTCCATTGCTGGGAGAAAGTGGCAAGAAGGTGACAAGCAACAGGGAGAAAGCAGAAATATTTAACTCAGTTTTTTGCATCTGTCTTTACACAAAAGGAAAAAACAGTCCAACCACAAAAACAACACCACAAAAATCAGATTAGGAACACAAGTTGAAGTAGGGAAGAAAATGGTAAGTGAGCACCTGTCTACTCAAGACAAGTTCAAATCACCAGGACCAGATGGATTACACCCCAGGGTTCTGAAGGAACTGGCAGACAAGGTCTGAGAACCACTGAACTATATCTTTCAGAGATCCTGGAGTACCGGGGAACTGCCAGATGACTGGAAAAGAGCTGATGTAGTTCCCATCTTCAAAAAAGGAAAAAAAAATAGATCCAGAAAACTATAGACCTATCAGCCTGACCTCAATACCAGGGAAGATTCTGGAAAAGATAATCAAGCAACGAATTAGTGAACACCTAGAAGTAAACAAAATAAACAAAGTAGCCAAAAGCAACATGGGTTTATCAAAAACAAATCATACCAGACTAATCTTATTGCATTCTTTGACAAAGTGACAAAATTAGTGGACCAGAGGAATGCTGTCGATATAATTTACTTGGACTTAAGTAAGGCATTTGATAAAGTAGACTATAACCTACTACTAGATAAAGTAGAAAAATGTGGGTTAGACAGCATCACCATCAGATGGATTTATAACTGGCTGACCAACCACACTCAACTTGTAGTCCTCAATGGAACTGCATCTACATGGAGGGAAGTATGCAGTGGAGTACCCCAAGGCTCTGTTTTAGGCTCACTACTCTTCAACATCTTCATCAATGATTTGGATGAGGGGATAAATGGGGAACTCATCAAATTTGCAGATGACACCAAGCTGACAGGAATAGCCAACACTCCAGAAGATAGGCTTAAGATACAGAAGGATCTTGACAAACTTGAACATTGGGCACTATCTAAAAAAATGAAATTCAATGGTGACAAAAGTAAGGTTCTACCTTTAGGCAAGAAAAACAAAATTAACAGGTACAGCATATGTGGTGCCTTGCTCAATAGTAGTAACTGTGAGAGGGATCTTGGAATCCTAGTGGACAACCATTTAAATATGAGCCAGCAGTGTGCAGCAGCTGCCAAAAAAAGCCAACATGGTACTAGGCTGCATAAACAGAGGGACAGAATCAAAACAAGTGAAGTGTTAATACCACTTTATAATGCCCTGATAAGGCCACACTTGGATACTGCATTCAGTTTTGGTTGCTCCAATGTAAAAAAGATGTGGAGATTCTAGAAAGAGTGCAGAGAAGAGCAACAAGGATGATTAGAGGACTGGAGACTAAAACATATGAAGAATGGTTTCAGGAACTGGCTATATCTAGTTTAATGAAAAGAAGGACTAGGGGAGACATGATAGCAATGTTCCAGTATCTCCGGGGTTACATGGGCCAGCCTCACTGTGGGTTCAGGCCCTTCATACCTGCATCCAGCCCACCAGACTTTGCTGCACTGGGGCAAGGCTTTGTGACAGCTGGTAGGGAGCAAATCAGGTGGTGCCAATCCCTCGTGGCCGCTGATCCCAGAATCACCAGATCAAAGCCCTGTGTCCGCAGCCCTGGGATCCTTTGCTTCAAGATCTCCCTCGCAAGCTTCAGCAGCCTCAATGACAGCTCGGCACACTTCTTCTTCTCCACACGCCCCCTCCCCTCCATTCTTTTCCTCAGTTCCCATGCCCCAGCGGGTCCACACAAGTTCCTCACCTAGTGAAGTGCGCCTTGGATCCCAGCCCCAGTTGGCGAAGCTTCTGCTCTCCCCGCAAAAGGCAGCCTCGCCGCCGCCTCTCTCTATTCCCTTTGCCCACTGTCAGTTAAGAACAAAGCCCACGGTGGGGAAAATGCTTGTTTGCCTGTGTGGGATTCTTTGGTGTGTGCATGTGTGTGGTGTGTGAGTGTGTGGTGGACATACCGCTGGGAGCGGCCAAAAGCCTCTTTCTTGACAGCGGCCAAAAGCCGCTTTCTTTCTTTTTGCCTCACCTGCCATAAACCTCACCACACGTCACTGTCTTCACCCATCAACATATAAAGATTCTGGTCCCTACATCAGAGCCGGATTTAGATGAAAAGAGACCCTATGAGGCCCTTTCACCTCCCATTTTTAAGTTTGTAAATTACATGAGAGACAATAAAATACATCATTACTGTGATATATATCAATATATATCAATATATATAGCTGGCCTCCTGACGGAGGGCGGCTCTGCTCTGCGGCAAAGGCAGCGAGGCCAGCCGCTTCCCCTGCTGCACTCAGCTGCCCGGCTCGGCCCCCTCGCCCTCACCTGTCTGGCCGCTGGTGGGCTCCGTGTCGACGGGGCAGCTACTGGGAGCGGCCGCACCTCTCGTCTGACCGCTGGTGCCGGGAACTTGGGTGGGCTCCCCAACTGCCGCGGCGCTGGAATGATCTTAACCAATACATTTTTATGTTTGTTTATTAGTCATATGCGTAGAATTTCTCCTTATTTTCGGTTCAGTGTTTTAGTGTTCACTGTTTTTAGAATAGTGTAATTTTAATTTTGTTAACAATTTGAATGTAGGCCCCTCTTGATCTTGAGGCCCTAGGCTGAAGCCTAGTTAGCCTATAGGAAAATCTGGCCCTGCCCTACACTGAGTTCTACTCTTCTCTGGACACTCCCTCACGAAATACCCCAACTTCCCACAGGAAAAACAGGCCTTCACTTTATTTCTGTTCCCGTTTAACCCAATCCTGATAGAAGTTGTACTGGTTTTTTTTCCACTGAGGAAATCCCCTCTGTCCTGCCTGTCTCTGAGGTCTGATCAAAAGGCTTTTTCCCTTGCCAAAACCCACCTGCTTCTCAGGTGGCTTATTTGCACCTTTCATCACTGAGACCACATCTGGCTTTTATTGCAAGACTTGGCCTTATCTCTATTCACATACACATTTTGTGCTGTTTTCAACAAGGTCCCAACACCAATGTCCGCCCACCCCTCTAACTTCTGTATTTTCTTTTGGATATCAAGCCATGCCTTTGTGACAAATTGCATCTTCAATGAAGCATCATATGCAAGTGTTTCAGGAGCAAGACTAGAATACTTATTCTTATTCATACTATCCAGAATCACTGAAGGAGTTTCATCCTGCAACTTCAAAAGCCTTAGCCAAATTCTTCCCCTGTGGAACCGGTGTCCTTACACCATGAAGTATGATCTTCTTGAGATCTGACATTTGTTCTCTATTTTCCACATGCCAGCTGGGATCAACCAAAGGAAACTTCACATCACCAGCCCCTGCATTGTTTACCCCAGCCTGTGTATGGTCCCAGTAGGCCATAGCCCCTGTTCTAATCTCAGGAGTAAACAAATACCCCAGAATGTGTTGCATCTCAGAGAATGTGTAAATGTTTGGTCCCAAAAACAACTCTAAAGACTCAGACAAGGCTATAGAATCTGACTGCAAAGATGGCATGTGTGCTTTGTAGAACCTCAACTCAGAAGAAGTAAGAGGAGCATTCACAAATGTGGTTATGGGATCCCCTGCAGCAGTAAGACCATTAGGCATTTCCCTTAAGGGGAGCTTATTAACATTTTCCCTTTTGGCCTTTAATCTAGTTACTCTAGCAGTGGGCTCATAACCCCTAGTTTCCTTCCTAAGCTGCTTGTACTGACGTAGCTGAGATCTCACTGTCACTTAGACCTTCCTCAGCTCCATCCCTTGCCCCTACCCCAACCACATTATAAGGTGGTGGACGAGGACAAGTGGCAAACTCCAAATGATCCCAACGCTTACCATTGCTACCTGGGGGGAAAGGATCAAACCACTGAACATGATACCATGGTTCAATATACAATAGTTGCATTTTCAGCCTCTTTTTCTCTAAGACCTTCCGTAAGGAGTCTATCCAGTAGGTCTCCGCCTCACTAAATTTATTCCATCTCTAATTTGGCTTAATCAACACATATTTCAGCCACTCCTGTGTGCAATACTTAATCATGGTTATTTTATCTAACTTAGCAGTGTAAGCCTTCAACCAATCCAATCCTCCCCCCCCCCACTGGGCCAATAAATCCCCCAAGGGGGAAAAGGGAGGAATAGACGGAATCTTCTTCTCCTCTTTAGCTCCAAAACAAAGCCATCTAACCCAAGACTGCATCATCCTGCACTTTTCAGACTCACACCAGTAACTAAAAATATGTTTCCTTCCTGCTCAGCTATGAGCTTTCTGAAAAAAAAAACACAACTGCTTAGCTGCTGTTTTCCAGCTAAAAATACCTTTAGTTGAACTACAGCAGAAAGCTTATGAGCATTCAAAACATACACGCACTGTCACACAAAATGTAAACTCCTAATTGTGTATAGTTTAAACCATTACTTACCAGATCTAGTAGAAAAATGTCAACAGGCCTGCTTCACAGCTGTTTGTTGTCCAAATCCCCTTGGGCCAGGGAGCAACAAGATTGAACCCTCTGGGAAACCTCTTAATCGCCTCCAGATTGCAAAAACAGCAGCAATGGTACCTCCTGGCTGTCCAGGAAAGAACCTCCCCAGGGAGGCGTCTGCCTGGATCCCGACCAAGCCCCAAAATTGTGAAAAAAATATCCCAAATATTTTCTATGAGCCTAAGAAAAATTAAACAAGGAGATTATAGGCAACAAAAAGCTTTATTTATAGATAAAAGGGTCTTACCTGTACTACTATGTGCATGATAGGATTCTCAAAACAAGAGAATGCCTACAAGGTACACAGGTGGGCCTTAAATACACAAAATGAAGTCCCAGGAGTATTATTGAAAGTGTGTCATTACAAAAATACAAAACTACATTTGCATGATTGATAACAATGCTTGGCAACAATTAATCCAGCTGGCATTAATTATGCGAATAAAATCTCCCAAAATATATTAGGTGAATTCAGGGGTGGGTTTCAAAAATTGTTCGAACCTACTCTGTGGGCATGGTCTCCTTTGTGGGAGTGGCTTGCTGCCCATGTGACCGGATGGAAGTGGCTTGCCACCCATGTGACCGGATGGGGGTGGCTGCCACCCATGTGACCTGGTGGGAGTGGCCAAGACGATGTTATTACTAGATATTACTAATTACTGGATATTATTAATATTACTGGATCATTATTAATGCGTAGATAACTGTGGGACATTACACACCCACCCACACCCACACCCACAAACTATGACAGTGCTAAGAAAACACCAAAAAAATAAGAATCCCCCCCCCCCAAAAAAAGACTTCCAATGAAACCAGTTTTTTTCCCTAAGCCTAAGGACAGGAAAGACAAAGTCACTGGAATAAAAACCATCAAGGCAATGTAGAAAATTATAAAGGACAGGCGCTCACAGAACCATCAACCACCTCAGAATTACCTAAACAAGGAGGGTGAAACACACTGCCTTGCAACAAACCTGGCCTGCCCATAGAAAAGCAGCCACTTTGAGACACATAAACCTGGTCTGAACACTTAAAAGGAACATATTGCATCACAAATAAAACATTTGCAAAAAGGAATAACATTTCTTGTAATAAACATTCTATAAACAATAAATAAAAATTCCCTAAAATAATTAAAAACTACCACATTCAGAGAACACCAAAGGACCCCACAGTCCTCTCCCTCCTTATCTTTTTCTTTTTTGTCCTAACTTTCTCCTCCTTCCCCCCCAACCCCACTCCCTTCTAGCACTGATGATGTTACCAAACTAGGAGTTCTGGAGAGGAGCTCTCACAGGGCGAAGAGCTTCCCTCTACAGGTACAATCTATCTGCAGCCGTAAATGACTGCAAGCAGCAGCTTCAGGCACCTGCTCGCAACTGACAGTTGCGTTTGGGAGCGGAGGTGGCGGCAGCAGAAGCGGGCACAGATGGAATGTCCCCGCTTGCTGAGTAGAACAAGGCGGTGGGGATGCGTTGTTTCAGGGCACCCCAAGTGCCGGCTCCTCTGAGTGCAGCCCATTCCCCCTCCCAAGAACACAGTTTTCTTTTTTTTAATAATGTCTCTGCAGATGATCTTGAAAACCTGCGAGGTTGCTTTGGGAGGGGGAAGACAGGCAGCATTCCCACACCCCATCCCTGGTTGCCTGCAGCCTCGGAAGCTTCCGCAACTTGCACAGTAAAGGCAATTAAGAACTTCTCTCGCTCGTGAGATTTTCTTTACTGTGCAAAGGCTTGCTTTAAGGCTGCAGGCTCACAGGGAGGGGGGCAGGGGAAATGCTGCCCATCTGTCCCCTTCCAAAGCAACCTTGCAGGTTTTCAAGATCATCCGGAGAGGCATTTTTAAAAAGAAAAACCCTGCAAGCACCCAGTGACAGGGGCCAGGAGTGGTACCGGCGTTCCGGAAGTTAATTACTTCTGGGTTCACCGACGATCCGGTTCGTGCGAACCAGTGCGAACCGGGAGGAACCCACCCCTGGGTGAATTCCTGTAACATATGTGTCAAGAGTCATCCGACCTTTTGGACTTCCGGTGGTAACGTCGAGACGAGTGTGGGGAAGAAATCAGGGCTATGACTTCTTATCCCAATCTACATATTTGGAGGATCTCTTTGGGGGTATGCTGATCTTGGAGAGAGATGCGGAGGAGTAGGAAAACCCTAGGACTAATGAGGCAGAGGGTGACTGCCCATTACGACGTGGAGATACGCTTTTAATCTGGCGTGCAAGCGTCTGCCTTGTTTCAATGGCAGACTTGAAGTCTCGACAAACTATCTAAAAGGGGAAGGAAGAATTTAATCAACTTGTTGTTGTTGTGTCGCGGAGTGAATTAGCGGACTGGCTTGCGAGTGAAACAGCGGTGAGTGTGGGAAGAAAGGGAAGATCGCAGAGGAGAATGGGCAAACAGTGAGTCTCCAGAAATTGGGTGAGAGAGCCCTATAACCAAGAGGCCACTTGGAGGCGGGAGAGCGACAGATTTTTAGAGGCAAAGACTGGCCCAAAGAACTAATTAGCATAAGTGAGCAATCGATTGGAGGGGGGACAACAAGAAAGAGCACGAACTGACTCTAAGTCATATAGATTCAAGTAGTGGAAAGAAACCGAGAAGGAAGGAGGACTTGGAGAACTGTGGTATGCTTGAGAGCAGCGGTTGACAGACAGTAGTTAGGAAGAGAAGAGAACAACGAAACGGAAGGGGAAGAGGCTGATGCAACAGCTGTGCTGAAATTATTTAGAACTATTTAGAACATAAGAACGTGGACAATTCTGCAAAGACTGAAAAGAAAAGTAACTCAACCCAGAACTTAAAGAAAAAGTGGTGAATGAACTGACTGCATTAATAGTTTAGTGAAATAAGTTACAATTATATACAATATCTATATATAATATTTATAATACCTACAAATAAGTACTTAAATCAATATTTATATTCATAAACAAGTAAGTGGAAAGCTTGTGGATGTGTGTGTGTGTGTGTGTGTGTGTGTGTTTGTGTGTATGTATGTATGTATGTATGTGTGTATATATATAATTGGGGCTTACCAGGGGTTGTGACACTAATATATACCTTCTTCCCTGGCTTCAGCTGATAAGGAGGAGACCTGTGGCTTGATGGCTAAGACGTTTGCCTAAGATGCAATACAGCACAGGTTCGAATCCCAGTAAGGGTATGGCTAGCTGATGAGAGCTAAATAGCTTGAAATAGATCTATACTAGTCTCCCTTTATTTATTTATCAGCACAAATACACACACACACACACACACACACACACACACACACACACACACACACATATATATATATATATATATATATATATATATATATATATATATATATGTATGTTATAAATGCCTATCTGTTAAATTCCAGTAATCATACTAAGGATATAATGAAATAATCGCACCTTTAAGATATAGTACTGTTGATATGAATGAGCACTGAGACTTTTCCGCTCTGTTCTTCCCTCTCTTTATTTGTTTTCTCCTTTTTACCAGTTATTATTGAATAACTTAGAGATATATATAGATATTATTTAAGTTGCTTATACTGCTTTAAGACTACTGTTTGTATATTAATATAGATAGAACAAGCTAAGTTAAGGAATTATTTAAAAGGGAAAGATATTGGATGCTAATTTGGGATAACATATATAAGATATTAAAAGAACAAGATAAAATTTTAAAAGAGAGGCAAATATCACAACAACAGCACTGAGATCTGGGAAAAAGACAATTGTAAACCCAGCAACAAATCCAGCGACAAAGGTATTGATTGCTTCTACAGCATCCCAAAGGTCAACAGAAGAAATGACTACAATGGAAACCCAAATTCTGGATCGAATATCGAAAATGTGCAGACAGCTCTGCTAACTATGCAAGAAACTATGATTACAAGAGGCAGACAAACAACAAACACTGGAAAAAAATCAACAGTCAATCAAAGTGTTGTATACTGAAAGAAAGTCCTTGCAGTTACGAATGACAGCTCGGTAGCAGCCAGGCGCGTCTTAGCCAATCAGACGCGCCTGTCAGTTGCCAAGCTGCTGGTATATAAAGGCAGGCTCTTCCAACTGTCAACTGATTCTTCAACTGGCAGCCGAACATACCAGTCTTCCTGGAACTGCTTCGCTGCTTCTTCTCCACAGACTACCGGTCTAATCTTGTTACAATTGTTTCTACCGTGCTCACAGCCGGTCTTCCTTAGATACTTTGTTAATAGTTACTGTTATATTAAATTGGTTACAGCGTTACCGAACCAGAGCCTCTGTCTTCATTCTTAAGTTACAATACTGGCGACGAGGACTGGGGACCTGTAACCAGAAGAAAATTCACAGACCAACTGTCAAAATGACCAGCCAATCAGGTCGCAGCTGGTATTTGCATATTCAATATTCAACAAAAAGCAGTAGAAAAAAGAACAGAACAAACAGAGAAGAAACTAGACTTAGTTGAACAGCAGATGAAAACATCAAGCAAAAACTTAGAAGACTCTCTCATCCACCTGGAAATGGACCGTGCAGCATTTTACCTTCGATTCCAGAATGTAACAGAGACAAAAGAGGACGATCTACCAATGATAATGTCGGGATTAATAGCAGAGATGTTAAAAAGAGACAGACATGAGATTCTAAATGAGTTGGACGATATATACAGGGTAAGCACCAATTATGCCAGAAAACACCGATTGCCAGAGAAGTACACATCAGATTCGTGAGGAAAAAAGTAAGTTATATAATTTATAAAATAACAAGAGATGAGCCAATGATGTACAAAGAGAAAGAGATACAAACCCTGAAACAAATCCTGCGAAGAGTGAGGGAGCAAAGGAGAGAATATCAATTCCTGGTGACACAACTGATTAAACGAGATATACTATTTAGGTGGTTGGTCCCTGAAGGGATGTTGGTAACCTGGCAGAAGAAAAGGATTAAACTTGACAAATCTGGAGAAGGCACAGGATTTATATTAGCAACTAGTAGGCTCGGAAGAGGAACAGAGTAGTAAAGATGCAGTTCTGGAGCCATGGGTTGCCGACACCTGTTCTAAGGAGTCTCAATTTTCAAAGCTTTTTTCCCCAGGGGAATAGTCTCCATGGTAGAAAATAGAAAGTTCTCATCCAGATCAAGTACACTGCTTTCATGTCATCAGTACATACTTCTTCTCATCCCAGTTGTCCCAGCTTCAGTCGGGCCATAATGGCTTTCATCTTTGCCACCAGTCAGAAGGGTTTCTTTGGATCTAGTGAGGAAACTACAGTTCCCTTGCAATCAACAAAGTGTCTCTCCTATCTTCATCACCCCTCCAGGGGGGCTTTGGCCCTATAGGACCTCCTAGCAAGCAGAAATCAGCTGGATTTTGCAGAGCCACACTAACCCATGTCCGTGTTGCTGCGATGCCTACTGCAAAGCTTCAGTTCTCAGTTCTTTTATATTCAAAGAGGAAAGCAGCTACTTCTGTTTTAATTTTGTATATTTAGTATATAGGCAATTAATAGTGAGGAAATAAATGGAAAATTCTTAATCCCCGTAGGAAAAAAAACAGCACAACACAACAAAACAATACAACAAGTTGAATTTAGAGGCTATTTTTTCAATGCAGTCCTGCAATATTTCCTTACTGTTTGTGGATAAATAAGATGTAGTAGTGTTAAAACAAGAAAGACAAATTAATGGAATTAAAGTTTATGGTTAATTTACAGAATTAGTCAAGGTCTATAAGGTGAGAGGCAATACAGAAAAATCTTAATGCCTTGATTGTATGTGTTTTCATGCAAAGGGAGAAATTGCTCAACCAATCAAAAGCAACATTGAGGGAACTAGAACAGGTATGTAAATCAAAACAGGCAAGGAATTAGTAAGAGAATACTTAATCATCTTCACTGATTACAAATCACCTTGACCAGATGGTTTTAGAAGATACTGGTAAACATAATCTCAGATTATGTAATCTTTCTAAATGTAATCTTTCAAAGCACATGTAAAATAATAGTAGAGGACAGAAAATAACTGGTTCCAATCTACCAAAAAAGGGGTAAATGGATCCAGGAATATATAGGCCAATGAGCTTGATATCAATATCTGGGAAAACCTTGAAAAAGAAAATCAACCAGAGGATTTGTGAGCACATAGAAACAAATAAGGACATGACAGATTGCAAGACGATGAGCATAGTTAAAAATAATAAAAAAATACTCAGAAACTTGTATTATAGCAAAACTCTGTTGAGATGGAATAAATCCTTGTTATTCCTTACCTACTTCCCTCTACTTCTCTAGTTTCCCATAAATCTCAGAAAAGTGCCACAGCATTCAGACGCCAACAGACAGATTTCACATTCCCGCAGTGGTTAAAGATCTAGAAGTTTCCTAAGGCCAGTCCTATGCTTCAATTAAGCCATAGTTTATAGCAAAGGCTGCAGGCTCCATTTGAAAAACAAAAGACAAGGATGAAAACTCATAGCTATTATCTCATCCATAGGAAGGAGGCAGTAGAAAATCACTTCCATTGTAAGTAGTATTAGTAGCAGCATAGAAAAACAAATATAAAACCAACAGTACTACAGTACTACTAGTACTACACCATTTGGAGAATTACAAGATTTCCTCTGCAAAACTGAAATCTTGTTGCATCTTGCAGGGCTACCAACTTAACAATTTTCTTTTATAGCCCCTGATTGAATTTTTTATTGCTGGATAATCTGTCTTTATATGTGGACTATATAGATCTATCATGCCTCTATACATATTAATGCATCTATTTGTTCCCAATACAAGTATAGGCAACTAAGTTTGTGTTAGAATAACCAAATCATTTTTTCTTCCAGCCACATGTTCGTCTGATTTAAAATAGTTTCCATGAGTTGACCTCAGAATTATGCTTTGTTGGACTTAATTTATCTTTTAAATTCATCATCATTAATTACAGCATAGAATTGAAGTTCTACAAATCATAGCATGAAAAGAAAATCAAGTCACTATCTCACAATTCCTAGGAATATTTTTTGTTGTAAATTCAAAGAAGTAGTTATTGGAGACAGCACTTTCCTTCCTTCCTTGATCACATCTACAGAATATTTTCTGTAGGTTTTTTCACAATGTGTCTTTCAAAAGAATACAGACATATGCTTGATCTTAATAACTGGGTTATCTTGCTTAGTTTATACAAAACACCAAGGGAGAATGACAACGCCGTGTTTATATCACACATCTATTCTGTGCACACCTGTAGTCAAATATTGAAAATCGTATTCAAAAAAATCAGAATTTTGGCATTTTGCCAGGCAAATATTATTGAAACAATTTATCGTTTCCAGTCTTATAACAATATTTTAAAAGCATAAGTGATGATACAGGACTTGAAGTACTCATGGAATGTAAATGGAAAATTGTCATAGATTTTATCACATCAGATTAAGTTAGAACACAGTGTATTTATTTAATTCATTAGCATTTTCTGCTAAATTATATGCTATACTCTGTAATTTTGTTACACCTTCCATCACATGCTGTAGTAATATCTTAAAGTCGTTTTTTTAAAAGGAAGGGCCCCTTCTGTTCGTCAGGAAAAGGATTTTCAGCAGAGGAAAGAAGAAGCCTAGCCTTTTCTCATTTCCAACTTGCCCTACAAGTTGGAAATTAGAAACCATAGTTTTGAGTCAACTGCTCAGCTGCTTTTCCAAATGGCATCATGGATGGTAGTAGTAAGACAGCCCATGAAAACAGTCTCATAGAAAATCCACAGTGTAATGTCTTTTTCCAGTCAACATGGATCAGGCATATATTTGCATCTAAGCCTTCTAATTTGATTTTAAATAAATAATTGATTTGTGTTATTATTTTTTTATGAAAACTGAAGAAGAGCTGTAAAAATAAATACTGTATTTTTTGGAGTATAAGATGCTCCTAAATATAAGATGCACCTAGCTTTGGGGGAAGAAAACAAGGGGGGGGATTTGCCTCTGCCTTCCAGAAATTTACCCCCTTGCACCAAAAAGGAAATAGTACAGAAGATATATACTGTGTTACATTTCAGACTACACTTGTACAGATGCTGTTAAAATAAAGTGACCAGACGTCCCAACAGTCCCGATTTTGCACAATTTGTCCCGCGTCCCACGGCATTTTTAAAAAGTCCTGATTTTTTGGCACATCGCAGCTCGCTCGCTCGTTCCCCCGCCCATCTGCACTAAGCCAGCCCAGCCTGCTGCTCACTAATTGGCTGGAGTCCAGCCAATCAGTGAGCGGGCTGGAGTGAAGCGTTTAAATTTAAAAGCTTCACGCTTGAAAACTCCCTTTGCCTTCCAGGAGCTTGCTGCTTCCTCCTCAGGTAAG
This sequence comes from Thamnophis elegans, assembly GCF_009769535.1. NCBI lineage: Eukaryota > Metazoa > Chordata > Lepidosauria > Squamata > Natricidae > Thamnophis > Thamnophis elegans. The sequence continues at coordinate 55,573,418 of NC_045558.1, read as the reverse complement.
CAACTAAGCCCCGGCGGCGGGACCCGGGAGGCTTTGGGTGGGCAGCGGCAGCCCAGCTTTTGCGAGGGAAGGCCTTCACTTCAGGCCTTCCCTAGGGAAAGCCGCGGGCTGGCAGTAGCCGTGGCGGCCTAGCTTTCGCAAGGGAAGGCCTTCAAGCAGGCCTTCCCTAGCGAAGGCCTTCCCCAGTGAAAGCCGTGGCCTGGAGGCGAAGGTGGCCTAGCTTTCCCCTCCACCCCCCCCCCCTCTCCAGCCTTGCCTGCCAGGCAACCTGCTTAGGGACCCTAGCCTTGTTTCTCCAGTCCAGTGTCTTACCTGTTCCTGCTGCCTCTCTGCCTGCCTGCTCCCTGTTGCTTCCATCCATCGCAATGAGGATCCATCTCATCGGAGTTCTGCTGATTCTGCCTGCTGGTAAGTTACCCGGGTTTTTTTCATTTATTTTTTTTAATGTATTTTAAAATAATATTTTATTTATTGTGCATAGGATTTTTTAAAATAGTTTTATTCTGTGTGGATTCTTTTTTAAATTGTCTTAGACAATTTAAATAAGACAACAAACCATTTTTAAAAATTCTATACTCAATACTTTGAAATGTATTGTGCATAGAATTTTTTAAAATAGTTTTACTTAAAAGTATTGAGTGTTGAATATTTTAAAATGGTTTACTTCAATTTATTCTGTGTGGAAGAGTTTGAAATGGTTACAGTTTAAATTATTGCTTGTGGATTTGAATAATGGTTACAGTATACTATGGCTGGTACAATACCTTAAAATAGTTGCAGTATAAATTATTACTGGTGGAATACTTAACAATGGTTTCGACGGATTTCTTTTATTTATAGAATATCTTTTTAAAATTATTTTTTGGGGAATTTTATTTTTTATTTTTTTATAAAAGATATTTACTACAAGAAATGTTGTTCCTTTTTGCAAATGTTTTCTTTGTGATACAATATGTTCAGACCGGGTTTATGTGTCTCAAAGTGGCTGCTTTTCTATGGGCAGGCCAGGTTGGTGCAAGGCAGCTTTGCCAGATTTAGTGTGTTTCACCCTCGTTGAATTTATATCGTATAAAATCGTATATTTTTTAAAAAAAAGATTATTAACATAATGAGTAAGAAAAGAGGATGCAAATTCAATGATGATCTATGAAGTGAATTTCCTTTTATTAAAAAAACCAAAAGCGATCACATGGTAAAATATGAGAAATGTAATGGTGAATTTTCTATTTCGCACAGCGGGAAGAATGATATTTCAAAGCACTTGGAGACACAGAAACATAAAAGATATTTAAATACTGCTGCATCTTCCTCCAAAATACAGGATTTTTTTCCTAAAGCAACTTATGGAGATGAAGAAAAGAAATTAGCATTAGCAGAAGGACTTATGTCTTTTCATGCTATTAATCACAATCATTCCTTCAGATCTATGGACTGTACATCACAAGTTGTCAAAAAGTTATTCAACAAATATTTGCCTGTGCTAGAACAAAATCCGAGGCAATTGTGTATAATGTGCTTTCCTCGTATGCATTTTCAGAATTAAAAAAAAATCTAGAAAAAATAAATTTTATATCCATATATTCTGACGAATCTAATCATAAGGATATAAAGTTATTTCCAACCATTATTAGATTTTTTGATTCGGAAACTGGAATAAAAATTAGAATTTTAGATTTCATTTCTTTGCCCGGTGAAACTTCTGAAATAATTTTCAGTTCCATTATGAATATTTTGGAAAAAAAAATTTAAAACATAAAATGATTGCATATTGTGCAGACAACACAAATGCAGATTTTGGAGGAAAAGTGAGAAGAGGTACAAATAATATTTTTTATAAATTAAACAAAAACCTTAATCAAAACATTATTGGCGTTGGTTGGGCAGCGCACATAATACATAATGCCATTCAAACAGCTGCTGACTTGCTGCCCGTAGATGTGGAAAATATTGTTATTAAAATATATTCTTATTTCTATATATACACTGTGCGCGTTGAAATGCTTAAAGAATTTTGTGAAACTGCGGAAGTCGAATATCACAAAATACTTGGATACAGTAAAACACGCTGGTTCGCTCTTTTGCCAGCTGTCGAAAGAATTTTGAAAAAATACAATCCTTTGGAATCCTACTTTCTATCACAGGATAAATGTCCTAGAATTTTAGAAGAGTTTTTTGAAAAAGAATCTTCAAAAATTTGGCTAGAGTTTGTACACAATCAAGCAGCTCTTTTTCAAAATGCTATAAAACTTATTGAAGGTGACAAAATTTCGGTAATCGAAGTAGCAAATGAAGTTAATAATTTAAAATTTCAGTATCAAGAGCGGTTAGAAAATAATTTTCTTCCGTTAATTGGACAACGCCTCCATCCTGGTTCTCCTTGACCTCTCAGCGGCTTTCGATACCATCGACCATGGTATCCTTCTGCGATGACTGCGGGAGGTGGGGGTGGGAGGCACTGTTTTGCGGTGGTTCTCCTCTTACATCTCGGACAGGTCGCAGTTGGTGTTAGTTGGAGGGCAGAGATCGACCCCTAGGCCCCTAACATATGGGGTGCCGCAGGGTTCGGTCCTGTCCTCCCTACTTTTCAACATCTACATGAAACCACTGGGCGAGATCATTCGGCGGCACGGGATAAAATACCACCAGTATGCGGACGATACCCAGTTGTATCTGTCCGCCCCGTGCCAACTCAATGAAGCGGTGGAAGTGATGAACCAGGGACTTGAAGCTGTTAGTGACTGGATGAGGGCTAACAAACCCGTGCTCAACCCAGATAAGACTGAGTGGCTGTTGTGTTTCCCTCCCACCAATTTGGCTAGTATTCCATCTCTCAGGCTGGGGGGTCAAACACTACGCCCCTCAGACAGGGTCCGCAACTTGGGAGTCCTCCTGGACCCACAGCTGACTTTCGAACATCACTTGTCAGCTGTGACCAGGGGGGCATTTGCCCAGGTTCGCCTGGTCCACCAGTTGCGCCCCTACCTGAACCGGGAGGCTCTCACAACAGTCACTTGTGCCCTTGTGACCTCTAGGCTGGAATACTGCAATGTGCTCTACAATGTGCTGCCCTTGAAGAGTATTCGGCGACTTCAGCTAGTCCAGAATGCGGCCGCGCGAGCGATTGTGGGTGCACTTCATTTCACCCACATAATACCTATCCTCCGCGAGCTGCACTGGCTACCTGTCGATCTCCGGGTGCGCTTCAAGGTGCTACTTGCCACCCATAAAGCCCTCCATGGTAGTGGATCTGGGTACTTGAGAGACCGCCTACTGCCAATTACCTCCACACGACCTATTAGATCTCACCGGTTAGGCCTCCTCCGAGTCCCATCTGCCGGTCAATGTCGACTGGCAACCACGCGGAGGAGAGCCTTCTCGGTGGCAGCTCCGACCTGTGGAACGATCTCCCTGTGGAAATTCGTACCCTCACCACCCTCCAGACCTTCCGCACAGCCCTCAGAACCTGGCTATCCCGTCAGGCCTGGGGTTAAGACTACAACCCGCCCGAATAGTATGAATGTTGTGTTTTAATTATGTATTTGTCTTATATGTTAAAAGTTTGTCTCCCCCCCCCTTTTTTAAGTTGTAAGCCGCCCTGAGTCCCCCCAGGGAAAAGGGCGGCATATAAATAAACTTTAAATCTAAAAAATCTAAATCAAAAACTATCCGTAATAGTATAAGCCAGCTAGAAGAACAAGGTGCAATAAATCATGCAGATATCATGATTCACATTAAAAATTTCTATAGTAACTACATAGATTATTTAGAAGAGTGGACAGTACATTACAATGATATTGAACATTTTCATTGGGTTACATTAAAACAAGAACTTAATTGGAATGATGTGCAAAAATCATTCCATCATATTACTCAAAATTTCCCATATAGTAATATTTCCAAAAATGATCTTTCTAATGAGGTATCATTAAAAAAATATTGATAAGGAAAAGGTTAAAGGAGCCAAGGTGGCGCAGTGGTTAAATGCAGCACTGCAGGCTACTTCAGCTGACTGCAGTTCTGCAGTTCGGCTGTTCAAATCTCACCGGCTCAGGGTTGACTCAGCCTTCCATCCTTCCGAGGTGGGTAAAATGAGGACCCAGATTGTTGTTGGGGGCAATATGCTGACTCTGTAAACCGCTTAGAGAGGGCTGAAAGCCCTATGAAGCGGTATATAAGTCTAACTGCTATTGCTATTAAATCTTGGGCATCATCAAAAATCACAATAGAGACCAAATGGTTAGAAATATTTCATCATTTTGAAACAAACCATGTTCCATACAATAATGCACTAAAAATTGTGGAATACGCGCTGTTCTTACCAGGAACTAATGCTGCGACTGAACATGTTTTTTCTATGGTAAATAAAGTGTGGACATCAGAAAAATCACAATTAAGTGTTGAGACTTCGAAAGCCATTTTATGTGTGAAATATAATTTAACAAATTCTTGTGAAAAAATTCATGACCTTTTAAACAACGACAGCAATCTACTAAAAAAAATTCACTCAAATGTGAAATATGCCAAAGAATAAAATAATAATGTACATAATTATTTTAATGTTTACATTTGTAAATTGTACTTATGTTGAAATTTAAAAAAATATATTACAATACTATTTTTGCGTTCTATGAATATTTTTGTTGCGACCCCCCCCCCCCCGCGGTCAATGGTGTCCCTCATTACCAATCTTAAAATCTGGTCATTTGTGTTAAAATTGACATGACTTTCTGAAAGTATACATTATTTGCTGCTATTTAAAAGAAAATATAATAGCAGTAGGCCTTTTCAGATCAAGCATTTATTTTAAAAAGCTTCTTCTTTTGTTAAGTTGTCTAGAACAATAATAAAGCAATCTTTAAAAAATAAATCTAATAATTTGAACATTCTATAGGGGTTTATAGATATTGACTTATGGTACCTCCTTGCCACAAACAGCAAACATAGGGTGACCAGACGTCCCACATTTGGCGGGACAGGCACGCCTTTTCATACATTTCCCTGCGTCCCGCACCGTTCTTAAAAAGTCACGCTTTTTTTGGCGCTCGCAGCTCCCTCGCTCCCCCGCCCATCAGCTGCTAGCTCGCTGGGCTGGCTCATCGTTCCGTTCTATCCTACAAATTTAAGCCAGCCCAACCTGCCGCTCACTGATTGGATTGGCCTGGAGGGAGAGAGGAAAAAGAAAAGATGGAACTAGAAAGGAAAGGAGGGAGGGAAGGGGAAGACAGGGAAAGAGCAGAAAGACAGAGAAGGTGAAGATAGAAAGGCAGAAGGAAGGAAGAAGGAAGAAATAGGAAAGGAGGGAAGGAGGAAGGAGCAGAAGCGAAGAGGAAGAGAGAAATGGAAAGAGCAGAAAGACAGAGAAGGTAGATAGGCAAAAGAAATGAAGCTGAAAGAATGGAAGGAGGAAGGAAGAGAAAAGGAGGAAGGGAGTGAGTGAGGAAAGAAGAGAGGATGGAAGGAGAAAGGAAGGAAGAGAGGGAAAGAACAGAAGACAGATAAGGTGAAGTTAGATAAGCAAGAGGAATGAAGGAAGAAGTGAGGTGTCTCGAGGAGGGGGAAAACATTTAGTGACCAAAGTTACAATGGCATTGAAAAAAGTGACTGATGACCATTTTTCACACTTAGCTACCGTTGCAGCATCCTCATGGTCATGTGATCAAAATTTTGTTTGGCAACAGATTCGTATTTATGCTGGTTTCAGTGTCATAGGGTGACCTTTTGACAAAAAATAAAATTTTTAATCAAGCCCCCCCCTCCCCCCCCGTCAATGGTGTCCCTCTTTACCAATCTGAAAATCTGGTCACCTTAAGCAAACAGCCTGTTTCAGTTTAGCCTTATTAGAAGGGGAGGGGGGTGGAAATCTGCCTCTGCCTCCCAGCAATTTGCCTTGTTCCAGCAAACATCAAGTTTCATGTTCAATTTCAGCACAGGTTCCGATGTTTCAGGCTGCAGGGATTGCCATAGCCTATTGCTGCCTCCACAAGCCCCATTTTCTCAGTTTGCTGCAAGGAGGTAAATTCCTGGGAGGCAGAGGCCAAAGTGTGGGGGCAGGTGGGTGGGCGGGGCTACATTTGTTGTATAAGACGCATCCAAATTTTCACACACTTTTAGGGGGGGAAGGTGCATCTTATACTCTGAAAAATGTGGTACATAATAAAAAGGCTTACAGTTCTCCCTGTAACAGTAACTTCATAATATATTATATGGATAAAAATATCTTTGGCAAGATCTTCTTTATCAGATTACAGACACATTATTGACATAGCATTTTAACATTTCATAAAAACAAATTACATATTATTACTTATAATATGTTTTAATGTTTCAATGCTTTATTTGATTAAAACTTTGATTTAAAAAAGCAGTGGTTTTAATAGAGTGCTCCAATGTAGCATGAGTTAAAAATTGAAGTGAAATAATGACAGTGAAATAACCTGGCATTTTCAGATTGGCCTGTACTTTCTTATCTTTTTAGAGAATGGACTACTATTCTTAACCAACTGCACTGATTCGTTTGGCACCTTCTTTCAACTGATTTTATGCTCCAGCTTATTCATTTTGTCTGTATCTGCCAATTGCTATAGTACCTAGTAGGACTGTAATCTTGTGATCAGAGAGTCACGCCCACTTAATTCACACTGATTTCAACTTAAGGTCAAGGGACTGGGTGGCAAAATGGCAAAGTACAGCTGTGTACTCTTGCTCACACAAATGTTGCTCCAAAACAAAAGGGGTGTCGGCTGTACAAATAAATGATTACAGGATTGCATGCAGTGTTCTTTGTGACTCTCATAATCCTGTAATTTCTAGTACCAGTAAATAGAGCTTGCATTTTGAAAGAATAAATACATTCAAATCTTCCCCAGATATGTTTTTTCTTCCCTATGTGATGTTTAGAAGCAAAACAAAATTTGCCATTTTTGGAGTAAGAGTCCTCACTCCTTTGCACTATATTGCATTGGCTCTTTCTATAGAAATTGTGGGTAATATTTTGAAATAGACTTCATATTATTTATTTGAATCAAAAAACAAAATATCCAGTTCTTGGTTTGGGCTGATAAACAGGATTACTATAAAGACTATGACTCTCATCTCAAGCATCAATTACAGATTTAATATTATTGATCTCTAAGTTTCAAAAAAGATATTTAAAGTTCCTGAATCTCAGAAATGAATTCATTTCTAACAGAGAATACTACTTTCTAATCTGAGATGTTAGTTGTCTTATTTTTCCTTCTTCTGTTCAATCATGTATATTTTTCAGAGACGGTCTGGAGAAAGTTCTTGCAATTTTCTTGGCAAAGTATTTCAGAAGTCATCTGCCACTGTCTGCTTCCTACAGCTGAGAGAGAGTGTCTAACCCAAGGGTGTCAAACTCAAGGCCCATGGGTTGGATCTGGCCCACATGGCCATCCTGGAAACTGTAAGGATCCGACCAACGTCACTTTGGCCTAGCTTCCACCATCCCAGCAGATGGACATGCACAGAGACCCAGTTCTCTATTGCCACATACAGAGCAACTAAAGTAGTCTGTGGGATTATGGTAAAAATATAGTTCAGACCTTCAACCTCACGAGATCTTTTTTTTCCCCATGAGAAGTTGGCAGGTCTGAATTATTTTTTTTAACCATACTCCCACAGACTACTTTAGTTATTCTGCACATGGTGGCAGCAAAAGGAGCTAGAAAGGTTAGTGAAGGGATGTGGCTGCTCTGGATGACAGGGGGTAGGGGTGGGGGTGAGGGTTTGGCCTGGATGAAGGACCCTCAGGTAAACTGGGGTGGGATGGAGTGGGATGGTGGGGCAGCTCTGTACCCCTGCCTCACCTTCATCATTTCTTTGCCTTGCTTGCCGCAATACATAGCAGGAGGCCGACCAATGCACTGGTGTGACAGCCACAAAGCCAGGCGGGGGATGGAGTACGAAGCAAGGCATAGGGGTGCAGAACTTCCTCCCATGCCCTGCACCAGCTTACCTGAGTGCCCTGCCATCCAGGCACTGAAGCACCACAACTGCCACCACAGCAAGACAGAGAGAGAGGGGAGGGGAGGGAGGGAGGGAGAGGGAGAGGGAGAGGGAAAGGGAGAGGGGGAGAGAGAGATCTCTGCTTTTGTTGGGGTATTCAAGCTGCTGGCAGGTACCATTCTGGTAAGGTGCTCTGAGGGGCCCACCTGCCCGCCTGAGCTCCTTACCTGTATTTGAGTTCTTCAGCACTTCTACACACGTGCATGGAGTGCACTGATCCTACATGATGCTCCGCTGATCAGCTGGAGCATTGTGGAGGCTTGCGGAGGGGTCACAAGAGGCAAGGACACATGCATGTATTGCACGCATGTGCGCACATGCTGTATGCATTCATGTGGTGGACGCTGGTTGCAACGGGATCCGGAACCCACCACTATTTGCAACGTAAGTGAACCTTGTGGCAGGAAGGGAGGGAGAAGCATGAGGTATCTTAGTGGGTCGGGGAGGATTTGAGTGCCTGTTCTATCACTAGCTCCCCCCCCCAATGGCCTTCCCCACCTGAGATACCACATGTGCACATTGGTATTCTTGAATTGTGAGCTCTTAGGAAACTATCTCGTCCTTGTATGTTGCAAACAGCTATTTCCAGTGGAGAAAACAGGGCAAGGAAAGAGGGGAAGAGAAGAAGGAAACAGAAGGAAAGAGAGGAAAGAAGAAGAAAGAAAGAATGAAGAGGGAAGGAAAAAGAAGGGAAGGAGGTTGAGAGGGAGGGAGGGAAGAAATATTATAATAAGAGAGAGTCAGGATAAATCTTGCCATAGCACATGACCACCAGCAGCCCTTCTGCCTTTTGCAATCCACTTGTCCCTTATTGACCTCTCCTGGGGGTCTCCCAGTCTATCACTGAAGATGTTTGGTTACAAAGTCAGGTCTCCTCACAAGGAAATGGAGTGGGCCTCCCTCTGAACCACACACTTTGCCCTCCGGCATACACCATGAGCAATCTTGCCAAGGAGAACAAGCACAGCAGCAGTGGGAGCTGGCCATGCCCACCCTGTCCATGCCCACCCCAGCCCCCTGAAGTGGCACCCTGACATGGTGCTCAATGAAATTGAGTTTGACATCTATGGTTTAGTCCATCTGGCTTTGTGACTTAAGGTGGGACTTGAAAATATGGTTTTCCAATTTCTAACCTGATGTCTTAAGCAATCTGAATCTCTACAGTTGTCCTATAGCCAAGATGGCGAACCTATGGCACGCTGAGCCATATTTGCTGGCACAGCAGCCCTCAGCTCCAGTGCACGTGCTGACCAGCTGATTTTCAGATTTTCATAGTACCAGGGGAGGCCCTTTTCACTCTCCCCAGGCTTCAGGAAAGCCTCCAGAGCCTGGGGTGGGCAAAAACAGCTCCAAAGGTCCAACCAGAAGTTTGTTCCCGAACTTGGGCCATTTTTCACTCTCCCCAGGCTCCAGAGGCTTTCCTGAAACCTGGAGAGGGCAAAAAACAGCCCAATGGGCAAATTGGAAATTTGGGAACGAACTTCAGGTTCACCCGTTGTGCCTGTTTTTCGCCCTCCCCAGGCTCCGGAGGCTTTTTTGAAGCCTGGGGAGGGCAAAAGCCTCCAGAGCCTGGAGAAGGCAAAAATCCACCCCCCCCATGGGGGTGAGGTGTCACATGAACATGCATGAGGGGTCTCACATGCATGCACGGGGGTGATGGTCATGCACACATGCACAGGTGGGTGGGCATGTGTGTGCACGCAATAGCAACCATGTGCAAAATTTTGGCACACCTTTAGAAAAAAGCGAACCATCACTGTCCTATTTTTTTTTAATTTAGAGTTGTTGGAATAGGATGTTTTTTTTTTGTTTTTTTTTAAATTTTATTTCCATTCCATTCTATACAATCACATGTTTACTGTGCATAACCGGGGCATATAACATTGAATAATAAACACAGTCCTCACTTATATAGAAAATGCCCTCTACAATACAAACCCAATATACCTCCTTGGCCCACCATACACCCTCTTTCAACCCCCTCCAACTTTCATTCTTCCTTCTTACATACCCCTCTACTACCTACTCCCCCCCTCTATCACTCCCTCTCTTAATCCATTCCCTCCCTTCCTTCTCTTCCTCATCTCTCTCACCCTCTCCACTCTCCTTCTTCTTTCACTCAACTCCTCCCTTCGGTGTACTTCTATTACCTTCCAATATATTCAGCTTGTTCTATTTTAACACTAACATTAAAAAGCCACAGTATACAAGTGGAATCATGTACTTTAGAATTTAACACATATTGTACTTTCCCCCTCCCCCCTCCCCCTAGAACCCCACCTCCCTTCCCTCCCCCCGACTTCCCAGAGCCCGTACACGGTATAGCATTTTAACAATCACAGTCTAAAATATCTCAACATTGAGCTCAGCTTCTTACTGTTACCCAAATTTTAAACAGTTTAAGTTATTACTAATGTTAAACATAAACTATCTGGAGTTTCTTAGTCCCATAATGAGCAGTTTACATTGTTCGTATACATTAAACTCAGCTTCTCACCATTACACAAATTTAAACAGTTTGCTTTGTTCTGTCTATTTCCAAACCCATTAATTTTGTTCCCTTTGTGCCTCCTTCCTCTATAACACAATTTAGATACATTTCAAATTTTTCTTTTGATTTCCTCTTCCAACTCTTTTTTTGCCTTTATTTGTATCTATATATATATCCAATTGGACATCTCCAATTCTACGCGGGAGAAAACCCGAACAACTAGAGACCTACATATATATATATATATATATATATATATATATATATATATATATATATATATATATATATATATATATATATACACATACATACATACATACATACATACATACATACATACATATATATATATATATATATATATATATATGTAGGTCTCTAGTTGTTCGGGTTTTCTCCCGCGTAGAATTGGAGATGTCTTGGCGACGTTTCGACGAAGTCTCATTCGTCATCTTCAGGCTGCTTCAGGCTACTTCAGGCTTGGTGTTTCCAGGAGTAGATGTGCGGGAGAACCTTTAGCTTTACGTTTACCTAATTATCAAAACTTCTTTCAAAAGTAGAACATATATGCAATATATACTTAAGGTGACCAGATGTTGGCGGGACAGTCACAATTTCTAACAATTTGTCCCACGTGCCGCAGCATTTTAAAAAAGTCCCGATTTTCTGGCTTCATGTTGAAAGTGCAGTGGATTTGCTTAAGAAATCCTAACCCGGGCAAGACAAAACACACTCTGTCTAACCTCTCTCTATGTCTCAGTACTTTCATTGAAAATATTAAAACGTTAAAGCAAGAAAACGGATCCCCCACCCCTTTTACTTCCTTTTATAAGAAAAGATGACCCAGTACCATAGAGCTGCAGGAAATACTTTGGCTAGAGAAGTAGTGACTGTTCCTTCCTGGATTTCCTGGAGGGGAGGGGCACGGGGGTTGGACGTCAGCTCGTGTGGGGTAAATGGTGGCAAGGTTTCTTTGAAAAATATTTCCCTGGGACTAATTTCACCATTTTAATTTGCTCTTTGTATTAACATCTACATCATTCTGGATTGACTTGGAGTGCCTGCCTGCTGGTAAGTGAGCCGGATTTTTTTTCTTTTATTTTTTAATGTATTTTAAAATAATATTTTATTTATTGCGCATAGGATTTTTTAAAATAGTTTTATTCTGTGTGGATTCCTTTTTTAAATTGTCTTAGACTATTTAAAAAAAGATTCTATCCAAAATACAAAATATGAGCTGCAGTTATTCACTTAAGAACTGTGGCAAGAAAGGTGGTATAATGGGTTTAGTGACCAAAGTTACAATGGCATTGAAAAAAGTGACTGATGACCATTTTTCACACTTAGTGACCATTTTCACACTTAGCGACCATTGCAGCATCCTCATGGACATGTGATCAAAATTTTGATGTTTGGCAAAAGTTACAATTTATATTTGTAAATTCAGTCAAAGGTGAAGAGTAGTCAGAATTATTGAAACTGACTTTTAAAGATGTGATTGCTTTTAATTACAAAAAAAATGCAGTTAATTACATAAACATCTGAATTATTTTTTTTTAGAACTTTGTGGTGATTGAATTTTATTAATGAGACTCTTGAATAAGTGACCTTGGAGCTTTTGGAGTTTCCTGCTCTCCTTTTAAACTTATTTGTCAATAAATGTAGTTATTGGATTACATCTGTTCTTTTGAGAGAAAGTCTTGAATGTAGATGGGAAAAGGTATATTAGAGGTTAAGGAATTAAAGCATTTTAAATTATTTATTTCTTGAAGTTGATAATTTGCTTCTTTTTAATGAATTGGTTTATGTTAGTTGAAAAATATCCAATCTCAAATATACAGACATTTTTTTATTTTATATATTTTTATATTTTTCATTAATTTCACAGTTACTGTATGTTAGGCTCTTACTGGAAAGCATTCCACCCCCTCCCATGCTCTGCTAGGATTGTAGAAAAAAACTAAAAAAGAAAGATTCATTACCAAATAATTGAAATACAAAGTTGATCATATGCTCCATCACTGGAGCCATGATTTTATAGCTGTTTCTTTAAACTCTATGATCACTGGCTGTTTTGAAATTACAATATTTAACTGCATGCTCAATGTATTGAAAGTGTCAGGTTGTGCAAAGCTGTTTTATGTGTTTTAGTTTTGTAGTTTAATAGTTTTGTTTATAGAATTAAAAATCTAAGGTTTCCTACACCATTTTGCAAATGAACCTAGGATAGCACAGCTCTTATATATTACTTTGATAAATCTGTTAACATTTGTAAAGCTTATTGAAAGGACTAAAAAAATCCCCTGAAGTGCTGCTGCTGTTATTTCAAAGCAGACTTTCACAAAAGAGCTTCCTGTTGCTCCTTTATGGTGTGAAGGAGAGAAGAAATAATGTGACAAAGGACTGTCATCTGTCACATCACTGTTATTCATATTCTGTGACCTTTCCAAACCATCTTTGACTGTCAGCTGAATTATTACCATTATTATCTAATATTAACATTCACTGGATATATCTGATATATTAATATTCATTGGATATATTAATTCAAATTTTAATAATATCCAGCATTGTCTTAGTGGAGGGGTGGATAATTTTATGGACACAAATACTTTTCTATATTGATATCAACATCAACAATAACATCTACACACAGAGATGTACACAATGAAAATAATCTTTGCATTTCCAGCATTATAGCATTTCCATTTGTACATTGAGTCTATTTATCAGATAGACCAGTGATGACAAACCTTTTTTGGCTCGCGTGCCATAAGGGGAGCGCAGCAGGGTTGTGCGTGGGCATGCCGCACCCATAATGCAACACACGACCTCCAAGTGTGTATGTGCGCATGAGAGACGCGACCCCCCATTTTTTGCATGCTTTTTTTGCCCTCCCCAGGCTCCAGAGGCTTTATAGGAACCTAGGGAGAGTGAAAATAGCCTCCCCCCGCCCCCGGAGGCCCTCCGGAGGCATCAGGGACCTTCAGGAGGCCTCCAGTGGGCTTAAACCGACCCCATGAGCAAACTGGAAGTTACTTCTGGTTTGCTCATAGGGTCATTTTTAGTCCTCTGGAGGCTTCAGGAAAGCCTTCTGAAGGTCCCTGAAGCCTCTGGAGGGTTTAAACCAACTCTACAAGCAAACAGGAAATCCATTCCTGAACTTCCAGTTTGCCCATAGGGCCGGTTTTCTGCGCTCTGGGGGCTTCAGGAGCTTCTGGGGGTAGGGTGGGGGAGGCCCCTCCCCCCAGGCTCCTATAAAGCTTCTGGAGCCTAGGGAGGGTGAAAATGGCTTTAAAAAAGGCTGAACTCAGCTGGCCAGCGTGCACATGTGCACTGGCCAGCGTGCACATGGGTGGCCAGCATGCACATGTGCACTGGCCAGCTGACAGGGCAATGCCTTGTATGCCCTCGTGCCACCTGTGGCATACATGCCATAGGTTCGCCATCCCGGAGATAGACTATGTTAATAATTTTATTTTGTGTTGAAAGTTTGTGGGAAATAGGTCAGTGATGGGATTCAAATTTTTTTAACAACCGCTTCCCTGCCCTAATGACACGCTGGGTGGACAGGGCTGGGTGGTCATGTAACTGGGTGGGTGTGGCCAACTCAACATCACCTGGCTCTGTCCTTCTCAGCCACTTCTCGCCACTGCAGAATACCCTGTTGAGGATGGACAGCTACTCCTGGCTGATTTTCTAACCAACCTCAGACTAATGGGGCTTGTGAGAGGACTAATTCTGTACTAGAACAATATTTACGTTGTTTCATCAACTACCAACCGGATGATTGGCTGGATTTGTTGTTCATGCGGAGGTAGCTTACAATAATTCCGTGCATAGCAGCACTGAGTTCACACCTTTCCGTGTGGTGTTTGGCCAGGATTTTGTGCCCATTCCTGAAGTTCCTCGTGAACAGCCCCAAGTGTTGTCGTTGTCCGAGTGGAGTGACTGCCTTCAGCGTATTTGGCCTTTGGCTCTCCAGACTCTGGATGCTGCGCACCGCGCTCATAAGAAACAGGGTGATAAAAAACGGACTAAACCCTATGAATATAAAGTTGGTGATCAAGTTTATTTGTCCACTAGATTTCTTCAAACACCCCAAAGTCTAAAAAATTGGGGCCCAAATATGTTGGCCTGTTTCCCATTGTCAAGATCATCAACCCTGTTTTTGTCCGGCTCCAGCTGCCTAAGCACCTCAACCGGGTTTACCCTGTTTTTCATGTTAACCTCCTGAAGCCTGTCTGCACTTCGTCGTTGAGGCCGCCTCTTCCTCCTCCGCCCGCTCCGCTTTTGGTTGAGGGTGAGCAATATTTCGAAGTCAGTGAGATTTTGAACTCTCATAGATGCCAGAACCATGTCCAGTACCTGGTGGCTTGGAAGCATTTCCTCCTTCTCACATTGAACGGGGTTGATGGGTCCCATGTTCTTCTGCAGTGCCACTCCAATTAGCTGCTGGTTTTTTCTTTGGTCTCCTTCTCATAACTCCAGCATCTAATTCCTCAGGGTCCTCTTTCTGTCCCACACCCCAAGTCCATCTGGGACGGACGGCAGGTTCATCCGCTCTCAGTTTGGCCAGTCTTTCCGTTAAAGCTGGTCCCGCTGCTGCCCCCTCTTCTTCCTCCTGGTCACTTACATGCAAAGACATTTCTTTTCTTCTTGTGAGGGCACCCCCCTCGGTAGTTGTTAGCTCCGGGATGGGTGCGAATGAGACTCAGCTTATTGTCAGCATTGACTTCATTTAGTAATCAGGAAAGAAACCACTCAACTCCATTTGAATTGAAATCAAGTGTACTTTTACTAATTATAAACGAACAGTTGCAAAGCAAAGCTGAGTCTGGTTAATTAGGCGCGAAAGTGAATAATATCATGTATAATTCAATCCCCTCCCCTTGGCACCCCCGTTCATAGTCCAATTATAATGCACCCAACTGTCAGGTGGGATATAACTTCAAAAGTCATCATCAGGATGGAATGCGGGACAGTTGGCCTTGGCGGGAAACTCCCTTCTTTCACATGCACAGTAAGGTGGTCAGATAAGTGTCTAGAAAGTTCCTCCAGCACATCATGATTCCCCTCCCAGATACCATGCCCCCCCTCCCCGTTTCAATGACAGCCGAATCAGCAGCAAAGCAGAGGCTGACATCTGGGCTGCAGGAGCTACATGGTAGGCTGGGGGAAGGCAGGCAAGCAGGCTGGGCTGCTGGGTGAGGAGCAAAGGAAGGCTTACCAATTAAAGAGAGTTGGGCCACCGTGGGGGGGGGGGGAAGCTGGGCGAGGAGTGGAGATCAATGAAGGATAAGGTGACCAGATTTTCACATTGGTAAAGAGGGACACCATTGACTGGGGGGGGGGATTGATTAAAAATTTTATATTTTGTCAAAAGATCACAAAAGGCGATTACATGACCCCAGGACACTGAAACCATCATAAATACGAATCTGTTGCCAAACATCAAAATTTTGATCACGTGACCATGAGGATGCTGCAACGGTCGCTAAGTGTGAAAATGGTCGCTAAGTGTGAAAAATGGTCATCAGTCACTTTTTTCAATGCCATTGTAACTTTGGTCACTAAACTCATTATACCACCTTTCTTGCCACAGTTCTTAAGTGAATAACTGCAGCTGATAAGTTAGTAACATAAGTGAACCTGGTTTCCCCATTTGACTTTGTTAAAAGGTCACAAAAGGCAGTTACATGACCCCAGGACATTGAAACCATCATAAATACGAATCTGTTGCCAAACATCAAAATTTTGATCATGTGACCATGAGGATGCTGCAATGGTCGCTAAGTGTGAAAAATGGTAACTAAGTGTGAAAAATGGTCATCAGTCACTTTTTTCAATGCCATTGTAACTTTGGTCACTAAATGAACTGTTTGAAAGCTAAGGCTAGCTTGCATTATAATGCCTTATGCTAGCTTACATTTTCAAGAGAGAGAAGCTAAACTCCTAAACACACAAGGAATTTGCCTTTGGTGAATATGCTCTCAGTGTACATAAAGAGAAATAGAATAGAATACATTCATCAAGAATCATAAGCTACAACACTTAGTGATAGTCACTAAAGCCTGGAGGATTGTTCCCTCTGTGCTTCTTTAAAACAGTATATGTTAGAATAGAATAACAGAGTTAGAAGGCACCCTGGAGATCTTCTAGTACAACCCCCTGCTTAGGAAGGAAACCCTACACCATTTCAGACAAATGGTTATCCAACATCTTTTTATAAACTTCCAGTATTGGAACATTCAAAACTTCTCTCCTTGATTAGTTTCCACCCATTGCTTCTTGTTCTACACTCAGGTGCCTTGGAGAATAGTTTGACTCCCTCTTCTTTGTGGCAACCCCTGAGATATTGGAACACTGCTATCATGTCTCTCCTAGTCCTTCTTTTCATTAAACTAGACATACCTAGTTCCAGAAACATATAGTTCCTCATATGTTTTGGTCTCCATGTTTTGGTCGAGATCATTCGGCGGCACGGGATAAAATACCACCAGTATGCGGATGATACCCAGTTGTATCTGTCCGCCCTGTGCCAACTCAATGAAGCTGTTGACGTGATGTGCCAGTGCCTGGAGGCTGTCAGGGTCTGGATGGGGGTAAACAAGCTTGCACTCAATCCAGACAAGACCGAGTGGCTGGTGTGTTTCCCTCCCCAAAATTGGCTAAGCATTCCATCACTCAGGCTGGGGGGTGAAATATTACGCCCCTCAGACAGGGTTCGCAATTTGGAAGTCCTCCTGGACCCACAGCTGACCTTAGAACATCATTTGTCAGCTGTGACCAGGGGGGCATTTGCCCAGGTTCGCCTGGTGCACCAATTGCGTCCCTACCTGAACCGGGAGGCACTCGCAACAGTCACTCATGCCCTTGTGACCTCAAGACTGGACTACTGCAATGCGTTCTACATGGAGACTTCAGCTCATCCAGAATGCAGCCACACAAGCGATTGTGGGTGCACCTCGGTACACCCACGTTACACCTATCCTCCGCGAGCTGCACTGGTTACCGATTGGTCTCCGGATACGCTTCAAGATGCTAGTCATCACTTATAAAGCCCTTCATGGTATTGGACCTGGGTACTTGAGAGACCGCCTGCTGCCAATTACCTCCCAAAGACCCATTAGATCCCACAGATTAGGCCTCATCCGGGTTCCATCTACTGGCCAATGTCATCTGGCTACTACCCGGGGGGAGGGCCTTCTCTGTGGCTGCTCCAGCCCTTTGGAACGAGCTCCCCGCAGAGATTCGGACCCTCACTTCTCTCCAGGCTTTCTGAAAAGCCGTTAAAACCTGGTTGTGTCAGCAGGCCTGGGGTTGATGAGTTCCCTTCCCCTCTCGAATCATGTGACTGTTGGTTGTCTTTTAAATTCCCCTGTACCTTTTCTGTTGTAGTTTCTTTGTGTTTACCCCCCCCCCCCGGGTTTGTGAGCCGCCCTGAGTCCCTCAGGGAATAGGGTGGCATATAAATAAAATAAACCTCAAACCTCCAATCCCCTAATCATCTTTGTTGCTCTTCTGACTTGTGACTGTTTTTCTCCTTTATGACCATTTCACCATCCTCATGACCACATGGTCAAAATTTGCTTGGCACCTGGCATGTGTTCATGATAGTTGCAGTATCCAGGATTATCCGATCACCATTTGTTACTTTCCCAGCTGGTTTCCAACAAGCAAAGTGACCGGGAAAAGCCAAACTTGCTTAACGACTGCATGGTTCACTTAACAATTGCAGTGACTCACTTAACAACTGTGGAAAGAAAGGTCATGAAATGAGGAACCGTCTTGCTTCGCAATGGAAATTTTAGGGACAATTGTGGTTGTAAATCGAGGTCTAGCTGTACAGTATATGGAAATAATCCCAGTCCCTTAAAATTGAAGTGTGCTTGCCTTGCATTCTAAACAACAAAATATCCAACCATTTTTTTCTTAAATATTTTAAGCAAATGTTGTACAAAATCTCCCAATGCAATAAGCTTAACACTGTATCCTGAAGTGTTGGAATATAAAAACTGTCTCATTCACATAGTATGTGAAAATAGCAATGAATTTAAATGTATGAATTTAAAACTAAGTTTGGAGCTATTGTTTATTAGCCAATGTTGCACTCTATTTTATACAAAATGCTTCTGTATCAGAAAACATCCATGTTCTTCTATTCCAGACACCTGTAATGACCCCAAAGGACAGCTATTTGTCTATGACCTTCTATAACAAATTCATGGCTTTATACAGAGATACAATAATATCAACACCCAACTTTGCTCACTGAGTAGTTTCAGATAACTTCTATTTGAGGAGAAGTTTTAGAAGTTACTTGCAATCTTGTGGCTAGTTTGCTGTTTAATCTGCTAGTTTTGCAAAAGGAGAAACTACGCAGCCATAAAAATAATTCCTGTTGCTCAATGCAGCTGTGCTGAACTGCTTTCCTGGCATGATTTGGAAGATATTTTGTCACAGTAGATCAAATATGGATAAGAGAGCCGGTTTGCCTAGTAGTGGTTCAGGCACCAGAAAAAAAATCAGGAGTTTCTAGTCCCATTTTAGGCATGAAAACCTGCGTGGATGAAATGAGGCCAGTCACTCTTTTTTCCCCTTCTTTCCTTCCTTCCTCCTTTCCTTCCTTCTTTCTTTCCTTCCTTCCTTCCTTCCTCCTTTCCTTCCTTCTTTTCCTTCCTTCCTTCTTTCCTTCCCTCTTTCTTTCTTTTCCTTCCTTCCCTAACTTTCTTCCCCCCTCCCTTTCTCTGTTGTGGGGAGTTGGAAGGAGCATTAGATCTGCTCACTGCCTTAAAAGTGGGATTTTTTAAAAATGGCTTTTTTTTAAAGTGATTTCAGCCGGGATGCCTTTAGTACTCGCCCCATCTGTCCTCCTATCCTCCTTCCAAAAAGTTGATTTAAAAAGCCAGCGATCCGCGCCCGCTTCACCAGCATTCCTGATTCAGGGGCAGAGTCCAAGACAGGTGCCTGGGGGCGCCCTGTTCTGCCCTCAAGGCTTCGGGTTAAAGCCAAAAAGGACCTCCACAGAGATGGCTCCGGGAAGGCAGAGCAGGGACAGGACGCTGGAGAGCAGCTTTTGCCTACAGCCTTGGGGGGGAGGGTGTCTGCAACCCTGCCCTGCTTGGCGCCCCTCGTTGCTTGAAATGGTGTGCTCTATTTGGGGGGGGAATGCAGAAAGTCCAAATAAGAGGCGGGCTAAGCCTCCACTGGGATGGAGAAAGTAGAAGGAAAGGCAAGAGTGGGGAGGGGATGGGACTTCGCTGGTGGTTGCAAAGCAGCCTTTCCCCGATTGCCTTCCCCCAACACCCCCCAACCCTTTCAAAAGCCACCCCCATCACCAGCTCCTCCCAACCGGATCCCTGCCTGCCTCCCCTCGGCTCACCTGGACCAGGTTGACAGCGGCTTGCATGGCATGGCTGCAGGGAGAGCAGCGCCTGAGAGAAGCAGGCAAAAAACAAAACTTCCGACGGCTGAGCCGCTTGGGACCAAGCCTCCTCCTTGCCGCGCTGCTGCCGCTGGAAAGCCGTCACTCTCCCTGCAGAAAAACCCTGCAGAAAAATGGTGCACGTCAGTGCTCACGCGCAGGAGGGGAGGGAGGGAAACCACTGCCCTCTAAAGGCCACATCAGGAATGACACTTCAGAGAAATAAAAACTTTTTTTTAACGGCGTCCTTTTTAAAATTGATTTTCTTTCTTTTGGAAAATCGGGACTTTTTGAACATGCCGCGGGACATGGGACAAATTATTAAAAATCATGACTGTCCCGCCAAAAGCGGGACGTCTGGTCACTTTAATGAAGGAAGACTCACCAGGCAGAAATCAGTTGGGCCATGTGGTTGAGGCAAGCAAGGAAATCAGAGAGCAGCAGCAGCAGCTATGCCTTGGACGTGACTCTAGGCACTGCCAAGGTAGGCCATGCGAGATAAGGAGTGAGTGGGCAGAGCCAGCCAATGGTGGCATTTGCTGGTTTGTTGAAATGTGCAGAATGTTAACTACCGGTATGCCTGAACCAGTGCAGCCCACCTCTGAAATTGGTCTTCTGTTAATTGGCAGTTTAACACTGAATTCCAGTCATATGATTTTAGTAGAAATGTCTATATGTTTATGTGTGTGTGTGTTTGTGTGTGTGTGTTTGTGTGTAAAGAGAAGTAATGGATCATAATCCAACTGAGCTAACAATACCAGGAAATATAGCCCCTAATTTCATTCAGCAAACAATCATTTATCATGCTTAAAACAATTCAGCAGGATCTATTTTTATATCTCATTTTTATTATTGTAATATATTTAAGACTAACAATTGCTGTTAGTCATTTAATTGATAGCATGTCAGCTTTCTAGGGAAATTTCATAAAGCAGTTTTCCTGAGAAAGATGATGTAGGGCAAATAAAGTTCAAATAAATATAGTGTAACTCTCAAGGATGCAATGTTTTAATAGAGAATTAGAACTAATCAAATATGGCTACAAAAATCTGAAATTATTGCTAGATAGCAAAGCAAAGAGATAAAAATGTTTTTGAAGCCATCTAGTGATTGTTCACATTTTTGCAACTCATTGACAAGGCTGAAGCTGACCTGGCTGTGGTTGGTCCCTTTTCATTGGGGCTTTTATTTCTATTGAGTTTATTCTCACATGCTTAAGGTTGACACAATTTTGAGTTGAAGGGGGAGAGTAGAGATAGATGGAGTTTTGCAGCCAAAACAACATAGCTCTCTTATGAGTCAGAGACATTCCAATGGTTGGCTGGCCAGAAGAGGAGAGAAGTCACCAAGCAAAGAGCTAATATCCCAATTGGACAATGCAATTTTTTGTTTTGAGAAAACAAGAAACGTTTACTTTTAATATGGTGCAAAGCACAGGAACCTTCAGTACTGGCTTTCTACCAGTTTGTGCCAAGATGATATATCTGAATAAACCTGTTCCATGAGGAACCAAATTACCTCAGAGTTTTGTTAGTGTTGGGTACATTAATTGGAACCTGACATTAAGCCAATGCTCCAAAATTCTCCGCTTCAACCTGAGCCACTTTCTGGGGTCCTGAGTCCTGGCTGCTCACCTGGTCTACCCGGGGAGTAGGAAGATTCCAGAATGATGGAAAAATGGAGGAGGAGGAGGAGAATGTAATGGATGGTTACTGTGGTGGCTGTCTGGGGAGACAGCAGGCTCCAGAGGACTCCAGCAGCTGGCTGAAGTGGCAGCGGAGTGCACTCGGTTAGTAGGCACACAGCCTATGATTAGTGTTGGAATGCCAGCTGCTGGGAGCCTGTGCTGGGTGGAGAAGAACATCAGGTGCCAAAGTTTGTCCCAAGGACCAGTGGAGGACCTGGCAACAGGGAGGGGCTGATTGCCACCACCACCCAGGGGTGGACTTTGTCTTAGAGTTCTGAATTGCAATGAGAAGTTCGTTGGAACAATGAAATTAACCCCCAAAAAGAAACATTTCCAGCAACTTCCCACAAAACAGTGCTGCTGTCTGGAGTCCTCATCCCCGGCTGCACCCCAATCTACCAGGGAGCACAGACTCAAAGAAGATGGAGCAAAGAATGGTGACCCCTGAAGAAGCCACCGTTTCAGAGAATGTTTTGGGGGCCATCTGCTATCCATTGGCGGTGGCAGTCACTGAATCTGTAGCAATAGCAGCAATAGCAGTAGACTTATATACCGCTTCATAGGCCTTTCAGGCCTCTCTAAGCGGTTTACAGAGAGTCAGCATATTGCCCCCAACAATCTGGGTCCTCATTTTACCCACCTCGGAAGGATGGAAGGCTGAGTCAACCCTGAGCCGGTGAGATTTGAACCGCTGACCTGCTGATCTAGCAGTAGCCTGCAGTGCTGCATTTAACCACTGCGCCACCTTGGCTCTTGGGCCAGTGATTCCCGGCCCAAGGAGTCAGGGCTGTGGCAGTCCCAGCCTGATCCTGATGTGTGAGGGAAGTGGATCAGCAGTCCCTGTATTTTTTAAAGAGAAAAAAGATGGTGTGAGTGTGTGTGTGGGGGGGCTTTGCATTGATTTCTGCAAAATAAAGAGGGTGTCTGTAGACACCTACTCTCTATACCTCATGAAGGACATGCTTGATGGAAATAAATAATGTTACTCTTTTATAAAAGTGTTAAATATATCAAAAAGCTATAGAGCAGTGGTTCTCAACCTGTGGGTCGCGACCTCTTTGGGGGTCAAATGACCTTTTCACAGCTAAGACCATTGAAACTCTAAACTTTAGACTCCCCCTCACATTCCTCAAAATCCCCTGCAGATGAGCTCCGGAGTCATCACCAGCCGTGCAAAGCATCACCACAGCCCCATGCTGTGGAAAACATAAGTGCGCATGCAGACCTCATACAATTACAGCCTCGGAGACTTTGTAATGGCAGGAACTTGTTCTGACTCGCCTGGGCTTCTGCAGAAGCTCCCCTCCGAAGCTCTCCAAAGTTCTCCGAAGCCCTTCGAGGGTACTTCCAGGTACTTTTAAGAGTGAGTGATTAAGTGAGTGAGTGAGTGAGACAGACAAACCAGGGGTGGGTTGCTCTCTCTTCTCTGGTTTGAATGCGGGCAAGCGGGTGGTTTAGTGGTGCACCTTCTTTGCTAGTTCGGGCAATGGAGAAAAGAGGCATGCAATAGTTGAGAACGAAGATGCTCCCCTTTGCACTTGGTGGCAGGGATGCTTTATCACATGCCTCTTTTTTTCTCTGCCTGCCTGAATGAGCAAAGGAGAAGCTGGCCCCACACTGCCTGCTCGCCCGCATTCAAACCAGCCCACCCCCTCCTGTCTTTTGGCATGGGCTCTCTGGAGAGGGAGGGAGGTTCTTTCCAAAGACTGGCTTCTTTCCTTCCCTCCTGCGGCTGGAAAACAGACATTTTCACAGCGGCAGCAGAAACACAATCCCGGGCAGTCAGTTCCATCTCTCCCTTCCACAAGCATGTCCCATTGCTGCTAGAGCCGCTTTTGCTGAATCCAGCATGGCGGCGATGGCAAGAAGCGGCTGCCAGTGAAGCTCTCAGTGATGGCAAGAGTCCCGCCACCGCACCGAATTAAGCAAAAGTGGCTCCAACCACAACAGGACCAATAGGGGGTGGGAAATCCATGCAGAGAGAGGAAAATGCATGCATTCTCCATCCCCTCCATGAAATGAGGCAACTGTCAAGAGGGAAGAGGGCAGCACACACCGTGTGGGCTTGTGCAGCAGCCGAAGAACAGGGTGCGAGGTGACCACAGTGTGTGTGTGTGTGTGTGTGTGTGTGTGTGTGTGTGTGACAGACAGACAGAGAGAGGCACAGAGAGAGAGAAAGGGAGGGGAGAGACAGACACACAAAGAGACAGAGATGGGGGAGGTTGGAGAGAGAGAGAGAGATACAGAGAGAGAATTTCAGAGAGAGAAAGAGAGGAAGGGAGGGGAGAGACAGAGACACAGAGAGAGAGAGAGACAGAAAGAGAGGAAGGGAGGGGAGAGACAGAGACACAGAGAGAGAGAGAGACAGACAGAGAGGAAGGGAGGGGAGAGACAGAGACACACAGAGAGAGATGGGGAGGGAGGAGAGAGAGAGAAATACACAGAGAGAATTACAGAGAGAGACAGAGAGAGAGGAAGGGAGGGGAGAGAGAGACACACAGAGAGAGACAGAGATGGGGGAGGGAGGAGAGAGAGAGACAGAGATACAAACAGAGAATTACAGAGAGAGGGGAAGGGAGGGGAGAGACAGAGACACAGAGAGAAATAGAGAGAGAGGTAGGGAGATTAGAGACAGAGATATACAGAGAGACAGAGATGGGGGAGGGAGGAGGGAGAAAGACAGAAAAACAGAGAGAGAATTACAGAGAGGGATGGAGGGAGGAGAGAGACAAAGAGCCAGAGAGAGAGAGAGACAGAGAGAGACAGAGAGACAGAGAGAGACAGAGACACACACAGAGAGAGAGACAGGGACAGAGAGAGAAAGAGAAAGAAAGGAAGGAAGAATTGGTGGCTGTTTTGTTTTTTCTTTCCTTTTTTTCTTTTTAAAAGAAAGGCACTCTTTCTACTTAGAGCCAGGAGCCTGCTCTTAAACTTCCCAGACAAAATTTCATTTATTTGTAATTATAAATAAATATTTCACAATATATAATTACATATTTTGTGATTAATCACTATGCTTTAATTATGTTCAATTTATAACAATAAAAATACATCCTGCATATCAGCTATTTACATTATAATTCATAACAGTATAGCAAAATTACAGTTATGGAGTATCAACGAAAATAATTTTATGGTTGGGGGTCACCACAATATGAGGAACTGTATTAAAGGGTCGTGGCATTAGGAAGGTTGAGAACCACTGCTATAGAGTTTTTCCTGTTACAACAACCACCATATGTGCTCAGTAAAACAGTATGTTATGACTTGCTAAAAAAACTAACTTCCTTTGAAAACAGAAACATATGCCCAAGGCAAGGCCACCATTTGATGAGATAGGAACCTCCACCACCTAGGCTGAAGCTGCAAGTAAACAAAATAAGATAACTGTGGCTCTGCAGGAAGTGTCATGCTGACCCTTTGTAGTGTAAAATGACTTAAAGAATGACTTAGGAGGTAGGGAGGGCTTCTTAGGTGTGTCATGCATTGCTTAGTGGGTATAAAATGTATAGCCTGAAAATTGCTTTTTGCTCTCCTTGTATTCAATCCATTTGGGAAGGTCTTGGAGGCTGCACTTGCAACTGCTTTTCATTTTTCTACAATAAACCTTTGAATTGTGAACCAGATTTGTTTCTGTATTGTGAGAATTAAATTAATTGGGTCTTACATCTCACATGTTCAACCACCTGGCAAAGGTGTTTACCAAGCTAGACCTCAGCGAAACTGCATGAGGTCAAGGAGGGTGATGAATAGAAAATAGCATTCAATTGCCCATTAGACAGCCTCCACTTTAAAGTCATGCCGTTTGGGCTACAGGAAGCCCCTGCAGTGTTCATGCAACTCATTAACAAGGCATAAGCATATGCCTACAAAGGAGTTTGTGTGTATTTGGTTGATATTCTTATCTTTAGATAAACTATGGAGGAACACATCAAACTAGTACAGCAAGTTTTGAGGAAACTTCATTAAGCTTTAAGCTAAGCTCTCAAATGCAATTTCCACAATATCTCTCTATACTACTTGGACTACTGAGCGTAGAACTTTTAAAAAGTAAGCCGACAAACGCCGTTCTCTCCAGCCACAATTTAAGGTGGAAGATAGGGTCTACTTGTCCATGAAGTACCTTAAATTGGGACTAGCCTCTAAGAAGTTTGGTCTGAAGTTTGTAAGACTGTTTCCTATAGTAAAAGTGATTAACCCAGTTACTGTACAACTAAAACTTTCGCAGTTGCTGGAGAAAGTGCATCCAGTTTTTCACAGTAGTCTATTAAAGCTGCAGTGAGTTCCCAAGTCCAACCAATAAATTGGGCACCACCTAAGCCACTTGTAATCGAGGGTCAGATGCACTATGAGCTAAAGAAAAAATTAGACTCGAGGCTGCATAGGGGTCAGTTGTAATATTTAGTGTACTGGAAGGGATAGCCTCTTTCTGAGGCCACCTGGGTGAAGAGTTTGAAGATAAAGGCAGATAAACTAGTAAAGCAATTCCATGACAAGTACCCCCAAAAGCCAAAGGGCCCTCCCGGAGGAGAGAGTATGTGTTAGGGATGCTCAACTAACCTTACTGTGCTTTGTCTCCTTTTTGCAGGAAGTTTCCTTCAATTGAGGGGGTGAAGCCTGTCAACCCTGAAGCTGACCTGGCTGTGCCCGGTCCCTTTATATTGGGGCTTTTGTTTCTATTGGGGTTTATTCTCATATGGCTTCAGTTGACATAGTTTGGAGTTGAAGGGGGAGAGTAGAGAGTAGAGTTTTGCAGCCAAAACAACATAGCTCTCTTATGAGTCAAAGACATTCCAATGGTTGGCTGGCCAGAGGAAGAGGAGAGAAGTAGCCAAGCAACCAGCCAGTATCCTGACTGGACAATGTGATTTATTGTTTTGAGAAAACAAGAAACTTTTACTTTTAATGTGATAGAAGGCACATTACTACTGGCTTTCCACAGGTTTGTGTCAAGATGATATATCTGAATAAACTCATTATTTGAGGAACCAAATTGCCTCAGAGTTCTGTTTACAATGGTACATTAATTGGAACCTGACACTCATATTTGTGAGTTACATTTTAAAGCCTAATTTGCAATTTATACCAATTTGATGTAAATATAGATGAGGGGATATAAGGGGCACTCATAAAATTTGCAGACAACACCAAGCTGGTAAGACTAGCTAACATTCCAGAAGATAGGCTCAAGATAAAGAAGCATCTTGACCAACTTGAACACCTGGAACTCTCTAACAAAATAAAATTCAATTGTGAGAAAAGTAAGATTCTACACTTAAACAAGAAAAACCAAATGCACATGTATGGAATAGATGGTATGTGTCTCAACAACAGTAACTTTGGGAGGAATCTAGAATCACGTAAATATGAGCCAGCATTGTGCTGCAGCCACCAAAAAACTTAACACTCTTTTATAGGTTGTATTAGCAGAGGAATAGAATCAAGCTCTTGTGAAGTGTTAATGCCATTTTATAATGACTTCATAAGGCCGCATTTGGTTACCATGATATTAAAAAAAAGATGTTGAAACTCTAGAAAGAGCTCAGAGATGAGCAAAAAAAGATGATTAGGGACTGGAAGCTAAAACATATTAAAATGGTTGCAGGAACTGGATATGTCTGGTTTAATGAAAAGAAGATGGAGACACGAAGGTTCTAATATCTAAGGGGCTGCCATGTAGAAGAGATAGTGATATGTTGTGACTCAGCAGAAGCTTGCTGTGAGTTGTTTCGGGATGCAGGATAATGAGCAGCTGTTGCTCGTTAGGGTCGTCTGATGGAGATAAAAGACTGATGGTGCCACGCCTTAGTTGCAGAAGTCAACGTTCGTGGTTCGTCATTTGTTTGTTCGTGAGTTCAGTTCCGTGATTCAAAGAGGCACTTGGATAAGTGATTTGCTTTCTGTAAACCTGATTCAAAGAGGCACTTGGATAAGTGATTTGCTTTCTCTAAACCTGGTTTGCTGTAAGAGTTTTGTTTTTGCATTTGCTGTGTAACTTTTTGCCAGAGATGTTATCTTCGTTTATTTTGGGCTTGCTGCCGCATTGAGTCAGGACTGATAAAGATATTTCCTTTGAAGTTCTGTCTGGCTGTTGTTTGTGAATGAGTGAAGAGGGGGGTCAGAACAATTTGACTTCTGCCATGACAAACCTCCATTCATAAAAATATGGAGCAGCTTTATGCTGAAAATGCCAGACTGAACCAGCAAATAGCCATATTGACTGACCAAATTGCTCAGCTGCAGAGAGCTGCAAGCCCCCCCCCCCCAGCCGAGGAGGAAGTGCACAGTAGCCATGGCGGATAAATTTGATGGGAGTCAGGCCATGTTTGCCACGTTTATGGGACAATGCCAGCAGTTCCTGAGTTTGAGAGCTGAGGACTTTCCCACTGACCGGATGAAGGTGGGATTTATTATCAGTTTGCTCTCAGGCACAGCTGCCCGTTGGGCTACCCCCTTGTTAACTCAGCCGAGCCCTTTGTTGAATGACTTCCAGGGTTTTTGTCAATACTTTAAACAGATGTTTGAGGATCCTATTAAGGGGGAAACATCAACTAGACGTCTGAAGTCACTGCAGCAGGGGAGTGGTTCATTGCAAGACTATGTCAGTGAATTCAGGCTGCGAAGCCAGGATTCAACGTGGAATGAACTAGCTCTGATGGACACTTTCCAAGATGGATTGTCTGATGCCTTGCAAGATGAACTGGCGAGGGTGGACATGCCACCGATGTTCGACGCGTTGGTCCACTCGTGCCTCCGGATGGATGCCGGGCTGCAGAGGCGGAGCCCTCACTGTGCAATCCAGGAGACCACTAGCGTGCCGGTTCATCAAGAGACTGCAGTGGACTGGGAGGAGCCCATGGAGTTGGGTGCTGTCAGACTCCGAGTGTCATGTCCAGAGATGGGCAGATGACATACTGAGTGGTTGTGTTTCTACTGTGGGGATCCTGGACACCTAGCGGGGAGTTGCCCCAAGAAGAATAGAAGAGTTGCGCAGACTGCGGCCGTCCCTCAGCAACAAACTATTGTGTCAGACAACTGGCACGTTTGTGCGGCTGTGATACCCCATTCGCACAATATAGCGTGCATTTGTGGGGTGTGGAATCCCAGGGCAGATGCCCTGCCTAGGAAATCGGAGAACTCTGACCCTGCGAACTCACTTCCACCTCAGACTGTTCTACCCATTGCATCCTGTGCTGCAGTTTATCATCCCGTGAGCATACAGTCTCTGATATGGGATGCACAGCAGGATGACGAATGGGTGGAGCGACGAAAGGCGGAAGTAGGGCCGGCTTCCCCATGGACTTTGGAGGGGATCTTTTGAAGTATCGGGGCTGGCTCTATGTTCCCGCAGGGCACATCCATAGACGGGTGCTTTCTCAAGTTCATGGCGCGTCTACAGCGAGACATTGAGGGTTTTTCCAGACATTGTGCCTGGCATCCCGTCAGTTTTGGTGGCCCCGATTGAGAAATGACATGCAGAAGTGTGTGGAGTCGTGTGTCCAGTGCCAATGGGCCAGGTCTGCAAGGAGGGCTTCATCAGGATTCCAGCCCTTGCTGACCTTGGTCCCCGCAGCACAGGACTTCGTTTCTAGGATCCCGGTGGGGTACCTGTGTCTGGGACTGTGTTCCATGGAGGCCATCACCAACCTTTCCAGGCTGCACCCCGAGTGTCAGAACCGGGGGAAGGGCCCTGCGGTGGAGGATAGTGTGGTGGCCCAGCAGGAGTCGGTGACTCCGCCAGCGAGGGGTCTTATGAGTCGGCCTTGGAGAGGGTGGAGAACCCTGGACAGGGTGTTAGGGCTTGGCCGGAGCTGTTAGAGCTGCAGCCAGACTCCGACAGCACGAGGGCTGGTGGTTCGGCCTTGGAGAGGGTGGAGGACCCTGGACGGAGTGTCAACGCCACACAGGGCGGGAGGAGATGTGGTGGCCACCGGATACCTGGGGAGCATTGGACCAAGGGGAATGTTCCTGCAGGTATTTGGGAATCACGAAAGAGGAAACACAAGAGATGAGTGCGGGCCATCTTATGGATAATCCATTCCGACCGCATCCAGACCGTCAGACCCGGGGAAAGGGCCCTGTGGTGTGGGATAGTGTTGTGACTCAGCAGAAGCTTGCTGTGAATTGTTTCGGGATGCAGGATAATGAGCAGCTGTTGCTCGTTAGGGTCGTCTCATGGAGATAAAAGACTGATGGTGCCACGCCTTAGTTGCAGAAATCAACGTTCGTGGTTTGTCATTTGTTTGTTCGTGAGTTCAGTTCCGTGATTCAAAGAGGCACTTGGATAAGTGATTTGCTTTCTGTAAACCTGATTCAAAGAGGCACTTGGATAAGTGATTTGCTTTCTCTAAACCTGGTTTGCTGTAAGAGTTTTGTTTTTGCATTTGCTGTGTAATTTTTTGCCAGAGATTTTATCTATGTTTATTTTGGGCTCGCAGCCAGCTTGAGCCAGGACTGATAAAGATATTTCCTTTGAAGTTCTGTCTATATATATATTTAGTGTCACAACCCCTGGTAAGCCCCAATTATGGGAGGAAGCTAACTGCTTCCATTATCTGTCAATCGGCTCATCACAAGAGTCCATCACGACAGAAACCCAATATTTTTACTGTTGCCTTTGTTATATTTTGTGTTTTTTTATTTTTTATTTGTGCTGATAAATAAATAAAGGGAGACTAGTATAGATCTATTTCAAGCTATTTAGCTCTCATCAGCTAGCCATACCCTTACTGGGATTCGAACCTGTGCTGTATTGCATCTTAGGCAAACGTCTTAGCCATTAAGCCTGCATCCTGCATCCCGAATACAGGACAGGTTCGAATCCCAGTAAGGGTATGGCTAGCTGATGAGAGCTAAATAGCTTGAAATAGATCTATACTAGTCTCCCTTTATTTATTTATCAGCACAAATTAAAAAAACAACCACATATATATGTATGTATGTATGTGTATATGCATATGCATATGCATATGTATGCATATATGTGTATGTGTATGTGTATGTGTATGTGTATGTGTATGTGTATGTGTATGTATATGTATATGTATATGTATATGTATATGTATATGTATATGTATATGTATATGTATATGTATATGTATATGTATATGTATATATAATCATCACTAGGCATGATGAGCATAATATCCTATAGCTTCATCTAGTTGTATTAGGTTGTACTTCAACTTGTTGAATTACAGCTGCTATTATGGCATAAGATTTACAATAACGCAATATATTGAGAGTCTAACTTTTGTTATTTCTAATTAAAAGCAGAAAAACAGAATAACAGAGTTGGAAGGGACCTTGAGATCTTCTAATAGATTCAGGAAATCTTGTATCATTTCAGCCAACATCTGAACGTTTAATGATGAAAATGAATGAAAGAAGTTTGCTTTAAGGAGGCTATTTCCAGTCAAAGAATAAAAGGTGCTTCCAGATGGGCAGTGCAAGACAACCTACCACATTTTTTTTCAAAAAAAATGAAAACACAAAAGAAAACATGGCTGGAAAGGTGAAGAGTTATTTAAAGTAAAAAAGTAATGCCTCTCCTGTATAATTCTGTGAACAAGGAGGTAGCTCGATATAAACATTCTGGAAACATTATAAATACCTGCACTGCAGGTTGTCTGCCTGTTATGAAGAATAAAGGCAATACTTGTGAGTTCATTGAAATTTAAAAGGAGCATGCAGACAATGTTTCCTCATTAGAAACAATAATGGCAGGAAGGGGAGAAAAAACCACGAAATCACTGAAGTTCTCATTTTTATGTGTAATAACTTGGGGGGGGGGGAAACCTTCAGCTTAGCAGTATTAGATCTCAGTAAATAGCAAAACATCAGATAAGCTTTCTATGAAGAAACTAAAAAGTTTTCTTTTTTCTGTTTTTCTTTTAAAATAACATTTAATATATGTATTTTGACTCTGGAAGTTTGCTCCAGAATAAGAAAGGATCTTCTCTTTTGGACAGAATGAAAAAATTCTTTGGAAATTCTCCAAATCTGGGCAGAAAATTTGGGTGGACAGCTCTGTTTTTTAAAAAGTATCCATTCCAGTAACTTTCAAAAAGTTCTCAAGAAAAGGCCATTATAATGATAGCAATGCCACTTCCAAAGCCGTCAACAGAACATAGTAAGAGTTTCCTCATTATAGTTTTTCTTGGAATTTAATTGAAGTTGGGAAACCAGAGAAGCTGTAGAGAAATGTTTTAGCACAAAAGAGAGTGAATTATATATATATATCTGTATTTTGGGCACTTTATAGCAAAATCAATAAAGAAACTTCAAATATCTCATTCGAAATAATTTTTGAAGCAAATTTCAGCAAATGGAAAATATGTTAAGAAACTTAAGATAATGTATGTCTCTGTTACTACAGGTATTCCTCAATTTACAAACATTTGTTAGTGACCATATGAAATTATGAAGATGTTGAAAAAAAGGACTTACAACCATTCCTCACATTTACAATTGTTGCAGTATCTCTGTGGTTACATGATCAAAATTCAGGTTCTTGCAACTGGCATAATGATTGTAGCACTCCAGGGTCACATGATTATCATTTGTGAACTTCCCAGTTGGCTTCCAACAAGCAAAGTCAATAGGGAAAGATTTGCTTAATGACTATGTGCTTCATTTAATAACTGTGTTTATTCACTTAACAACCATAGTAAAAGATTGTAAATAGGGTGTGACTCACTTGACCATGCTTAGCAGTTCTGGTCTCAATTGTGATAATAAGTCAAAGACATCTGTTTTTGGTAATTTGGATTGTTAGGAAAATAAAATACAGACGAAGATGGAAGTAAGTCTAGAATCTTCTAATGTTTTAATGTTCTAGTTAGAAAAAGGATGGGCAATTTTCTCAAGCTAAGAGCTATGCTTTATCTTAGTGTGCAGTGACATCCACAATGATGGCCACTGGCTTCAAAATGGTGGGTATAATGAATTATCAAAAACATTTTTAACATGCATCACCAATGATGTGCTGGAGCTAGCTTGTACTGATTCACAAAGGCTAATTATTAAATCTTTGGGAACATGGTAAGACAGTTGAAAGCAGAGAAGAGCCCCAAATATCTAATGTTTTGATCAGCAGTTTTAGTAGTGTGGCAAGGCAATAACAATGGAGCCAGCAGAGCTGCTTAACATTTGTCAGCACAGTCCATGCATGTAAAAAGGGGTGTGTCTTTGATCAATCAGTTGTGCCTATTTTAAAACCAAAGATTTGAATATTGAATAATATTAAATTAAAATTGATGATAATCTATAAAAATAGATAGTCAAAGTTTTGTAACAATTATGGAAGGCCTCTGAGCATCTAAAATCATGAAATAGGGGCATATACCACTCATTTCAAAATCTCATAGGAGAAAAAGCCTTGCTGAACATGACCCAAAATTTACAGAATTAATACTGTCTTGTATCCTGTTTCTTGCTGCCTGCTGTGCAAATGAAAAATCAGGGTCTACATATGAAATTGAAAGGCAATTCTTGCACGGATCAAAAAGGTCAAGAATATTTAGAGTGACAAATAAACTTTTTATTTCACAAAAGGAACAAATAGGGCAGAATATCCTTGCCTAAAACTTTCATGATATAGCATATTATAAAATATGCTATAAAACTTTCATGATATTTAAGGTGACCAGACGTCCCGATTTCAGCGGGACAGTTACGCTTTATAACAATTTATCCCATGTCCCGGGGCATTTTTAAAAAGTCCCGATTTTCTGGCTTCATGTTGAAAGCCCAGTGGATTTGCTTAAGAAATCTTAACCGGGGCAAGACAAAAGACACTCTGTCTAGCCTCTCTCTCTGTCTCAGTACTTTCATTGAAGATATTAAAACGTTAAAGCAACAAAACGGACCCCCCGCACCCCTTTTACCTCATTTTATAAGAAAAAATGACCAAGTACCATAGAGCTGCAGGAAATACTTGGCTAGAGAGGGAAGCGACTGTTACTTCCTGGATTTTCTGGAGGGGAGCGGCACGGAGGTTGGAGGTCGGCTCGTGTGGGGAAAAAATGGCTCCTCATTTTTCTTTGAAAAATATTTCCCTGGGACTATTCAATCATTTTAATTTGCTCAGTTCTTTGTATTAACATCTACATCATTCTGGATTGACCTAGATTGGATTGGATTGTTCCTGCCTACTGGTAAGTGAGCTGGGTTTTTTTATTTTATTTTTTAATGTATTTTAAAATAATATTTTATTTATTGTGCATAGGATTTATTAAAATAGTTTTATTCTGTGTGGATTTAAGTTAAGAACTCCCTGTTATTAAGCTTTCCTCAATTAATCTCTGAGTAGATTCCCACCAACTTCAAGATCCCAAGGGCACATCTTGGAAGCTACACCTTTGCTTAGTTTATAGATGATGCCTTTCCTTAAATATGAAAATAAATACATTTATTGTTCAAATGTGTACATCTCAATAGAAATGACTCTCAGGGGTGACAACAATCCACTAAAATAATAATATAAAACAGTAATTACAAAAACAGGAGCAACTGTTATGAAAATTATTATTAAAAAATAAAGAATAAAAATGGAGTTATTAAGTATATTAATTGCAGCAACCACAATACAAAACCTTGGTCCTTCTTTTCATTAAACTAGACATACCCAATTCCAAGGAATTAAAACACGCTTGCTCCTGGGGAGGAAAGCTATGGCAAATCTAGACAGCATCCTAAAAAGCAGAGACATCACCCTGCCAACAAAAGTGCATCTAGTCAAGGCTGTGGTTTTCCTGTTTGCAATGGATGGCTGTGAAGGTTGAACCAGAAGGAAGGCTGAGTACCAAAGAATGGACCTCTTTGAACTCTGGTGCTGGAGGAGACTCCTGCATTGAGTCCCTTGGACTGCAACGTTATCCAACTGGTCAGTCCTAGAGGAAATCAACCCTGACTGCTCTTTAGAAGGCCAGATCCTGAAGAGGAAACTCAAAGACTTTGGCCACCTAATGAGAAGGAAGGACTCCTTGGAGAAGAGCCTCATGCTGGGAATGATGGAGGGCAAAAGAAGAAGAAGGGAATGGCAGAGAAGGAGGTGGCTGGAGGGAGTCACTGAAGCAGTTGGTGTGAGCTTCAATGGACTGGATGGTAGAGGACAGGAAGGCCTGGAGGAACGTGGTCCATGGGGTTGCGATGGGTCGGACACGATTTGCAACTAAAAACAACAACCCAGTTCCAGCAACTTTTCTGTATATGTTTTAGCCTCCTATTTTTCCTAATCTTCTTTGTCGCTCTTCTCTGCACTGAGCCTCAACATCTGATCACCAGGGGGTTGAGAGTTTATTGGGTTTTGTAATGGAGTTTTACTTCAGTAAATTGCCTAGAGTCATCATGAGTGAGTTGGGCGGCCATATCAATTTTCTTAATAAATAAATAAAAAATTTAAAAGAAGCAATGAATCTAGAAGAGAAGTAACCTAGAACTAAGGAGAAACTTCCTAACAGTGAGGACAACCAGGGGAACAGCTTGCCACCAGAGGTTGTAGGTGCTCCATCACTAAGGTGACCAGATTTTCAGTTAAGAGGGACACCTTTCACTGGGGGAGGGGGCTTGATTAAAAATTTTATACGGAGCAACAAAAATTTTCATACAACGCAAAAATAGTATTGTAATATTCTTTTATTTCAACATAACTACAATTTACAAATATAAATTGTAACTGTTGCCAAACATCAAAATTTTGATCACATGACCATGAGGATGCTGCAACGGTCGCTAAGTGTGAAAATGGTCGCTAAGTGTGAAAAATGATCATCAGTCACTTTTTTCAATGCCATTATAACTTTGGTCACTAAGCCCATTATACCACCTTTCTTGCCACAGTTCTTAAGTGAATAACTGCAGCTGGTATTTTGTATTTTGGATAGAATCTTTTTTTAAATTTGTCTAAGACAATTTAAAAAAAGATTCTATCCAAAATAAATTGAAGTGAAACCATTTTTAAAAATTCTATGCACAATACCTTGAAATATATTGTGCATGGAATTTTTAAAAATAGTTTTACTTCAATTTATTCTGTGTGGAATAGTTTGAAATGTTTTACTTCAATTTATTCTGTGTGGATTCTTTTTTTAAATTGTCTTAGACTATTTTAAAAAAGATTCTATCCAAAATACAAAATACCAGCTGCAGTTATTCACTTAAGAACTGTGGCAAGAAAGGTGGTATAGTGACTAAAGTTACAATGGCATTGAAAAAAGTGACTGATGACCATTTTCACACTTAGCGACCATTTTCACACTTAGCGACCGTTGCAGCATCCTCATGGTCACGTGATCAAAATTTTGATGTTTGGCAACAGTTAAAATTTATATTTGTAAATTGTAGTTATATCGAAATAAAAAAAATATTACAATACTATTTTTGCATTGTATGAAAATTTTTGTTGCTCTGTATAAAAATTTTATTCAAGCCCCCCCCTCCCCCCCGGTCAAAGGTGTCCCTCTTTACCAATCTGAAAATCTGGTCACATTAATGATATTATCTATCTAATTTGATTACAAATTGCTGTAAAATTTCATTAACAATAGAAGCTCAGGGGAGCTTAGACATTGATACTTATGTACAAAGCCACCCACGCACATTTAGTACTTTACCTGAAAGCAAATGCAATATTTCTGGGAGCCAATGACTCATCCACATTAAATAGATCATACCTGCATTTAGGACAGACTAATGAAGCATACCAGCTGAGCAGGGAAAATCCTGTTGGGACCACTAATATAGGTAAGATTGCTATTTTGGTTTTGGTCTAAAACATATATGCTTGGCAATGAATGCAATGGGAAAAAATCAGAAGAAAGTTTGCATTGTGTATGACAGTCTATAATCCATGCTTTAACAAATATAACATGTGAATTCATACAAGAAGTTAAGCAAGACACACAAGAGCTTAACATAAAGTCAGCCCCTATAATTTATAAAAAATGTTTAATATCAGGAGCCCACAATCAGACACCAAGAAGCCAGGACCTTTGAAAGCTGTAAGATTTTAGAAATCCATTAGTAAAACTTTAATGTGGCACAGAAAAAAAAGTATTCCATTAACATATTACATTTAAATTTACTTATAATGAATTTTTAAAAGTTTTGGCTTCAACTCACTTCCCACTTTGGGAATATGATCTTCAGCACACTACAGAGAAGAGAAATGCAATCTTTGAGCAAGAAAAAATTGTATTGATTATTAATGGCAGTTGTGGTTTATTGCATAAACTAAATTAAATAAATGATGACTGATTGTGAATCAGGTCAACAAGTTATATACCACATAGCAACAGTAGTTATTGCCATTGAATGTTAAAAATATTCACCATATAAATACTTTTTTTCAAAAATCCTTAAGATTACTAAGGGCCTGCCAATTCTTGGTAAACAAAAAGCCAGATGACTGTTGGATGGATAATGTGAGTCCATTTGCTTCTCTCTACTAAACTTTTAGATTTTCACAGACCACATCTTAAATGAGAGGCCATGTCTGTATTTTGCCTGGCCATACTGACTCATAAACCTGAAGATTAGGCCATGATGACAGATAAATGAGCAAGACAGATTTAAGAGCTAGCAATGGACATCATTGAGAATTAGATACATGCCATGAATTCATCTGTCTATTTTTTCAGGGTTAGGTATAAATCCTGCCTGTGTATATGCATGTTTTAAAGCAAGCCTTTATGTTCAGTTTTTTAAAAAAAGCTTTTTAAAAAATTGCTCAACTAGTTCTGAAGTCAGAGCAATAAATCACTACTGATACACAAGTTCTACAATCAAGGCAATATATAAAAAGGGAAAAATCACGTGCAATTTGAGAAATGAGAATAATGCTTGCACTGCAGAATACTCCAGGTTAAGCATCCAAAAGGGAACAGAAGCTATATTATACACAGGTGCTAAGATGGGGGAGCAACATTCAGGGTGTTACAAATTCACTGTAGAATTAAAGGTTTCATTTCTACAAAGGGCAGATTTTTATCCCTAGCATTTAGCCACTTAAACTGGAGTAAGGAAATTGCATTCAAGAGTTTCTTTTGTTTCTTGTTTGTCTCTTATTTTTAGACCTGATGCCTGGTAGTTTAGTTTTATTTGAACTTGTGTTTGTCCACCTTTTTTTTCTTAAGTATCTGGCAAACTTTTAAAAAGTTCCAGTTTGGTGAAAGAGAATTAATCAAATATCTGTCATTTTTCAGAGAATCTACTTTGCACTTTACATTATGTGATTTTAAAAAGAAAGAAAGATAATGGGGAAAGGATTGTGACAATTCACTTTTGATGCTATAGAAATTTATAAGAAAGGTTGCTTCTTAAATAATTGCAGGCTATGTTCTCCATAACCTTTAGCCAGAGAAGAAGGGGCCGAAGAAGGCAACCTGTAATCAGCAAACAATTGAACCTCATTTTCCAGTAAACAATCAGCAACCTTTATAGTGACACTGGCAGGGACGTGCAGTCACTAGAGGCAAGGGAGGCGGGGCCTCACCAGTCTCCTCAGGGAAAGGAAAGAATTTTAAATAATTTTTTAAAAATAATTAAAGCCAGGGTAGTTGCTACCAGATTTCAAGTCACAGTGGCTTGGTGTCTGCTCTCAGTATTAACTAGGAGGAGGCCAGAGAACTCAGGGCCTCCTTTGCATAATTTTTTTTCGCCTTTTAAAAGTTAAGAAAGAGTTAAAAAGCAAAAAATTCCATATGCAAAGGAGGCACTGATTCTCCTGCCTCCTGATCGGGGAGCAGTGAATCATGCCTTATGAGCACGCTTACATTGAGCAGGCTTACGTTGGGTGGACAAGAGGAGAGTTGAGAGAGTTTCCACAGCTGGAAAAGGTATGTGGATCGGACGGAGGGAGGGGGGGATTCAAATTTATTGTAATTAAATGTGTAATTTTTTATTGTGGAGAGTGTGTGTGTGTGTGTGTGTGTGTGTGTGTTTCTTTCTTCACAGCGATCCGGTGGGGTCAGAGGAGGCGGCGGAGCGTGGAGGCAGCAGGAACATTATTGCCGCTGTGTCCCAACAGGCCAGGCGTCTCGCGTTTATGTCCGCCATAAATGTGAGACGCCTGGCCTGTTGGACACAGTGATGGCGGGGGGGAGGAATGGGCTGGGTGGGCTGGCTGGCTGGGGAGGTGGGAGCCCTTTAAAGCCCAGCACCGAGCGGGAGGAGGAGGAGGAGGAGGAGGAGGAGGAGGAGGAGGAGAAGAGCGGTGAGTCCAGGCAGGGAGCATGTCGGGCGGGGGGTGGGTGAGCTGGTGGCAGGCCGGGGCAGCAGGATCATTTGTCGGAAGAGGTGGGGGGGGCAAGGCAGTGGAACGCGACGGCGGCGAGAAGCATCTCAGATGGAGCCGGGACACCCGGAAGGCAAGCTGGCATACAAAATACCAGCTGCAGTTATTCACTTAAGAACTGTGGCAAGAAAGGTGGTATAAGGGCTTAGTGACCAAAGTTACAATGGCATTGAAAAAAGTGACTGATGACCATTTTTCACACTTAGCGACCATTGCAGCATCCTCATGGTCATGCGATCAAAATTTTGATGTTTGGCAACAGATTCATATTTATGATGATTTCAGTGTCCTGGGGTCATATAATCATCTTTTGACAAAGTGAAATGGGGAAACCAGATTTACTTATGTTACTAACTTATCAGCTGCAGTTATTCACTTAAGAACTGTGGCAAGAAAGGTGGTATAATGGGCTTAGTGACCAAAGTTACAATGACATTGAAAAAAGTGACTGATGACCATTTTTCACACTTAGTGACCCCCCTCCCCGCCTCCTCCGACAAACAATCCTGCTGCCCCGGCCTGCAACCAGCCCAGCACCGAGCGGGGAGGAGAAGGAGGAGGAGAGCGGGGATTGGATGGGCTGGCTGCAGGCCGGGGCAGCAGGATTGTTTTTTGGAGGAGGTGGGGGGCAAGGCAGTGGAGCGCGATGGTGGTGAGAAGCAACGTCCCCGCCGCTGTGTCCGACAGGCGTCTCGCGTTTATGGCCACCATAAACACGAGATGCCTGTCGGACACAGTGGCGGGGACGTTGCTTCTCGCCGCTGCTGCGGTCTTGCCTCACCAATGGTAACCCTCACCGCACGTCACTGGACACTGGATACAAAATTAAACTACCTGTCAGGTCCCAGATATTTCTCCAGGGACACTCGCATTTTGGTGGGACAAAGGGGGCGAGAATGGAGTGATCTGTATATGAAGCTTCTGTTTTCTGTTTCTTGCATTACTGTGTTAATCTCTATATGAAATTTCCGTTTCCCTGCAATGATGTAGTGTGAGAGGGTTTTGGTTAGCATTGCTTTAAATAGCTGGTTTTAAGTGACAAGCTTCAGTTCTTCCTAGATCTCTTATTATCAGAAACCTTTCAATAAAAGCTCCTTTGGAACAACTGCAGTTTCAAGAGTCCTGCTTTCTTGGGAAGATTGAAGAGACAAATCCTTACATTGCCTTTAATTAATTAGAAATAAATAGCATTCACAAGCAACAGCACTTAGACTTATTTACCACTTCATAGTGCTTTACAGTCCTCTCTAAATGGTTTACAAATGTTATCCCCAACAATCTGAGTTCTCATTTTACCAACCTCAAAGGATGGAAGATTGAGTCAACCTTGAGCCAGTCAGAATCGACTTGCTGGCAATTGGTAGAATTAGCCTGCAATACTGCATTTTAACCACTGTGTCACCAGAGCTCTTATTGCAGATACCTTTGTTTGAAACACTTTTTGTAAAGAAAAACATCAGTGAGATTGATGCTATCACATTCTGATTATCTTGGGAGAAATTGTCCTAATATTAGTGCTTCTTTTGCCATTTTGTACTAATGCCTTTAAAGGCATGATCAGGTAATGAAATCCCAAAGTATGCCAGTATCTTTTACCCTTGTTAACAGAATGTCTGTACCTCAGAACTTTCTTTTTACAATCACAAGACTGAAAGGGCTCATCATGTAAACATGGAGAAGAAATGTCCAATTCCATTTTGGGCAAGGATAGCTGAAGGAAGGACAAGTGCAGGACATGGCATTAATTGCAACCATCCAGACTCACATTGCTGGGGAGATGGGTGGCATAGAAATGTAATAAATGTTACAAATAAAATAATTCACAAAAATCAGATTACTGACCAATGTAGTCTTTTGACTTTTAAAACTTAACCCTTTTATTTTTAAATAATCATGATTATGACCATCATGATCATGATCGTCCACAGTGGGCAACAAAGCAAAACGAAGTCTTACGTTTATATCCTTAGATGTTTCTATGCTCCACAAGTTTCTTAAAAGAGAGAAGGACAACCAGTTGCAGATCAGTGCTGCGTCACTCAGCTGCAAAAGTTGGCAGAGCTAAGGCAGAGTTTCTGATAAGAGGGGAAACTCAAAATATTCAGCTACATGTTATGTGAACAGAGCCTCCTCATGAGATTAGCAGAGTGGAGCCCTCAATACTGGGTTTTGAAAATGTGACTGAAATCTTTACTTAAGATATTTATGTATCCTCACATAAATGTATCCTCTCTGCCAATTTAATGCTAAATCAGATCTCAGGCTACAGCTTCTAAAATAAGTATATGCCTCACCCAGGGGTAGGTTTCAAAAATTTTTACTACTGGTTCTGTGGGTGTGTCTTGTTTGATGTGGGTGGCTTGTTGGTCATGTGACTGGGTGTCATGGCTTCATGGTCATGTGACTGGTTGGTCATGTGACTGGGTGGATATAGCTGGTTGGTCATGTGACTGGGTGGGCGTGGCCATCTTGACATCCCTCACGTTAAAGAGCACCTTGCCTGGCCTCTTCTCGTCTCAAAGGCCTCAACGAGATACAATTTCTCTGTCTATTTATTTACTACTTCTGAATATCCAAAATATACCATTTAATCCTATGTATATATGCCATATGTGTACATACCTACTGTATTTTCCCCAAAATAAGACAGGGTCTTATTTTCTTTTGACCCCCGAAATATGGCCTTAGCCTTATTATCGGGGGAGGGCTTATTATTTTCTGGGGCTGATGAGAAGCGAGGCATGTGTTTTACCTTTCCAGCTCGATCGCATTCCTTACCATTGTGTCCAGGGAAGCCCCTGGTAAAAAAAACCCCTTCTCGCAAGTTCAAATAAACTTCTAGAACTCGTGAGGTTTTTTTAACCCGGGGCTTCCCTGGACAATGGCAAGGAATGCAATGGAGCTGGAAAGGTAAGACACGTGCTTCGCTTCCCCCCCCCCCACTTGCCACCCCTCGCTAAAGGGACTGCGGGGAAGGGAAGCAGCCAGACTGGGGCTGGGTGGGAGGTTTTGGGCTGCAAGGCACATGTCTTATCTTCCCAGCTCCTTTGCGTTCCTCGCCATTGTGTCCAGGGAAGCCCCTGGTAAAAAAGAAGCACCTTCTTGCAAGTTCAAACAAACTTCAGGGGAAAAGCGAGACATGTCTTAGCGATACCTGAGACTTGTTCAACTTGCGAGGGTTTCCCCCCCAGTACCGCTAGGATGCATGCCTTGCTTCTCCCCCCCCCCCTTGCTAACGAGACGGCAAGGAAGGTAACAGCTGCCTGGCTGCTTACCTTCCTCGCCATCTCTTTAGCAAGGGGTGGAAGGTGGGGGGGGGGGGAGAAGCGAGGCGTGCATCCTAGTGGTAGTGGAGACTGGCAGCTCTGCCGCATTCCTTGCCATTTTGTCCAGGGAAGCACCTTTGAATCCCTCGACAAAATGGTAAGGAATGCAACAGAGCTGCCACTCTCCACTACTGCTAGGATGCGTGCCTTGTCCCCCCCCCCACCTTCCACCCCTCACTAAAGAGATGGCGGGGAAGGTAAGCAGCCAGGCAGCTGTTACCATTGGGGCAGGGTGGGAGGTGTTCTTTTTGCATGGTAGGGAATGGGGCGTGAGACCCCTTGCTGGCCAGCCATTTTTTGCGGCGGGTCCTTTTTTGTGTGATAAGGAATGGGACATGAGGCCCCCTGCTGGCTGGCTGCTTTTTGCACAGTAGGGAACAGGACACAAGACCCCTTGCTGGTGTGCTGCTTTTTGCAGCAGGCCCTCTCTTTGCCTGCCCATCAGCTGTACTGGTAGGTATGGTAAGGGCATGTGGGGTGCATGGGGCATGTCCCTGCCCCTCCAGCCTCACCTCTTCATCTTGGTTGTGCATGCGTTTAAGTAGTTGGAGAGGGCTTGTTTTTTTGGGGGGTGGTATTTTAGCGTATGCCTGAGAAAAGCCCAATTGGGCTTATTATCAGGACATGTCTTATTTTGGGAGAAACAGGGTATTTCATAGTATAGAATGTGTATAGGCACACAAAATCACATTATCTACTATATATACATATATATTCTATGTAGGTCTTTGGTTATTCGGGTTTTCTCCCGCGTAAAATTGGAAGTGTCTTGGCGACGTTTCGACAAAGTCTCATTCGTCATCTTCAGGCTTGTTTTCTCGGCTTCGTGCTTCCAGGAGCAATGTGAGATCTCAGCTGTTTCTTCCTTTTAACTGCCAGTGGGGGTTTGAGCTGATGATGAGGCACGACCAAGGACCAGAAGCCAGACCGCAACTGCACCATTAGCCACTTTAAACCCCTCCAATCCTTACATGAAGCACAAACCCCCAACCAATCAGAACACAGCCAAGCTCCCACCCAATCAGCTCAACCCCCCACTGGAAGTTAAAAGGAAGAAACAACTGAGATCTCACATTGCTCCTGGAAGCACGAAGCCGAGCAAACAAGCTTGAAGATGACGAATGAGACTTCATTGAAATGTCGCCAAGACACTTCCAATTTTATGCAGGAGAAAACCCGAATAACCAAAGACCTACATAC
Source organism: Thamnophis elegans (assembly GCF_009769535.1). Lineage (NCBI taxonomy): Eukaryota > Metazoa > Chordata > Lepidosauria > Squamata > Natricidae > Thamnophis > Thamnophis elegans. Next base: position 55,529,963 of record NC_045558.1, on the reverse strand, counting down.
TAACACCCATGAAAACCTCAGAAAACAAATATATATTCTATGTTTATAGAGTACACCCACACAGCTCTTCTAACACTCTACACATTAAACCTCACTTACTGCATTACACACCCAGAGTCCACTTTCTGCCACATATTTAACTATAACTTCTGTACATTAAAACATTACATATGCCTTCAGATGTTCTTCCCTAGCCTGCACGTGACTGTTAGAGCCAGGAGATGTCATAGATTAAGTAAAATGTAGTGAAACTCACTTAAGAACGCTCTTGCTAAGCAACCAAAATGTTGAGCTCAATTGTGGTTATAAATTAAGGACTACCTCTGCCTTCCTCCGCATGGCAGCCTTCTCCTAGTAAACTCTTTCTGCTTTCTGGCAATTTTCCTCTCTGTTAGAAGCCTCCAAATAATCCAGACAATATAAGCTTTCCTGCTTGAGCAGTGGGTTGGACTAAATCAGTGGTGGCAACCTTTTTCAGCACCAAATGCCCAAACTGCAAGCCAAAACCCACTTATTTATTGCAAAGTGTCATCACCGCAATTTAACCTGAATAACCTAAAATAATGATAAATAAGACAGAGTTCAGCTAATTGTTCTAAGAAAAATGTGATAAATGTACATTTATGCCCCCTTTTTTCTGCTTTTGAAATATTATGTTTAGCAACAATAAAAAAGAAAAACTTTTGTAATATCATTTCTCTCTCTTTCAGTCTCTCGCTCTTCCCCCTCCCCCTCTGTTTCTCTTCCCTCTTCTCTTTCTCTCACTGTCCCACCCTCCCTTTCTCTTTCAGTCCCCCCTCTCCCCCCTCCATCCCTTTCTTTTTCCCTCCCTCCCTCCCCTCTCTCTTTCTCTCTTTTTCTCTTCCCCCTCTTTCTCTCTTTCCCTGCTTCTTCCCTCTTTCTCTCTTTCCCTCCCTCCTTCTCTCTTCCCCCTTCTTCTCTCTTTCACTCTTTCCCTCCCTCCCCTCTTCCTCTCTCTTTCTCTTCCCCCTCTCTCTTTCTCCCCTTCCTCTCTCTTTCCCTCCCTTCCTCCTTCTCTCTTCGCCCTTTCTTTTCTTTCTCTCTTCCCCCCTCTCCCCCTTTCTCTTTCTCTTCCCCACTCTTTCTTTCCATCCCGCCCTCCTTCTCTCTTTTCCCCTTCTTATCTCTTTTTCTTTCTTTCTCTCCCCCCCTTTCTCTTTCTCTCCCCCTTCCTCACCTGTCTTTTAAAATTGCATCTCTTTGTCACTCAGCTGGGCGGAGGGATGCAGAGCATCCCAACACAGCAATCTCTGCTGGAAAGCTATTGAGATGCCTCCATTCTCCTTCTTACCTTATTCCCCACAGATAAAGTAAGGAGGAGAATGAGGCATCTCGATAGCTTTTCCAATGGAGGTTGCTGTCAGCCTCTGTTTCGCTACTTGCTTTTGGCTGCCATAGAAATGGGGTGGGGGAGGCCTGGTATTTGGGAAGTGAACTTTTAATTACAGGAGAGATTGTGTAAAGGGAGTTTTGTTCTCACCATCTACTGCGCATGCTGGAGATAGTGATGGGAGCTGCCAAGGCCAACTGTCCTGAATACCAACCTGATGATGCTTTTTGAAGATGGAACTCACGTGACACCTAAGAGATTTGCAGATTGGACTAGGTATGGGGTTACCAGGGGGAGGGGTTGGGTCACATATTGATATCTGTTCTGTCCCCCCTTCACGGCTCTTAACAAATGGCAAGACAAATAAACTTAAAAGGAACTTTCTTTATCAGTTCTCAGTTCAAACTGGCTTCGAGCCCAAAAATAACATAAATACAGTCTCTAATGAGATAACCAAATACCAAAAAAAACCTCTTACAAGTAATGCACTTCTCCAAGTGTAGACTTGAATCAGGGTTACATAAAACTAAGCACTTTTCCAAATGTAAACCACGACTGCTGATTAATCAATGTTGTATGAACCAAGGAACGCACGAAGGAACATTGACTCCTGCGACTAGGGTGTGGCAGCATCCGTCCTTTTATCTCCAAACCTGCCTCTAACAAGCCCCAGCTGCATAATGAATCTTGTATCCCAAAAAGACTCACAGCAGACATCTTCTGAGTCACAACACTATCCCCCACCGCAGGGCCCTTTTCCCGGGGTCCGATGGTCGGGATGCGGTGGGAATGATGTGTCCACAAGATGACCCGCACCCATTTCCCTTGGTGCCTTTTTCATGAATCCCAAACCTCTGGAGGCATAGCCCCCTTGAATCGGAACTCTTTAGGTATCCGGGGGCCACCATGTTTCCTTCCACCCTTCCCGGCGTCTACACCACATCCAGGGTCCTCCACCCTCTGCACTGTCGACCCACCAACCCCCTTTCCATTGGAGGTTGACAGCAGCTCTACCGACTCCTGACGAACCACCACGCAATCCCCTCCCGCAGAGCCCTTCCCCCAGTTTCGATGATCGGGGTGCGGCCCAGAAGGGTTGGTGACGGCCTCCCTGGAGCACGGTTCAAGACCCTGGGGTTCACCGACAAAAGGGTGAAGGACAAAACCACGCCCGACTAAACCGCGTCGCTGACGTCATCAACAGGGTGACAACAGCATGGAGACAGAAGCACGCTGTAAACCATAAACCTAAACTTAACACCTAAACCTAAACCTAACCCCCCTAAACCTAATCCTAAACCTAATCCTAAACCTAACCCTAAATCTAACCCTAAACCTAACCCTTAACCTAACCCTAAACCTAATCCTAACCCTTAACCTAACCCTAAACCTAACCCTAACCCTTAACCTAACCCTAAACCTAACCCTAACCCTTAACCTAACCTAAACCTAACCCTAAAGCTAACTCTAAACCTAACCCTTACCTTAAGTTGAATCGGCTTTCTTTCAACGCGCTATTTAAAGCACCCTGTTGTCACCACGTTGATGACATCAGTGACGCCGTTTAGTCGGGCACGGTTTTGTCATTCGCCCTTTTGATGGGTCACGAGACCCTGGTACCCCTCTGGGACCCTAAAGACAAAGTCCAGTGCTGCGGGGACCAGAGTCAACAACGGCTGAAATCTCCATGGAGTTCTCTTTGTAGACCTGGCCCAATGACACTGGGCACATGACTTCACGCACCTCCGTACATCATTTTTCAGATGGGGCCACCAAAATTGACGGGAGGCTAGGCGCAACATCTGAACAAACCCCCAATGTCTTGCTGCAGATGCACAATGAATCTGCGCAAGCACCTGTCGACGGATGTGCCCTGCGGGAACATAGAGCTGGCCCCGACACTTCAAAAGATCCCCTTCCAAAGTCCATGGGGATGCCAGCCCCACTTCCGCCTTTTGTCGCTCCACCCAGTCGTCACCCCGCTGCACATCCCGTACCAGAGCCTGCATGCTCACGGGATGACAAACGGCAGCGCAGGATGCAATGGGTAGAACAGTCTGAGGTGGAAGTGAGTTCGCAGGGTCAGAGTTCTCCGATTTCCTAGGCAGGGCATCTGCCCTGGGATTCCACACCCCACAAATGCACGCTATATTGTGCGAATGGGGTATCACAGCCGCACAAACGTGCCAGTTGTCTGACACAATAGTTTGTTGCTGAGGGACGGCCGCAGTCCGCGCAACTCTTCTATTCTTCTTGGGGCAACTCCCCGCTAGGTGTCCAGGATCCCCACAGTAGAAACACAACCCCTCAGTATGTCATCTGCCCATCTCTGGACATGACACTCGGAGTCTGACAGCACCCAACTCCATGGGCTCCTCCCAGTCCACTGCAGTCTCTTGATGAACCGGCACGCTAGTGGTCTCCTGGATTGCACGGTGAGGGCTCCGCCTCTGCAGCCCGGCATCCATCCGGAGGCACGAGTGGACCAACGCGTCGAACATCGGTGGCATGTCCACCCTCGCAATGAACCACTCCCCTGCTGCAGTGACTTCAGACGTCTAGTTGATGTTTCCCCCTTAATAGGATCCTCAAACATCTGTTTAAAGTATTGACAAAAACCCTGGAAGTCATTCAACAAAGGGCTCGGCTGAGTTAACAAGGGGGTAGCCCAACGGGCAGCTGTGCCTGAGAGCAAACTGATAATAAATCCCACCTTCATCCGGTCAGTGGGAAAGTCCTCAGCTCTCAAACTCAGGAACTGCTGGCATTGTCCCATAAACGTGGCAAACATGGCCTGACTCCCATCAAATTTATCCGCCATGGCTACTGTGCACTTCCTCCTCGGCTGGGGGGGGGGCTTGCAGCCACCAAAACTGACGGGATGCCAGGCACAATGTCTGGAAAAACCCTCAATGTCTCGCTGTAGACGCGCCATGAACTTGAGAAAGCACCCGTCTACGGATGTGCCCTGCGGGAACATAGAGCCGGCCCCGATACTTCAAAAGATCCCCTCCAAAGTCCATGGGGAAGCCGGCCCTACTTCCGCCTTTCGTCGCTCCACCCATTCGTCATCCTGCTGCGCATCCCATATCAGAGACTGTATGCTCACGGGATGATAAACTGCAGCGCAGGATGCAATGGGTAGAACAGTCCGAGGTGGAAGCGAGTTTGCAGGGTCGGAGTTCTTTACTTTACTCGGCAGGGCATCTGCCTGGGACTCCACACATCCCGAACGCACGCTATCTTGTGCGAACGGGGTATCACGGCCACACCAATGTGCTAATTGTCCGACTTGATCGTGCGTTGCTGAGGGACGGCTGCTGTCCGTGCAACCTTTCTGTTGTTCTTGGGGCAGCTCCCTGCCAAGTGTCCAAGATCCCCACAGTAAAAACACAATCCCTCCGCATGTCTGTCCATCTCTGTCCGTGACACTCGAGGTCTGACAGCACCCAACTCCATGGGCTCCTCCCAGTCCACTGCAGTCTCTTGCTGAACCGGCATGCTGGTGGTCTCCTGGAATACACGGCGAGGCCTTCGCCTCTGCAGCCGGGCGTCTATCCGGAGGCACAGGTGGACCAATGCGTCGAATGTCAGTGGCCTGTCCACCCTCACCAGTTCATCCTGCACGGCCTCAGACAATCCATCCTGGAATGTGTCCATTAGAGCTGGTTCATTCCATGTGGAATCCTGGGTACGTAGCCTGAATTCAGACACATAGTCCTGCAATGAACCACTCCCCTGCTGCAATGATTTCAAACTTCTAGCAGCTGTTTCTCCCTTGATTGGATCTTCAAACATCCGTTTGAAATACTGGCAGAAGCCCTGGAAGTCATCCAACAAAGGGCTCTGCTGAACTAACAAGGGGGTGGCCCAATGGGCAGCTGTGCCTGAGAGCAAACTGATTATGATTACCACCTTCGTCTGGTCAGTGGGAAAGTCCTCCACTCTCAGGCTAATAAACAGCTGGCATTGTCCCAAGAATGCTGCAAACATGGTCAGACTTCCATCATATTTATCTGGCATGGCTACTGGGCACTTCCTCCTTGGCTGGGGGGGGGTGTCTTACAGCTCTCTGCAATTGTGCCATTTGATCCGTCAGGACAGCCATTTGTTGTGTGAGTTACGTATTTGCAGCATGTAATTGCTCCATAGTTAATGAAATGGAGGCTTGTCAGGCAGGAGTCAATCTGTTCTGTCCCCCCTTCACGGCTCTTAACAAACGGCAAGACAAATAAACTTAAAAGGAACTTTCTTTATCAGTTCTCAGTTCAAACTGGCTTCAAGCCCAAAAATAACATAAATACAGTCTCTAACGAGATAACCAAATACCAAAAAAAACTCTTACAAGTAATGCACTTCTCCAAGTGTAGCCTTGAATCAGGGTTACATAAAACCAAGCACTTTTCCAAGTGTAAACCACGACTGCTGATTAATCAACGTTGTATGAACCAAGGAACGCACGAAGGAACGTTGACTCATGCGACTAGGGCGTGGCAGCATCTGTCCTTTTATCTCCAAACCTGCCTCTAACAAGCCCCAGCTGCATAATGAATCTTGTATCCCAAAAAGACTCACAGCAGACATCTGTTGAGTCACAACAGATATCTATGATTTCACACTCTTTTGCCTCAGATCTTGCTTTGCTTAGCTGCTATCTTTTCATAATCAGTAAAAGTACTCTTAATTCTGCAAAATGGAGTTAAGTGGTTTCTTTCTTGGTTGCTGAGGGAGGTTGGTTTGACATTTGCTGTGTTGGGATGCCCTGCATCCTTCTGCTCAGCTGAATGACAAAGAGGCACAATTTAAAGAGCCAGGCCAGCTGGTTTGAGGGAGAGAAGCAGCTTCTCTTTCCTAATGTTCAAGCCTGATAGAGGACAACTGCCCCTTCCTCTTTCTTCCCCCTCTCTCTCACGTGTGTGTTTTTCTGTTTATGTGTGTGCATGATGCAAGCCTGATAGAGGACAGCTGCCCCTTCCTCTTTGTCTCCCCCTCTCTTTTGTTCACTGCAGCATCTGGAAAAGCATGGGGGTGGGGATAGGCATCCCTTTTGGGGAAAACACACACACACTGCCATCTCAAAGGTCTGCTGATGGATTACATAAAGAAAATAGACCCAGGAGTTCATTTCATTTATTTCATTTCATTTATTTCATTTGTATGCCGCCCTTTTCCCCAAGGGGGACTCAGGGCGGCTCACAAGTTGAGCAAGGGAAAGGGGATACAAACAGTTAGACACCAACACAAAACAATACATAATTTAAAAGCACAACAATCATACCATTCGAGATAGGGGCAACGGTTGTTTAGCCCCAGACCTGTCGGAACAGCCAGGTTTTAAGGGCTTTGCGGAAGGCCTGGAGGGTGGTGAGGGTGCGAATCTCCATGGGGAGTTTGTTCCAGAGGGTCAGAGCAGCCACAGAGAAGGCCCTCCTCTGGGTAGTCGCCAGTCGACACTGGCCGGCGGATGGAATTCGGAGGAGGCCTACTCTGTGGGATCTAATCGGTCTGGTGGAGGTAATTGGCAGCAGGAGGTCTCTCAAGTACCCAGGTCCAATAAAATGAAGGGCTTTATAAGTGACGACTAGTGCCTTGAAGCGTATCCGGAGACCAATAGGCAGCCAGTGCAGCTCACGGAGGATAGGTGTTACGTGGGTGAACCAAGGTGCACCCACGATCGCTCGCGCAGCTGCATTCTGGACAAGCTGAAGTCGCTGAATGCTCTTCAAGGGCTGCCCCATGTAGAGCACATTGCAGTAGTCCAGTCTAGAGGTCACAAGGGCGCGAGTGACTGTTGTGAGGGCCTCTCGGTTCAGGTAGGGATGCAACTGTTGCACCAGGCGAACCTGGGCAAATGCCCCCCTGGTCACAGCTGACAAGTGGTGTTCAAAAGTCAGCTGTGGGTCCAGGAGGACTCCCAAATTGCGGACCCTGTCTGAGGGGCGTACTGTTTGACCCCCCAGCCTGAGAGATGGAACACTTGGCCAATTAGTAGGAAGGAAACACACCAGCCACTCGGTCTTATCTGGATTGAGTACAAGCTTGTTAGCCCCCATCCAGTCCCTAACATCCTCGAGGCCCTGGCACATCACGTCAACCGCTTCATTGAGTTGGCACGGGGCGGACAGATACAGCTGCGTATCATCCGCATACTGGTGGTATTTTATCCCGTGCCGTCGAATGATCTCACCCAGCGGTTTCATGTAGATATTAAACAGGAGGGGGGACAGGACCGAACCCTGCAGTACCCCATACGTCAGGGGCCTAGGGGTCGATCTCTGCCCTCCGACCAACATCGACTGCGACCTGTCCGAGAGGTAAGAGGAGAACCACCATAGAACAGTGCCTCCCACCCCCACCTCCCGCAGTCGTCGCAGAAGGATACCATGGTCAATGGTATCGAAAGCCGCTGAGAGGTCAAGGAGCACTAGGACGGAGGCATAACCTCCATCCCTGGCTCTCCAGAGATCATCGATCAATGCGACCAAAGCAGTTTCCGTGCTGTAGCCAGGCCTAATCCCGACTGGAAGGGATCTAGATAATCGGTTTCCTCCAAGGACCGCCGGAGCTGAAAGGCTACCACCTTCTCAACAACCTTCCCCACAAAGGGGAGGTTGGAGACTGGACGATAGTTGTTTAAAACGGCTGGATCCAAGGATGGCTTCTTCAGAAGGGGTCTCACCACCGCCGCCTTTAGAGCAGGGGGAAAGAACCCCTCCCAAAGGGAGGCAGTAACAACCACCTGGATCCAGCCCCGTGTCACCTCCCTGCTGTTAGCAACCAGCCAGGAGGGGCATGGGTCCAGTACACATGTGGAGGTACTTACAGCTCCCATGGCCTTGTCCACGTCCTCAGGGGTAACAGCTTGAAAATCAATCCAGTGATGTCCTACCAGATTATCCCCTGGTGCCTCAGCTGGTTCTGCGCAATTGGAGTCCAGGTCCGCCCGAAGCCGAGCAACTTTATCCGCGAGGAATTGGACGTAATCCTCAGCTCTGCCTTGCAAAGGATCGCTCGTATCCCTCCTATTTAGGAGGGAACGGGTTATCCTGAACAAGGCGGCTGGGCGCGACTCAGCAGAAGCAATCAGAGAGGCAATGTGTGTTCTTTTAGTCGTCCTAATTGCCTGGAGGTAAGCTCTGATGCTAGATGTTAAAAGTGCTCGGTCTGACTCGGACTTACTGGATCTCCATCGTTGCTCTAGGCGTCTCTTTCGGCGCTTCATCTCCTGGAGTTCCTCAGTAAACCAAGGGGCCGTCCTGGATCCACTGCCTCGGATCGGCCGTAAAGGCGCAATCTGGTTAAGAGCTTCTGTCGCTGCTGAGTTCCAGGCAGCAACCAGAGTCTCCGCCGGACTGCGGACGAGGGTATCAGGAACAACGCCAAGCTCCGTCTGAAAGCCCAAAGGGTCCATAAGTCGCCTGGGGTGGAACCACCTAATCGGTTCCTCCTCCCTACAGTGGGGGTTTGGTCTCCGAAAGTCAAGCCTCAGTAGGTAGTGGTCCGACCATGACAGGGGTAAGATCTCGCTACCCCTCAAACCAAGATCACAACTCCACTGCTCCGAGAGAAATACGAGGTCGAGCATGTGACCCGCCGAGTGAGTCGGGCCCCGAATTACTTGGGTCAAGCCCATGGCTGTCATGGAAGCCATGAACTCCTGCGCTCCATCAGAGTGTTCACCGAGCAAAGACAAATTGAAATCCCCTAGAACCATAAGCCTGGGAAACTCAATTGCCAGCTCGGCTACCGACTCGAGTTGCTCCCTGGATTTATCTCCCTTTCTTAAGCAATTTAAGAGCATTTCCACTGTCTTGCAGACTTCCCTCCCTGCTTTTTCTTTTCTTTTTCCTGGCAATCTATAAGTTGGGATGGCGGCCCAACTTCAACTAGTTTTCTTTTAAAAAGCAGATGCAGCCCAGAGACCATGCAGCCCATCCATCACCCCAAAAAGTGCCTCCTGTTGGTCTTTCCTCTGGGGAGGAGAGCAAAGGAAGATGATCAAGGGAATGCCCTCCACTTCTTCCCCTGCTTCTCCACTTTGCCCACCACCCTGTCTATCCCCATCCTGATCCCAGGCGGTCGGGTACTGTTGCTGCTGGAGCTGCGTTGCACTGTTGGGCTCTGCCCCTTGGGACACGCTTTGCAGACAGTGGAGCCCCACGTGGACCTCTTCAGAGTACTGGGCTTCTTGGGCTTCTTTCCTCCTTCCCCCCCCCCAACATCTGCTTTGATGGCAATTATGGCATCATAAAAGGCCTTTGGAAGATTGGCCCCCTCCCCCTCCTTTTTGCAGAAACTCCTCTTATGGGATAGCTTATCTTTCCTGGCTTTCAGCTTCTCTTCTCCAATTATCTTCTCCTGCCCCCCATCCTTTGCACAGTCTCAGTTGCTGCTTGGAGGGGGGAGATTTCTGTTTTTGCAGAGCTGAGAGGAAAAGGGCCCTCCAAGGCTGCCCACCACTTGGCATTTTTGCAACCAAATTCTCCCCCCAAACAGAGGACCCCTCCACCTGAATACTGCAGGGCAGATCAGGCTAGGCACATAACTGGGCAATGTGTGTGGGGAGAGGCAGCTCTGCTGTGAATGGAGGGAGAGAAAAAAGTTCAGATTCTCTCTGCTACAGCACTTGCCGTTGAATGCTGTGGCAGAGAGAAGCTGAAATTTTTCCTCCATTCACAGAGGAGCTGCTGCTCTCTTTAAGGTCTGTCCTGGCCCCCTCCCCCCTGGGGGTCAAAGTACCTGAAAGGGACAGACAGGCTGCCGCAGCTCTCTTCCCTTCTTTCTTTCTATCTTTTGGCAACAGAAGAATGAAGAAAGTGCTCTGGGAGGACAAGCGGACATCCAGGGACTGCTGCACATGTGCCCACCCTGTTTCTGCAAATGCAGAGCCCCCCTAATGCAGGGCAATCCAAAAAGTGGATTGGAATGCTGCAGAAAAGGGTGCTTTTCACCTGGGCCTGCATGCCTCTCATGCCACCTCCATGGGGCTTTGGGCTCTGAAACAGCCCACTGGCTTCCCACCCACCCAGTCACCTGTCTGCTCTCTTTGAAGATCAATCGGTCTGACCACCAGTGCTACTCTGAAAACTTGGCCTGTGGAGTCCAGGGCTCTGAGGTGAAGGACACTTAGCCACAGCCCACTCCCCCATGAGGGTCTGCCCTGTACCCACTCACCAGCAGTTTCTACATCTTGCTCCACTTCTTTGCTGGTCATAAGCAGTGGGTGGGGGGAACTCTGCCTTTGCAGAAATGGAGCAGATGCATGTACAATAACCCCGGGATGTCTGCTTGCCCTCCCACAGCATCGCCGCCACTGCTGTCCCTCTCAGTCCCAGCACATGTCTGTGTTTCCACCAAGGGCTACCTGCCCCCTGACTGGCCAGGCCAGACTGGACGCTGGCCTCAGAAGGCAAGCAGGCATGGGAGACTGCTGGTAAGGCCATGTGGAAGGCAGGGAAGCATGGCAAGGCTGCGGGGAAGGGAGTAGGCTGTTTGCTCCCTTCCCCATGGCCCTGCCATGCTTCCCTGCCTTCCACACAGCCTTCTGCTTGCCTGCCTTTGCAAGCTAATGGGGATGTCAGGAAGCTGATGGGGTTGTCAGGAAGCTGATGGGGACATCAGGAAGGCCACGTGGAAGTCAGGGAAGCATGGCAGGGCCATGGGGAAGGGGGCAGGGGCAGCAAGCTAAGCCATGACTCACAGGCTTACCTGACAGACAGACCAGGGTTGCAGAGCTTCAGGTAAGCAAGCTGCAGAGCAGAGACTGGGCAGGGCGGGGCAAGTGAGTGGTGACCAGGGAATTGGGGTGGGGGAATGGCCAGGCTACCATTACTACTGGTTTGGAAAGGTACACCATATTTTCACTACCTATTCAGCCGAACCAGACTGAATAGTTAGGAACCCACCTCTGACTCCACCTGGTTTCATTAAAGAGAATATGATCACCACAATAAATGAAGTCAGCTTGAACTTTTTCATTTGTAAACAATTCTTTACATTGTTTACTGACAATATTCTTGTGCAAAGATTGTTTCCAAGCTTGAGTAATAAATAGAACAATTGACTCTATTCACAGGGGTTTTCCCCTAACCTCTCTTGACTGTAGCTCATTCCTTCTTAAATTGATGAAAGAACAATCCCACATTACTGTATATGTCCTATAACTTAATAAGCATAATATAGTGTAGTTCATTTGATTTGGTTGTTTTATTATTTATGTATTATTTATTATTCAAATTTATATAGCCATCCATCTCCTTCAAAGATAACTGTAAGCAGTGCACAACAATAAATAAAACAGCTAATATAAAACTGATAAACATCTAAAAATACATTGTAATAAAACATGTAAAAGTAAAAATACTAACCTTAGTGAAATGGTTCCCTCACTAATGGGCCTATTAGAAAAGATCTCCAGTCCATTTGGTGCCAAGGCCTAGCAACAAAACCAGATCTTGAGGGCCTTATAAAAAATCAAAAAAGATTGGGCCAATCTCATTTTAGGGGAAGAATGTTCCATAAGATAATAGAGAAGGCATATCACTTAGGACCTCCCAGATAAGATAACAGAGAATACCAGAATTGGAAGGGTTAGACTTCTGACAGTGACATCATCGTGCAGAGGGTTTCGGAATGGTAGCTCCCATAATCCAAAACCTAAATTTCTTCGTTGGGGCTCAATTCTGAGCACTGCGGGACCTGAAGGGATCAGCAGATTCAGGGGAAACTCCAAAAACACTGGAGTGACAAGGAAAAAACCCCAGTAGATAGGAGAAACCCACTAAACCGACGAAGATCTACCCTGTCATTTTGACAGGTCCAGAGCAATGGTGGCACATAAGAGGGAAGCAAAGATTAGAGAAAGCAGCAGAAATCAGGGACATTTGAAACAATAAACAACCCAGGAAAAGAAGAGAGTGATCACGGAATTGGTGGAGTGAGTGAGTTGGAAAGAGAAAGACTCCATAGAATAGACTGTTTTACCATCTGGATCATCGGTGAAGAGGTGGTGTGAGCAGAAGCGAGGAGCAGAAAGTGATGGCATAAATAATTACAATAAGAGTGAAAGCGGAGAGAAACCCAACAGGAGATTGAAGAGAAAGTAGAAAGAGACAGTGCTTTCAATGAGATTGGGACATATCTGTTGCAGATAAGATCAGTCAGAGCACACAAAGGATCGTATCAGATCTGGATACAGTGTTCTTTTGAGAACAGATGGATATTGAACAGTGAAACAATTGTGAGTAACAAACACTAATCCTTGGGACTTTAACCATAAAAGCTATCGGGAGCCGGAATTGGCTGGGGGAAGGTTGGAACAGCATTTTTGGAGTAATTGGAGAAGTTTTTACTTTGTTGTTTTTGAGGATCACACAGACAGTGATACTGACATGAAGGTGCCATTTAATGGACTGTAATTTTGAATTGTAAAGGCTGATGCAAGAGTAAGTGACAGTGACATAAAAAAATCCTTTGGGGGAAATAGAAGAAAAAGCACGACTGATAAAGACGTAATTGAAGACTAAACGAAAGGGGAAATTTTGTTATTATTGATATTACAACAATACATAGGATCATATAAGAATAACATTGATAAAGGTTGAAATATATCATATATCAATTATATCATATAGGATTTATGTAATAATAAAAATCAGAATAAATTGAAAGAGAGGAAGGAGTGAGATTTTAGATATGTGAAATTTAAGAGATAGATATTTAGAGGTAAAACTATATAGAGTTTGACTGGTAGAACTGTGTATATGTATAATTGCTTATAGGTATTTACTTTTATAAGATAGTACTGTGATACATATTATTTAAAATTTAAAAATATCATAATCTATAGGAAATTTTGACAAATAAGACAAATAAATAAATATTTACTGGGCATAACTAAGGATTGTTAACTATTGACATTTATTGTTTTATTTATATATTGATATACATCCATTGTAAGATAGAATTATGGAGACAAAGGTAGAGTCCAAAATAGGGAAACAGGGAGCAGCAGAAGCATGTGTTACAGGGGAAATTCATTTAGATGAAATTGTGAATTTGTATGCAACTGTGGGCAAGAATCAATAGAGGGATTAAGATAGCACTCATTACCACCTTAACTAAGACAAGGAAAAAACAACATCAAACCCTTCATCAGAATAATCCTCACCATCAAATCAAAGAACAATTGAGAGCACACTGGGGCTAGAGAAGGGTGGAACAGCAACAGGAGCATCTGGGATGGCTCAAACAATGCATATGCAAGCAATGCTCCAGATGATACAAGAGGCGATGACAAAAATCCAGGAAGCAGTAGCTACAAATCACAAAGAGATGAAAAGGCACCATGAGGAAATTAAAAACGAAAGGGAAGAATTGAAAGGGGATATTAAAAATATGGATGACAAATTTGAAAAGATACAGAATGCCATAACAGTTAATAAACAGAAAATACAGATCATTGAAACAAAAATAGAACATACAGACAAGAGAATGGAAAAAATAGATTAGAAATATGCACAAGCAAATAAAGAATTAGAAGAATCAATTATCTTCTTGGAGATGGAAAGAGTTTTATATTATTTAAGATTTCAAAATATAACTGAAGAAAAGGAGGAGGATTTTTTAAAGTTTTTTATTTTTTCATTTTCATAACAAATAACCACATGTATACTATCACATAACCAATGTTATATTATATTGTTAAATGTTTACATTGATTCATCTTACCATCAACCCCCCCAACACGTTTATTGGCTCTTCTGCTCTTTATACACTATACACTATATATATATATATATATATATATATATATATATATATATATATATATATATATATATATATATATATATATATATATATCTCCATCACTTTCTTTTCCCACTCTCCTCCTCTTCCCTACCTCCTTTCTTCCCTCTGTCATACTTCTCTTCTCTACTATCACTTCCTCTCTCCTTCTTTTCTCTCCTCTTTCCACTCAAGAAAAAAAGGAGGATTTAAAAGGAAAAATGGTGGAAATTTTCACAAAGCTCTTACAGAGAAATGAGCAAGAGATGAGAGGAGACATTGATGAGATGTACAGGTACACACCAATTACACAAGAAGACATAGACTGCTGAAGGAAGTGCATATAAGATTTGCAAAAAGAACAAACAGGGACGAAGTATATATAAAAACCAGAGAGGGGACAATAACATACAAAGGAAAAGAGTTAATCACACTCAAACAGATACCATGGAGAGTCAGAGAACAATGAAGGCAGTACCAATTTCTAACCAATCAATTATACAAAAACACAGTAATATACAGATAGCAATAGCAATAGCAGTTAGACTTATATACCACTTCATAGGGCTTTCAGCCCTCTCTAAGTGGTTTACAGAGTCAGCATATCACCCCCACAGTCTGGGTCCTCATTTCACCCACCTCGGAAGGATGGAAGGCTGAGTCAGCCTTGAGCCGGTGAGATTAGAACCGCTGAACTGCAGATAACAGTCAGCTGAAGTGGCCTGCAGTACTGCACCCTAACCACTGTGCCACCTCGGCTCTTCTGGTACCAGATGACTGGTGCCAGAAGGGATATTGGTTTCATGGCAAGAAAAAAAAGCAACAAAATTGACAACATAGAAAAAGCCCAAGAATTTTTTTGAAAAATATTTCACAACTGAAGAAGAACAAGGAAGCAGAGAAGAACTAGAAAGTAAAAGTCAAGAAGAAGAGTCAAATGAAGAGAAGGAAAGAAATAGAGAAGAGGAACAGAAGCAAGCAAGAGAGAGAGAGAGAGAGAGAGAGAGAGCAGAAAGGGAAGGCACAAGAGGAAAAAGGCAGATACAAACTAGAAGTAGTAAGAAATATCCCAATTGATTGTGGAATAGGAAACAACAATCTGTTCAATAAATGTTAATGGACTGAATGCACCAAAAATGAGCATAGTTTTTCAATAAATTCTGGAAACTGAAGGCAGACATAATATTTATGCAGGAAGTGCACATTAAAAAGGAACATATCAACATACTTGAAAATGTAAAATTAGGAAAATTATATACATCATTGGCTGACAAGGAAAAAAAAGGAATAGCAACATATATTAAAGAAAAAATAAACTCCAAATTAGTCTATACTGATGAAGAGGGTAGAATCTTAATGAGTGAATTAGAAACAGCACAAAAACTGATTTTATTAACAGTAATATATGCCCTAAACCAGAATCAAGAGGAATTCTACAGGAAACTACACAATAAAATAAATGAATTAGAGTAAGAAAATATCTGTCTAATAGGGGTCTACAATGCAATAGTGGATAAAAAGATGGACTATGAAAGTAAAAAAAAAAAACCAAGACTAAGAAAAATACACTACCTAAGTCCTTCTTTGATATGGCAATGGAATACAAACTTCACAATATGGGGAGAGAAATGCACAAACACGAAAACAATATATCTTCTGTTCGAATCCTCACCAATCCTGGGCAAGAATAGATATGGTTTGGACATCATCGGGATTAAGAAATCAATTAGAAGAAATTGAAATTGAAACCAATGAGAGAGCATATCATAATCCAATAAAATTAAAATGGAAAGGCCCAAAAAGAAAAAAAAAGTTGGATGTTGAACCAAAATATAGTAAAGGAGACAGAATACATCTAAATGTTATAGAAAAAATTAAAACTATTCTTTAGAGTGAACAATAAAGAAGACATTTCACTGCAAAATATCTGGGACACCACGAAAGCATACATAAGAGGTCTCACGATTGCTTATATAGCAAGAAAAAATAGAAAACAAAAAGAACAACAAGAATGTATGAAGTGGAATTAGAATTACAGAAAGACCTACAGAATAAATTCAAAAAAGAAAAGAGAGAGATAATAAAACATCAGTTCAATAACCCAAAAAGAATTGGTGCAAAAACTTAAAGCTGCTAAACAAAATTACTTCAAATATGCCAATAAACCCAGATGGTGGCTAGCATAAAGACTAAAAAATGAAAGAGAAAAGAGAGGATAATTATAATAAACTAATGACACAAATAAAAATCTAGAAAGATGGAAGAATATTCAGCTATCATCACTGGAACGTATAGCCACAGTAAAAATGAATATTCTTCCAAGAATTTTATTTCTGTTACAAGTTACACCAATAAACCCCAGTAAAACATTCTTCCAGAAATTAAATAAATTAACATCCAGATTTATATGGCAAGGGAAAAAAGCGAGGATGAAACTAAAGTCAATGCAAGACAGCAAGGAGAGGGGATGCCTAGCACTACCAGACTGGGAGTTATACTCACAAGCGGCAACACTAACATGGCTGATGGACTGGATGGAGTTAAAAAACAAAAGAATCTTGACTTTAGAAGGCCATGATTAGCAAGTAGGATGGCACAGATTCCTATGGGATGGTAGAAACATAACCAATAAATACTTTCAAAAGCATTTAATTAGAAATGTGTTACTCCAAAACTGGCATAAAATTTAAAAAAAAATCACTACCTGAAAATTCCAAATTGGCTGTCACTGACAGAAATGATGCATCCAAATTTCACAGATATAAACAAATTGATAAGGTACAAAGACTTAATAAATGTGCAGGGAAACTTAAAAACAATTCAAGAATTGGCAGAACAAGGCATGAAAGTAGGCTGGTTAACCTACTTGCAAATTAAATCGAGATTCAACAACAATATTAAAATATATGAATTCCAAATAGAACAACATGAATTAGACAAAAAAATTCAAAGTACAGAAAAGAAAATAGGGAGAATATATAAATTTCTTCTGAAATATAAAATGGAAGAAGAAATAGTAAAGGAACAGATGGTAAGATGGGCACAGAACTTTGGCTACAATATCGAATTGGAAAAATGGGAAAAAATTTGGGCAACAAATTTATGTTGGTGGCATACAAGGAGACCCAGTATAAAATGTTGGCACCTACCCCCTGCAACATTAGCAAAAATATCATCAACAATTTCACCAAAATGTTGGAAATGCAAAAAAGCACATGGAACATATTATGATGGACATTTGAGGCAGCCAAGAAATATTGGAAAAAGATTAAAAATTGGTTAGAGTCAATAACAAGAGTCTAATTTGACTGGAAACCAGAGGCATTTCTATTAGGAATAATGATGACCAAATATAAAAAAGAGATGTTGTATTTAATTTTACACACAATCAGCATGGCTAGGATTGTTTTAGCTCAGAAATGGAAAAACAAATTAACACCAAATGAAAATGAAATAATAAGAAAGATTCTTGACTGTGCTGAGATGGACAAGTTAGCAAAAGAAATGCAAGGAAAGGAAGAGACAGAATACTATCTGATATGGGGAAAATGGTATAAGTGGTTAGATATGCAGGTCTTGGCATATTCGGGTCTTTTCCCATGTAAGATTGAGAGTATCTTGGCGAAGTTTCGATGAGGTCCCACTCACCATCTTCAGGCTGGTGCCTTCGGCTTCATGCTTGTGCGAGCAAAGCTGCTGTCTTTCTATAAATATTGGGGGATGGGTTGCTGGCTTTGTTGCTGTAGGCAGATTGGTTGGCTGTGTTGTAACATCTTGATTAGTTGACGGAGTTGATGTTCGCAGATTAGTCGGCTGTTTCATAACATCCTGTGTGACTGAGGTACTGGCTATTATTCTTTTGTGTTGTAACGATCTAATGTACTGTAATGGGCTGTGTGATGACATTCTTTTTTTTTAATTTATTTATTTATTTATTTATTTATTTATTTATTATTTTCAAAACAAACACAACACATAAAATCTTCCTTCTTTACATACTGTAGAAAGTGTATCAGTTGGTTACAAAAGGTTTTTGTGCATCTCTTCCACAGTCATCAAGCATAATTCATATTAACTCAAGTATTTTAATTCAAATATTTATACGTTACCATTATTCCACCATTTATAATTATAACTATAATTATTTAAACATCCTTCATCATAAAATATACCGAAATTTAATACATAACCACGTACTGGCATTTCATTTAATTTTCATTTCATTTTCTAAAATACTCCAATAACACTGAATCCTTATGTCTTATTCTAGCTAAACATCCATAATATTTAATAACAGACTTTTCTAATCCTCTTTTCCAAATCGCTATTGGCAATTTTCATCTAGTTTCCTTATATTATACTCATATATATGTGTTCTGACCCCCACCTTGTTCGTTCAGAAACGAAAGCTAAACAAAGCTTGCAAAGGAATGTCTTTATCAGTCCCGGCTCGAGCTGGCTGCAAGCCCAAAATAAACACAGATAAAAGGCTCTGGCAAAGCGTCTTCACTCAAACTAATATCAAAGAGAATTACGTAAATCAAGACACTTAGCTAAATGCTTTTCTCAATGGTTACACACGAACAGAGAACGAACGAACGTTGACTTCTGCAACTAGGGCGTGCCACCATCAGTCTTTTATCTGCAGGAGGAGATCCTTAACAAGCCACAGCTGCTTGTTATCTTCTCCTGTGAGCATCCTGAAACCACTCACAGGAGATTTCTGTGTCAGAGTCTGATAGCAGCTCCAAAGGCTCCTACCAAGCCACAACATATATGTATATAGGTTGTCATCATTATCCCTCCTTTATTTGACTGTATCCTGTATTGAGGCAAAACAAAATGGATGCCAAGGTGGCGCAGTGGTTAAATGCAGCACTGCAGGCTACTGCTAGATCAGCAGGTCAGCGGTTCAAATCTCACCGGCTCAGGGTTGACTCAGCCTTCCATCCTTCCGAGGTGGGTAAAATGAGGACCCAGATTGTTGGGGGCAATATGCTGACTCTCTGTAAACCGCTTAGAGAGACCTGAAAGGCCTATGAAGCGGTATATAAGTCTACTGCTATTGCTATTGCTATTGCTATTGCTCTATTTTAATACAAATGTTTCACTTGAATCAAATGGGGAAAGGCTAAAATCACTGAAAGCAACCCCTCATAGGTACTGGTTTTATAAGACTAATGTTTGATTTCTTTGTTTGATTTCTTGCTTACTTAATAGTTGATTTCTTAAATAATGAACTTTAACATAATTTCTACAGTTCCCTAAATCTATTATCAGAAGATACTGGAACATGTGTAAGGGAAGGGCACTGGAAGACAGCTGTGGGTGTAAGATAGAAACTGCATAAAAGCTTATAATATGAAAAACTTCTCTTTCTGTAAATCAATATGATAACTTCTGTTTCTTTAATTTTCCAAGTGTACTTTTAGCTGTAATTTCTCAGAAATAGGAACTTTTCCTTTTTCCAGGGACACGCATCTGTAGCGTGCAGAAACGCCCCACACAAGGTGGTTATCTTAGGGGTGAAGTCACTCTGCCCACATTGCAAGGAAATGCCTTGCCATAGCAGAGTTTGGAGAAAAGTATAAAGTAACTGTCTTGGGGATAGCCCAGGCAGTTCAGATTTTGGTGTGTGAACACTCTGAACTCGATGCATCAATAAACCTGTTTCTCTTGCACCTTCGTGGTCTCACATCCCGTTTCTTCAGGGATTGTGGCTTAGGCCTCAATCTGCCACTACATTTCTGGCAATTTTGCCGGGACGTTGAGGGGTCTTGGGACCCTCTGGAGTGTCCACCCTGGTGTCGGGGCTCATCGAGTCAGGGAGAATCTCCCTGGCGCCAACAGACCCTTGTTCCAAGGGTCTTCCCAGTGACCGAGGGTTCTGGCAGTGATGGCTGACAGCTCCAAGAACCACCGGAGAAGGACCAGAGATCAGGAACTCCGAATGCCAGCTGGCTGAGACAGAGGACCTCAGACAGGCAAGTATTGCTGGGGCCCCTGAGTAGACCCGAATTCTTTTTTGAACCGGAGGTGAAGACCCGGACTCCTTGTTGAGCTGGAGGCGCGGCCTGATCCCCCATCGCTTAGTGGAAAAAGGTACCTGTGGGAGGAATGTTCCAGTGAGATTGGCTACTGTGTCTGGTGCCCTGGACCAGTAGAAAGTGCTTGCACCGTTAGCAGTTCCCATCGGTGACCATGGTACTCTGGCGCCCTGAGTCGGATGAGTGAGTGTGAGTGTGGTTCGCAATTCCCATCGGAGGCCGTGTCTATCCGGGTCCCTGGGTCGGACGAGCGACTGTTGTATTACTATTTGTTGTGTCTGGTGCCCTGGGAGGAACATGGGTGGTGGAGGAAGCACCCCCCTTACCCTCCTCCAATGTATGTTAAATAACTTTAAGGCAGGATATATGTCTCAGGACTATGGCATTAAGTGGAGCAGGCATGAGCTTAGAAAATTTTGTGAGGCAGAGTGGCTTGGATGGCCCAACTCAGGCACTCTAGACCCGAATATAGCCCTTAGGGTTCATCAATTAGTCTTTGACCCAGAGCTGGGCCACCCCAATCAAGCCCCCTATATTGATGTGTGGTATAATTTGATACAAACCTCCCGATTGGCTAACCAAGTGTAGAGCAAAACAGTGCTTGGACATGTTTTCAAGACCCGCCTCCCAGCCAACTCATAAGAAGACCCCACCAATCTTTCCAAGTGCCCCCAAAGAAATTCCGCATCCACCGCTCTATGTACCACCCCAAAGGATGGCAACGATAATGCGAGGATCCAGATTGGGCTCCTTGACCCCTCGGGATTACCCCTCAATCAGTGCACCCCTTCATGATCATCGGGGAAGACAGGGCGCCTCAGGAAACCGCTCGTCCGCAAGTTGGGACAAAGGAAGATGGAAGAAGTTCTCTCCCATGATCTCCTCCATGATCCTCTTCCAGGGCTCAGCAGATCTCACCCTCTCAAAACCATCCACCCAAATCCCTGAGAGCGATTCAGAAGGAAAAAAGAAAGAGGAATCAGATGATTGGTTGGGAGCAGTGGGGGGAGCAGTAGAAGAGGTGGTGGTGGACCAACCTGTGGTTAGTCATACCAGGGTGAAATAAGACATCCCTCTAGTCACAGCCCCCCTCAGACAGGTAGATCAAATACTACAGGACAGGGATGACCTACTAGGATCTCTACAGCCCCCTTGTTTCAACATTTTCCACCTCGAACCTCCTCAATTGGAAATTCCATTATGGCCCTTACAGTGAGAAACCCAATGAAGTGGCAGACTTGGTAAAAACTATTGTGGACACCCACAACCCTTCCTGACTAGATCTCCAACAGCTCATGGCCACCTTATTCAATCCTGAGGAAAGGGAGAAGGGCCGAGGGAGGAGAGACCATTTTTCTTGCACCCCTCTCATTGGCTTAGCAGAAACAGAGGAGATGGATTGAGGCCAACCCGGTTCCAGCAGCCTCCCTGAACCTATGGTCTGCATTAATATAGGAGACAAAAATATCCCTTTCCTTGTGGACACCGGGGCCACTTACTCTGTACTCACCCAACCATTAGGCCTGGTCTCCGCCCAATCTATTAACATCCAAGGAGCAACCGGAGCAGCTCAAAAGCGTCCCCTGCTGGAACCTCTACAGTGCACCATAGGAAGATAAACACTAACTCACCATTTTGTGTATTTACCAGAGTGTCCGCTCCCACTACTGGGCCGAGACTTGCTTTGTAAATTAAGGGCCTAGATATTCTTTGATGAGAGTAGCTTGATGAATTTGAAGTATGGAAAAGTTAAACTGGAGATACTGAGGGAGGAAGCCTGGAGGATCATGGCGTTAGTGGAAGTTCCGGGAGAAAAGTGGAGGGAGTTTGGAGTTCCAGAGTTGTGAGCAGAAGACAATCCCCTGGGTTTGCGGCTCACCACCCGCCAATCATAGTCCAAGAACTTCCAATGAGAACTCCTATCCAGATTCGCCAAAGGGCGTATCCCCGGCCTATCGTAGCAGCCATTCAGGAAGTGATAAACCTCTATTTAAAACACCATATTTTAAAGCTGACCGATTCTAAATGGAACACTCCTATCCTCCCAATACCGAAGGGAGAGGGCTGCTTTAGAATGGCACAAGATCTCTGGCCCGTAAATGCTGCCACCATCACCATCCACCCTATGGTGCCAAACCCGTACGTTCTATTAGGGCTGATACCACCTATGGCCAAATGGTTTTCAGTGATAGACCTTAAAGATGCTTTTTTCTCCATCCCTATTCACCAGAAAAGTCGTCACTTATTTGCTTTTGAATGGGAGAGTCCCATTACTGGCCGAAAACAACAGTATACGTAGACAAGACTTCCCCAAAGCTTCAAGAACTCCCCCACCTTGTTCGGGGCAGCCCTGGCAACAGATCTGGAGATGTTAGATATACCCCCACCTGATATCATGCTCCAATATGTGGATGACTTGCTAGTCACTGGCCACTCCCAAGAGAACTGTCGCTTGAACACCTCTGCCCAATTAAACCTCCTTCAGGAAAAGGGATACAAAGCTTCTAGAAAGAAGGCCCAGCTAGTCCAGACAGAGGTCAGATATTTGGGCTATGATATACAACAAGGACAGCAAATCTTGGGGCATGAGAGAAAGGAGGCCATTTGTCAGTTGCCCATCCCCAGAAACCGGAAAGAACTTAGGGGCAGCTGGGTTCTGCAGGATCTGGATCCAACTTTGCCCTTCTAGCTAAACCCTTGTACAAAGCCACCAGAAGCAATAAGAAGAAGCATATGCAATGCGGAAAAGAAGAGCAGGCTAGCCTCTTGAAACTTAAACAGGCTCTTACCAATGCTCCCAGCCTGGGCCTTCCTGACCTAGACAAACCTTTCCACCTGTTTGTAGACACAAAACATGGCAGAGGGAGTGTTGACCCAGAAATTTGGGACTTGGCACCATCCGGTAGTGTACTTGTCAAAACAATTAGACCCGCAAAGGGATGGCCAACTTGCCTCAAGGTGGTGGCCGGTACAGCCCTACTGACTCAAGAAGCCAACAAATTAACATTTGGACAAGAATTAGATATCATACTCGCCATGCTCTCAAGGCTGTGTTAGATCGGAAAGGGCATCTCTGGCTTACAAACCCTCGAATGCTGAAATACCAGGGGCTGATTACCCATAATCCCCTGATCAAATTGATACAATCTCACTCCTTGAATCCCGCCACATTGCTCCCTGAACCAAATGCAGAAGCAACCCACAATTGTTTACAAACCATTGAGGAAACTTATGCCAGTCACCCCGATTTGTAGGATGAACCCCTTCCGCACCCAGATGCCACCTTGTACACAGACGGCACGAGTTTTTTGCATGAGGGGGTACGGAAGGCTGCCTATGCAGTAGTCACATTAGAAGTATGGGAAGCAGAATCCCTTCCACCTGGTACGAGTGCCCAGCTGGCCGAATTGCATGCCCTCACAAGGGCCCTCGAGTTATCCCGTGGTCTCAAAGTTAACATTTACATGGACTCAAAGTATGCCTTCCTGACGGTACAAGTTCATGGTGCCCTGTATAAAGAAAGGGGCCTCATCACAGTCGCAGGAAAAGACATTAAATATGGTCCCCAAATTCTGAGGCTACTAGACAGTGTAGGGGCCCCTACCCAGGTGGCGGTAATGCACATCAAAGGCCACCAAAAGGGAACAATGGACCAGGAATTGGGCAATAACAAAGCTGACCAGATTGCTCGCAATGCGGTCTTTCAACCTCTTATGTTGCAAGCCACGTGCCTTACCCTGTGGACTCCAACCCAACAGCATCCTCCCTCCTATACCCCCCCCCCAGGAAATACAACAAGCTGTGGCTTTAGGAGCAAGACTCGAGGAAAACTGGTTGGTGCTGCCTGACAATAAAGTTTTCATCCCCCAACATTTGGCTTGGGAGGCCATGGCCTCCCTTCATAAGTCCCTCCACTTGGGAAAAACAGCACTGGAGAAGGCAATGTCCCGTGAGGTATACATAGACAATATCTCTCACTTAGCAGCCAGTGTGTGCGCTCGATGTCAGGTATGTGCTGCTAAAAAACTCTGTCAGGGCCCCCTACTCCCTCGGGGCCACCAGCCAAAGGATGTCTACCCATTTGATTCCTTGACAATCGACTTCATGGACATGCCTTGTGCCAGCCAATATACAGCCATGTTGGTCATAGTTTGTACTTACACAGGATGGCCAGAGTGTGTTCTACTAGAACCAAGAAGGTTTTGAAGTTACCAGAGCATTGCTCAACCTGATCATCCCTTGCTATGGACTACCGTCTCGCATCTCATCAGACAACAGCCCCGAATTCATCCATAAAGCAACCCAAAAAGTAGCCAAGATATTGGGGATTACCTGGAAACTATACTGTGCCTTTCACCCCAGCTCAGGAGGAAAGGTTGAAAGGACCAATCGCACTATCAAAGATAAGATAGCTAAAATTTGTCAGGAAACTCACCTCTAAGCATGGCCTTATTGGCTGTACGATGTGCATCTAGCAAGGAACTTGGTCTCTTGCCCTTTGAACTTCTGTATGGGCGGGTGCCCAACCTCCTTGCCCCGCAGGGAGGGCCCTCTCCTCAAATAGCTGATTCACTCAAAATTAAACCATTGCAGGCCCTCAATGCCATAGTCCTTAAATTACAAAAGTATGTGCTTGCATGTCGACCTCATGTCATTGTCACTCCAGTCCATAACTTTCACTCTTGTTAGGATGTTTGGGTCAAAGACCAGAAAAAGGAACCCCTAGGCCCTAAATGGAGGGGACCATATACTGTTGTCATCTGTTCTCTCCTTGCTGTTAAGATATCTGAGATTAAGCCATGGATCCATTGGTCTCATGTTAAGTTGGCCGCCCCCACCCGGTGACAGGCTACCAAGGATCCACAAAAACCTTTGAGACTGACTCTTTGGAAGCTGCCAAGGACAGTCATCCCTTCTGACGACACCCCGGAAACTGTCTCTCCACGAATGGGTGATGGAGGACCAGCACCCCCTGCAAGTGTCACTCCAGATGCTGACACCCATCACATGGGCAACATACCAAGTCTTCCGTGGTGTCTACACTCCCATTCCATGCCCAGGAACAATGATGGAAACCACGCAAAGGTTACGCCAGACTGCATGGATTAGGAAGGGTTTAATGCCCACTATTTGGGTGGTGGTAGTGCTCCTGTTTATCTCTATGGTGATTAACTCCCTTTAACGATATAAGGTTCTCCTGGCCCACAAAAGTGAGGTGCCCGCCGAAGACTCAGGGCCCCCTGGGAACCCCAATATTAGTTCCCCTGATTCTGTGATTCCGGGCAAAGGGGGGGGATGGGGAAATGCCAGGAGATGAATCTTTCTATGAACAAATGGGACCGGGCCCCTTTTCCCCATGCCAAAGCTGTTTCCTTGATGGACCAGGAGGCATACAATTTTTGCATAGTAGCACCTGGTTCCCTGAATGCCACAAGGATCCAGACCTTTCCCCTTGTGAGTATGATGGAACAAACTTTTGGCAATGTAGAGTAGACACAAACTCCTCAGATTGGGCCCCAAATGAGCTGTATAATTCGACCATTATGTGCCACCTCCTGCGGCCCACTAATAAGCCCATCCCAGGAATACGATATAATCGCCAAAAATGCTCAAACCCCATGTTCACTCTTTCAGTGAACCCAGTATGGGTGCAGGTCAGGGCAACGTCTTCAGTTACCCTCACCTGCAGTATTAAAGGCACTATTGGAGATGAATGGTTTTTGCAATGGGAAAAGGCAGGACAACCGCTTGTTAATTCAAGGATATCGCGAATCCTTATCACCAAGGACATCGCTACAAATACTAGTAAATTGACCATAGGAGCAGTAAGGCTCAGAGATGAAGGTCCCTGCCAATGCTGGGCAGGAGATGCCCAAGGGGAACAAATTAAGGAAGCAAAAGTCTCGGTCCACAGAAACTCCCCAACCCTGATCACCTTTCACTATACGATAGAGAACCCAAGGGCAACCAAATTCTAGCTTCTAAGCCTCCCCCTTTTACAAAAATCAAACCCCAGGAAAGCATCAAATGGGCCTTAATACAGGCCACCCAGCCCGAACTCCCGCAATGTGTACAGTGCCTCCAGGGCTCAAAAAGAGACACCCTGAAATTTAGAATTGGAAAACCTAAATCCTGTCACCAATTTGACCTCCACCAACTGCACCTATGGACAGAAGAACCCTCGTACTTTTAGTAGATGTAATGGATCTGAGGGTGTCATCTGTTGCCTAGACAATTGTGCTCCTTGCCTCACGAAAGCCCACGTGGGAAGTCGAACCATCATGACCCTAGTATATCACACCCAATTCCCGGCTAACTGCATTCCACAGCCCAAAACCTGCCTATCAAATGGTACTATGTACAACTATTGTCTACAACAATACTGCTTTGTATGCTATCGACCTGTCACTCCCATACACCTTAACGTAAGTGTGTGGGCGGAACTGGACTTAGTAACAAATCCATAGGATTCATATCTCTACTACTTAACATCAGTAGTAGGCTTGAAGCAGGGACAACAACCCCTAGTCTTGACTATTGACTTTTTTGGTGCCATGGATAAAATAGTCCAGGAAACATGTGGCAGTGAGGCATGGCGAGAAACCTACAAAAGAAATCATAAGTTCATCTCTCAGCGAAATCTGAATTGGGCATACGGGAACCCTGACCAGTTCCTTCTCTGCGGGGCTCGCACGGACTGTACTGGATGGAGCTGCATCTGTGATTATACGGGAGGTGGATATTCAGGGTGCCCATATATCTCAGACTTTTGCAGGATCCCAGAAAGCAATAAGGTGTCCTTTCAGATATCTCAAGATCACCCCTCCCAGGCAAGTTATGGAATCGGGATTGATGGGACTGGGCACGACCCGCTCCACCTTTATCACTATTCGGGTCCAGATCATACGGGAAGGGGAAGCATGGTCGCTTGGCTGGTAAGTCTATGACAATCTTCAAAAACTAGAAAATCCCCTCCCCCTGAGCTCCAAGGCCGTGAATCTCTTTGTGGAATTAGCAGAAGTAGCAAAAGCCTTAACAGTTAAAAACTGCTTTGTGTGTGGTGGGACTAATATGGGAGAGCAATGGCCATGGGAAGCCCTGGAAGCCAACCCTGAGGTTTATAATAATCTATCCCAAGCAGGAAACATCACTCAATGGAAATATCACTCAGGGGTGGTATGGACCCTTACCACCAATCTGGTAGGGTGCAATTGTTTCACTAGAAATGGCTCGTTGCCCATTGGTAACCTTATCTGTTTGGGTTCTTGGGACACCACCTACACCCAATGTACATCTCCCACTGACTTGACTCCACCCACACACTTCAACATGTTGCTTCTAAACTTCCTTAACGAAACTACCCCAACCTCCACTGCTTGGGCAGCCCCCAATAACATGTATTGGATTTGTGGGAACCTGGCTTAAGAAACCTTACCACATGATTGGTCGGGATCTTGTGTTCTGGGATGAATCAAACCTTCCTTTTTCCTCCTACCCATGCAGTCCAGACAGTTGTTGGGGGTTCCCCTCTATGACCTAATTGGTCCCCATAGGAGAAAGACGGATGTTGATACAGCTTTCTCCAACTTCCCCTGTAAGGAGTTAGCTGAATATGAGAAATCAACCTTCTGGAGTTCAGAATGCATTGTCTGTACCTATGGAAAAGCCACATGGGCCGAAGACGGCTCTTGGGGTTACTGCACACCTATTTACATGCTCAATAGGATTATCAGATTACAAGCAGTTTTAGATCTGGCCGGACAAAGGATAGACAAATCTCTGAACATTTTGTCCATAGCCACGGATAAGCTTAGAACAGCAGTCTATCAAAAAAGTTGGCTTTGGACTATATTCTAGCCAGAGAAGGAGGAGTATGCAGGAAATTTAACCTTTCCAACTGCTGTCTCCAGATTGATGAAACAGGAGCAGTTATCAAACAGCTGACCTCTGAAATGAGACAACTCACTCACTTTGAAGGCCAGGATTAGAAAGGCCTAGACTTGGCTTCCACGTTCAGCTCATGGTTCCCAAAACTTCCAGGGTTGCAAGCCATTGTAGCCCTTATTGGTCTTATAGCAGCTGCATGTGTTATATTCCCATGCATCCTACCCATTTTTGTGTGAACCATCACCAACACTATGTCCCTCCTGGTCAAGAAAAAGACGGCCATAAGAGCCATGGCTATGTGGGAGGCAGCTGAAGACGCTGGGGAATATGTTACCTTAATAACTGAAAATCACCACAAATACATTTATGAAACTACACATTAATCTGTTGATTGGGGTGAAGTTTCAAAAGGGGGGAATGAGGCTGAACAAAATGGATACTCTATTTTAATACAAATACAACTTTAGTCTGTAAATTACAGAGAGTCACAAAGAAAAGGTAGAAGAAGAAAACTTAATCCATCCGTTTCAAAAGGTTTGCATGGATTTGATCCATGTAAATAACATTTAAAAAGTAAAATAACCACTGTCCAAAACCATTCCAAATTCAATTCCGCCGCTTGATTCTTCTATTCTGTAATTTAAATTGTTTTTTGAGTTTTTATAGGCAGACTCTTTTTAAAAAAAATAAAAATTCCTCACCATAGCAGTAGACTTAGCAGTAGACTTATATACCGCTTCATAGGGCTTTCAGCCCTCTCTAAGCGGTTTACAGAGAGTCAGCATATTGCCCCCAACAATCCGGGTCCTCATTTTACCCACCTCGGAAGGATGGAAGGCTGAGTCAACCCTGAGCCGGTGAGATTTGAACCGCTGAACTGCTGATCTAGCAGTAGCCTGCAGTGCTGCATTTAACCACTGCGCCACCTTGGCTCTTACAGCTCTCACCAGCTGGAAACACTTTCTCTTTCCATATCCTTCCATTTTGGGCCACCCCAACTTTGTCAGCTTTTGGCTGGATTTTTTATCACTGGCTTGAATAACTTCTCTTGCTTCTTTCGAGGATTTCGCAATATCCCCGAGATCAGCAAGATGTATTCTTCCTGTTCACTGTCTCTTCGGGACGGTTTAGGTCTGTTTGGACCACCCATGGGTAAAAGTATTGGCTGTGGTCTCAGAGCATTGAGACCACACAACCATCTCATCGCGACATTGGTTCCTCCCTCCGTGTGATGACATTCTGAGCTCTATTGTAGTGATATCCTCAGTCCTGTGCTGCAACCTCCTGGGGGGTTGGCTGCGTTGTAACATCCTGAGCCTTTGTGTTGTAACCTTCTGAGTTCTGTGATATAATGAAACAATGCAAAGGCTCAGGATGTTACAACATCTTTTCATAGAAAGACGGCAGCTCCGACCACGCTTTACTCACACAAACATGAAGCCGAAAACACCAGGCTGAAGATGGCGAGTGAGACCTTGCCAAAACGTTGCCAAGACAATCTCAATCTTACACGGGAAAAGACCCGAATACAATAAGACCAGCATATACATATACATATACATATACATATACATATACATATACATATACATATACATATACATATACATATACATATACATATACATATACATATACATATACATATACATATACATATACATATACATATACATATACATATACATATACATATACATATACATATACATATACATATACATATACATATACATATACATACTTAAGAGGAACAAAGTTTACTGTAGAGATAGAGATCATATAAAGGTTACGTAGAGGCCGTGAGCAGCAAATTGCCACGTCTCAGTAACTGTCTATCTCAAATGTCTATGAGCTCACCTAATTAGCACCACCAGGCAGTACCAGGAACCATCTAGATATGTGAGACTCTACCCTGGCTGGAATGTTCTTAGAGATTGTCAAGGAGAATATGCCAATAACAATGCTGTTGCCATATACTCTTCGTTGCTTGTGAAGAACTGTATAAAAAGCAATAAACTCGGACTTCCGGTCTGGCGTCATGCTGGTGTGAGCTGCCGACAGATCCTCTGCTCGGTTCGCCCGACCTTTTGCATGAGCGTGGCCGTAGCAGGCAAGGTCTTTTTGAGGTGTGAGGACCAGTGGAGAGGGGAAGCATTGGAGCAGCGGAGGGAGAAAGGCGATCTCCCCCACAAAGCGAGAGGCTCCCTCAGATCGAGTGCAAAGGAGGTCGGCTGATTAATGGCTGACCAGAAGACGTGACTGCCAGCCTTTAACAAGGAAGGAAAAGACAGCTGCAGGGAACATATCGGATTGGAAGATGGTAAATGAAAGACCTTGATTTAAGAGACTAAATTTGAAGAAATTAAGAACCTAATCAATCTGAGCATGGATACATAAGTGGGTGCATTGAGTTGAAGCGGCGAATAAAGACGGACAGGGAAAGATTTAAGAGAGCTGAGCGGCAGATCGGATAGAGAAGGACTGAGTTTTTGAATATTTAAGTTTGGAGGATTAATAGTGGGCGAGACGGTGAAGAGAAAGAGAGTTGGTTGGATCTGCCCTCCTCGTGGAAAAAGGGGAAGAAGATCCGCAAGCCACGAGAGTTTGAATCAGCTTTAAAACTCTTTAAAACTCTGGTAAGGCAGTGCCGAGACATGCTGATAGAGACAACAGAGGGGCGACATCTTGAAAGCGAAAACTGAGCGGTGGGGGGGGGGGAAGTCATCTCTCTCCCTGCCTCTTTCTTTATTTCACTGACAACAAGAAGTGATTGATGGGTGAGCTTTGAAATGACTATCGTGAGCTCTGACCTCTCCCGTCTCTTGACTCTCCACTCTGAAACGTTCTCTCCCTATCTAGTGGATGCCTCTTAGATACTATAGAACTGTTCTACTGTATAGTACTGCTCTAATTTAACTATCTCTCTTTTTTGGGGGGTGTTCATTATAGTGGATTGATTGATTGTTGAACAACATATTGAGATTTGGGTAACTGATATATTATTAACACTACCGACTAGATACTTAACTCATTGGTTAATCAATTAATTAATTAAGTATAAGTTATTTAAAAAGTTTATAGATTAATGTAATAGAATTGTATAGATACTCTAACAGCAACTAGAAGATACTGGAACTACAGATTAAAGGGGGATAGCTGAATTAGGTTAAATGGCAACAAGGATAGTAACCTTAACTAAAGGAAGCAAAAAACAAACTCCTCTATCCACTCCAGTGAGGGAAAAGTCACCTGAGGGCAGGCTGACGGGAGATAAGACAGCCTCAACTTCACAAGGCCAGGAGGTAATGATGGACTCTCTACAGGAAGCAATATTGAAGATGAATGAAAACATCACCAAAGGCCTGGAGGGAGTAAAGAACGAAATGAGTGAAGTCAAAAACAATATGGGGAGGATTGAAGAGTGAGTAGGGGCTATCCAAGCAGCTTTGTCAAGAAATGAACAGGAAATAAAAGAAGTTAAGGGGAGAACGGAAATAGCAGAAAAAAGAATAGACAAGACAGAGGATAGACTGGAATCCATAAACAAAAATCTGGAGTAGGCTATCCTCCACCTAGAATTAGAGAGATCAGTGTTTTATTTGAGATTACAAAATGTAGAAGAAGCGAGAGATGAAAATCTTCGGGAACTGATTGCAGAAATCCTGGGACTAGTACTCGACAGACCCAAAAATGAGATCATTAATGAATTGGATGAAGTTTACAGAATTAACACAAGCTTTGCGAGACGTCATCGACTTCCAAGGGAGATCCATGTGAGGGTTCTAAGAAGACAATTGAGAGAGGGTATCTTAAGCACAATAAGAGGGGATTCATTAACTTATAAAGGCAAAGAAATTCTTATTTTAAAGCAGATCCCCCGGAGAGTTAGAGAGAAAAGAAGGAAATATAACTTCCTCTCCTCACAATTAAATAGACATAGAATCCCGTTTCGATGGTTCCTTCCAGAAGGAATGCTAGTAACATGGAGGGAAAAGAAGTACCGGATAGATACCTTGGAGAAAGCACAAGAATTCCAGGAACTTTTATTCGCAGACGAAGAGAGGTTTAATAAAGAAGGAACCTCAAGTAGAGGACAGGAAGATACTATAACTGAATCCCATCTGGAGGAGCGAGAGACGAGAGAGGTCAGAGAACGAGAGAGATATGGCAGAGAAGAATCGAGAGCAAGGTCACCAATTGAGACAAGATCTAAAGGTGCCCTCAAAGCAAACAACATGTAAAGAAGTTGAGGAATGGGAAACGAATATACTATCAGCAAATATAAATGGTCTTAACATAACATTAAAAAGAAAACATGTACTGTTGGATTTATTGAAACAAAAGTTAGATGTAATCTGTCTTCAGGAAACCCACATTAAAGAAAAATACAACAATCTGTTGAAATGACCAAAATTAGGGAAAGTATTTTGTTCGTCAGCACAAACTAGAAAAAGGGGAATTGTGATGTACATAAAAGAATGGTTAAACCCAAAATTAAAATATGTAGATAAAGAGGGTAGAATATTAATGGTGGAGATAACGAATGGTGGGGAAAAAATCTTACTAGTTGGAATTTATGCCCCAAACCAAAAACAAGAAAGATTTTATGTAAATTTACACAAGAGGATAAATGAAATAAAGTGGCAAAATATATGTATTCTAGGGGACTTTAACGCAGTAATAGACAGTAAAATGGATTATAAGGGTATACACAAGAAAAGCACTAGAAGGAAACTACCGACTGCCTATGCAAATATGGTGAAGGAACTAGACCTCTATGATGTCTGGCGAACAATGAATGACAAGATACAACAGTACACATTCTACTCTCAACTGCATAATTCTTGGTCACGTATCGATATGGTCTGGTCAAACCCGGCACTACTTATGAATACTGTAAATATTGAAATAACAACAAACAAGTGGGCCGACCATCATCCAGTCTTATGGCAATGGAAAGGAAAGACAAAGATAAAACCTAGGTGGACATTAAACCAGAACATATTACAAGAGAAACAATTTGTATAATCAATAGAAAAGGAATTGGGATACTTTTTCCAAGAAAACGGTAAAGAGCAGACTTTAACACAAAACGTCTGGGATACGATGAAGGCAGTCGTGAGGGGAACATCAATAGCTTATATAGCAAGAAGAAATAAAATGCATAGGGAAAAATTTAATACATTGAACAAAGAATTGAGAGAGATAGAACTGCTGATTCAGAAAGAGCCAGACATTATCAAATACAGGGAAAAAGGAGAGTTAATTAAACACCAAATAAATCTGATCTCTCAAGAGGAAGTAGCACGAAACATTAAGAGAATGAAGCAGAACTACTTTGAACATGCAAATAAAACTGGGAGATGGCTGGCTCACAAAATAAGAAAAGACGATGCAAAAAGAACTATTAAACAGCTGAGGGACAAGGAGGGGAACCTGAAACAGGAAATAGGGGAAAAGAAAAAGATCGTACAGAAGAAACTATATGAACCTGATGAAATTAGTGAACAAGACATCAGAAAATACCTAACAGAACAGAAACTTCCAGTCTTGCCGGAGGAGATGAGAGAGATGCTTGACAAGGAAATTACGCAAGAGGAATTGAAAAAGGCCATTCAAAAACAAAAAAACAATAAAACACCTGGTCCAGATGGGCTTCCGTCAGAAATCTATAAAAAACTCCAAAATAACTTAGAAGACAAAATATTAGATTTATTTAATGAGGCACTACAAAAAGGTAAGGTCCCAAAATCATGGGGGGAAGCTTTCATTACCCTAATACCAAAAGAAGAGGTGGACAGTAGTAAAATTCAAAATTATAGACCTATATCCTTGTTAAACGCAGATTACAAAATTTTTATATCAATTTTGGCGGAAAGATTAAAAATAATATTAAATCAAAACATTCATTCAGATCAAAATGGCTTTCTCCCTAAAAGGCACATTCGGAACAACACAAGAATAATAATTAACACCCTGGGATTCTATGAAACAAGATCTGAGAAACAATTAGCATTAATTTTTGTCGATGCGCAGAAAGCATTTGATAATTTAGATTGGAATTTTTTAATCACACAACTAAAAATGATGAAATTCGGCGACAAATTTATTAAGATCATAGAAACTATATATTCACAGCAATTAGCAAACATTATAATTAATGGAGAATTAACAGAGAGGGTACGAATTGGAAAGGGTGTTAGACAAGGGTGTCCGCTCTCCCCATTACTATTTATTATGTCGTTAGAGGTACTCCTAAATCAGATAAGATCAAATCAGGAAATTAGGGGTTTGACCATAAAAAAAGAACAATATAAAACACAGGCCTTCTCTGATGACATGGTCTTTATTATTGAAGACCCCCGAACCTCAGGACCGAAATTAATGAAGGACATTGAGGACTTTGGGCGTGTGGCCGGATTAAAAATAAATAAGGAAAAAACAAAAATGATTATAAAGAACCTTCCCAAAAAACAGATAGAAGAACTAGAGAAAGCAATGGAATTAAAGGTAACTAAAAAGGTCAAATACTTAGGGATTTGGCTATCTGCGAAAAGTTCTTCTATAAAAGAAGATAACTATGATAAACTATTACGGAGCATCCAAAAAGATTTTAAAAATTGGTCGAAGCTACAAATATCGTTGATGGGAAGAATCGCAGTAATCAAGATGAATGTCTTGCCAAAAATACTTTATTTATTTCAAACGGCACCGGTCAAATTAGGAGAAAAATTTTATAATGATTTGGATAAAATGGTACGAAATTTTGTGTGGAATGGCAAAAAGCCTAGGATAAAATATAAACATCTTCAAGATAAAAGAGCACAAGGTGGAATGGGTCTACCAGAATGGAAATCATATCATCAAGCAGCAACAACAATGTGGATAAAGGAGTGGGTAATGTTAACCAACAAAAGAATCCTAACGATAGAGGGCCACGACTTGCAATGGGGGTGGCACAATTACTTATGGTGTGAGGGAAACAAAGTCCACAATTATTTTAAAAGATACCATTTAAGAGGGGTACTGATTAATGATTGGCTTGAAATTAGAAAGAAATTCTATATCCAACTACCCAAATGGATATCCCTGACAGAAGCCCTGATATACCCAAATCTGATAAATTTTGACAAAAATGTTATTTACAAACAACTATTAGATGATCGAAATAGACTAAATTCCAGGGAAAATTTGGCTGAAATGGGAATAAATATTGATTGGTGGCCATACTTTCAAATACAAAATAAATACAAATCAGATCTAGCACAATTTGGCTTTCAGGACAAGGACCAGGAATTGGATAAAATTTTAATAGGACCAGACGAGAAATTAATCTCAAAAATATATAACTGTTTCCTGACCCGAAAAATGGAAACAGAAAGAGTGAAAGAAGTTATGGTAACCTGGGCCCAGAATATTGGCCACACAATTGACCTAGATGACTGCGAAAGGGTATGGGAGTGGAATCTGAAATTAACGAAGTCGACGGCCTACAAAGAAAATGTATACAAAATGTTCTACTGCTGGCATCTCTCTCTGACAAGACTAGCAAAAATTTCCACGAAATTACTGGCCAAATGTTCGAAATGCAAAATAACACTGGGCACTTACTACCACATGTGGTGGACGTGTCCGGTGGCTAAGACATACTGGAAGCGAACGCTAAGATGGCTGAATGAAATTATGTCAATTAAATTAAGTTTCAAGCCAGAAATGTTTCTATTAGGGATAACAGATCAAAAAATAAGTAAAACCAATCAATACCTTCTTGTCCATATCTTGACGGCGGCAAGGATCGCTTATGCGCAGTCCTGGAAGAATGAAAATGCCCCCACTAGCACAATGGTGATGAATAAAATCCTAGAAATAGTGGAAATGAACAGATTGACAATGCGGATTAACGAAAAAGAAGACTCAGACTTGTACAAAGTCTGGGAGAAATTATACAAATGGCTTGACAAGACAGTGAGGATTAAGATATAAAAGGAGATAGTTGACTAACTTAAAATGATCTAAGCAACAACTTAAATATACAATACACAAAGACTGAGTGACAAACGAGAGTAGAAATGTATTAGAGGTGAGAATTCACCGACGAGTAATACCATTAGACCACAATGTTGGAAAAACTTGAAAATCTGATAGGAAATCCGTTATAACTACCTGCATGGAATGAGTAACCTAGTCTTATACTAGGTAAGGCGAGATGAACTATAGGGAATGGACAGCGCCGTCTGCGCTGTAAATATGTAAAGAGCTTTATCTCTTTTTGTATCTTGTATTTTGTAAATCTTGCCTTTTTTATAACTTTCAATTAGGGGGGGGGGAAGAATCAGGTCACCCCCTGAAGAGGAAAATATGTAAACACAACAACGGATAGAGTGGATGGAAGGAGGAGTAGAAGGAAAGATAGGAAGGTGAGAAGAAAGGAGAGGAATAGGAGAGAGGGAAAAGCAGAGGAAGAATTGGAGGGAATGTAAGAGTAGGAGAGAAGGGAGATAAGGGAGGATGAGGGGAAGGGTAAAGGGGAGGAAGGGGAAGGAGACAAGGGAAAGGAGAGGAGGAAGGAAGGAAGGAGAGAAGAAAGAGAAGAAAGGGGGAAGGAAAGAGGGAAGGAAGGAGGGAAGGAAGGAGGGAAGGAAGGAGAGAAGGAGAGAAGAAAGGAGGGGAGGAAGGAGGGAAGGAAGGAGAGAAGGAGAGAAGAAAGGAGGGAAGGAAGGAGGGAATGTAGGAGAGAAGGAAGGGGGAAGGTAGGAGGAAAGAAAGGGGGAAAGGAAGGAGAGGAGGAGAGAAGAAAGGAGGAAAGGAAGCAGGGAAGGAAGCAGGGAAGGAGGAGGGAAGGAGAGAAGGAGAGAAGAAAGGGGGAGGGAAGGAGGGAAGGGGGAAGGAGGGAGGGAAGGAAGGAGGGAAGGAAGGAAAGTAGGAGAGAAGAAAGGAGGGAAGAAAGGAGGGAAGGAAGGAAGAAGTAGGAATGTTGTAAGATAAGATGGAGTTATGGGATGGTAAGAAAGTAATCTCAAGTATATTGTCAACTGTAGGGGGAAAATTGTTATAAATACATATTATTAATAACAGTTATGAGATCACATAATTGTGAATGTATATATGAAATTAATAAAATTTAAAAAAATTTTTTTTTAAAAAAAGCAATAAACTCTGCAGAGGCAGACAGACATTTTGGATACCCTGTTATGACTGGTTTCTGAATCCATCATCTGGCTCCTGAAGAGGGACACCCTCAGGGGAAGCAAAAGCCAACATACTTACCTTCGTCTGGAATAGGTGCACCTTTGTCCTCTGGGACCCCTCAGTGGTAAGTATGGGTTGCAATCTATCTCAACAACAGCAATATGTACAGGAACTTCGATTCCTGTTACAAAAGTCAGGTGTTATAGCACCTGAGGTGGACATAAGAAAGCTGGTTGGGGAGATAGGGAAACATTGTCCCTGGTATCCAGAGCGCAGGATGCTCTGTTTATGGGATTGGACAAAGATAGGGCATACTTTATATCTTGAATCCCGGGGTCCAGTACAGATATTACATCTATGGTTTCAGTGCTGTCAAGCAGTGGAAAAATTTGGCTCTGATGCTTTGGCAGGACAACAATTGACCATGAAACCTCCACCTCATTATGATCAAATAAAAATTATTCCCCTGAAATCATCTTCAATTGGACCTTCAGCTCCTCATGAAGAGGTTAATTTTTCTGCTTCTCCACAGCCATTGTATACCCCCGGGAGGCAAATTTTAGAGGAACAATTAGCAAGAGGGGGGGGGATATAGAAGAAATTGATGATATGTTGTCTGTTTGTCCAGTAAATGCAACAGGAAAAGTAGATCAGAATGGAGCTCAGATAGTAGAATATTGTTCTTTGTCGTATGCAATTTTAATGGAACTTAGAAAAGGTATTAGAGATATGGGGTTGGGTAGTACCTATGTGCAGGGAATGCTGGAAGCCACTATGAGAAATCATATTTTGGTACCTGAAGATTGGAAAACTACAATATGTGGTTTGGGACAGTGAATTTAAACAGCAATGTGCTGTTTGTGCTCTTTCCTCAGGGGTGGGGTCTTTATTCCTGATCAATTGTATGGATCTGGGGCCTTTGCTCCAGTTGATGCTCAGATTGTTTTACCAGCTGCCACTTTACAGGTTTCTTCTGAATGCACCTAACGAGCATTTGGAAAAGTTCCTGTTTCTGGCAAGCCTCATCAAGCCTTATCTAGTATCAGGCAGAAGGCTACTGAGCCGTATCCTGATTTTATTAACAGATTGCAGGATGCTTTAAGACGACAGATAGACAATCCTGAAGCTCAGATGGAGTTGCTGATGAAGTTGGCAAAGGAAAACGCCACTTCCAAATGCCAAGGGGCAATTATCGATCTTGGGAGCAATCCTGATTTGGCAGATATGATTAAAGTGTGTCAAAATATAGGAACAGCCTCTTATCAAACCAATTTATTGGTGGCAGCTTTATTTCAAGGCAGCAAGCCTCAAGGAAAGGGTTACAACTGTGGCAAACCCACTCATTTTAAAAGGAAATGTCGAAAACCGGGGGGTATGTCTGCAACATCCCACAACTTTTTCCATCAGGGGTCGAAACCAAAAGCAAAATGTCCAAAGTATCAGAAGGGTTATCATTGGGCAAGTGAGTGTCAGTCAGGAAATGGCTGACTGGGCCGGTCTCTGGCCCCGGTCCAAACAGAGACAACAAACCAAGAATAGAAAATACTTCTGCAGCTACCAGAGGTAGTGCCGGTATTGATTTGATATTGCAGGAGGAAGTGAAAATTAAATTTCCTGGGGAGGTTCAGGTATCTCCCTACCAAAAAATTATGTAAGGCTTGACCTTCCGAGATCAAGTATGGGTAAAAAGGGTATTTTTGTTATTCCTGGGGTGATAGATTTGGACTATACTGGTATTATTTATGTTCAATTGTGGACCAATTTGCCCCAAATTTTGCCAAATTACACTAGTCCTGCTCAACTCCTGCATTTGCCTTATTTTGTCCTGGCAGGGGGAGAACCAAAGGACAGAGGGGAAGGAGGCTTGGGTTCTACTAACCTGGCCACTTCCATCATAGCTAATGTCAATATACCAATCACATTTCAACGGCCCTGTCAGATCATTGTGCTGCAGGGTAAGCCCTTTGAAGGAATTTTGGATACTGGAGCAGATGTTTCAGTGATCTCTGCCAAGCAGTGGCCTGTCACCTGGCTAACTGAGCCTTGTCCAAGTGTGTGGGGTGTGGGCGATTGTCAAACTCCGTGTCAAAGTGCACAATTTCTTTCAGCCCTTTTGCTTAATTCAGATTTGGTCATTCAGGTCCACCCCTTTATATTAGATATTCATGTCAGCCTTTGGGGACGTGACCTGCTCAGTAAATTGGGTGCCACCCTTACTTTGGAAGACTGAGGCTACTGCCCTTCCATTAACTTGGCTGGTTAAAGAGCCTGTGTGAATTGATCAATGGCCCATGTCACATGAAAAATTGTCGGCTCCCCACCAGCTGGTAAATGATCAGCTGCTTGCTGGTCATGTTGTGCCTTCCACTAGTCCATGGAATACCCCTGTGTCAAGGCTGCTTCATTTAATAACCAAGAAAGAAACCACTCAACTCCATTTTGCAGAATTAAGAGTACTTTTACTGGTTATAAGTAAATAGAAGCTAAGCAAAGCTGGATCTGAGCAAAAGCGTGTGCAAGCAGTAGATATCAATACATGACCCATTCCCCTTCCCTTGGTAACCCCAATCCATAGTCCAATCCAATATCTTCACAGCTGTCAGGTGGGAGACATCTTCAAAAGTCATCATCAGGTTGGTATGCCGGACAGTTGGCCTTGATGACATAACATAAAAGAAAAAGGGAAGGGAAATCAATCAAGGTCAAGGCTTGTCAGGGTAGGTATAATAGAATTTGCATAGGAGCTGAAGGGCCCGCACATGGAACTTATCAACCCATTCAGCATGTGAGGGAAGAAAATGTTTCCATGAAACAAGATATTGAATGCGGTTTCTATGTTTCCTACAGTCCAAAATTTCTTTAACCTCAAAATGCTGCTCCCCCTCGACCAGAAGAGTGGCTGGTGGAGACTTCCAAGGGGTACACAATGGAGAAACATGTTCCGGCTTCAGAAGATTGACATGAAACACCGGGTACACACGGTTGAGATATTTAGGCAACTCCAGACGTACGGACACAGGGTTTATGACTTTAACAATCGGGAATGGGCCAACATATTTGGGACCCAACTTCTTAGACTTTTGTAAGGTCTGGAGAAACTTGGTAGATAAATACACACGATCACCAACTTTATAATCTCTCGGCTTTATCTGCTTGTTTCTTATGTGCCCGATGAGCCGCATCCAGAGCTCGGTATGCCAAGGGCCACATCTCCCAGAGTTGGTCACTCCACTCGGAAAGGGATAGAACTTGTGGTTTTTTCTGAGGCGCTTCGGGGATAGGCACGAAATCATGTCCAAATACTATTTTGAAGGGGGTAAATCCCGTGCTGCTGTGCACTGAGTTGTTATATGCTACCTCGGCATGAGGCAACAATTCCACCCAATTATCCTGCTGGTAATTGATGAAACACCGGAGGTACTGTTCCAAAACAGAATTAGTCCTCTCACAAGCCCCATTAGTCTAGGGTGGTGGGTGGAGCTTAGGCCCTGGGCGGAGCCTATCAGTTTCAAAAACTCCTTCCAAAACAAGGAGGTAAATTGGACCCCTCTTTCAGAGATGATGCGGTCCGGCACTCCATGCAGACGATATATATGTGTAATGAACAACTTAGCTAACGATTTAGCGGATGGTATCTTGGAACAAGGAATAAAATGAACCTGTTTGGAAAACAAATCGGTAACCACCCAAATTACCGTATTTCATTGACTCTCCGGTAATTCATCAATGAAGTCCATAGATATTTCCTTCCATGGTGCTTCAGGACGAGCCACTCCTTGTAGCAACCCTTGGGGTTTCCCTGGTGGCCATTTCACCATAGCACATGTGGGGCAGCTGGCTACGTAAGATTCAATGTCCTTCTTTAATGAGGGCCACCAAAATTGTCTTTTAACGAGATGCAGGGTTTTAACAAAACCAAAATGCCCAGCCATGCCTGAATCGTGGGCACGTTGAAGAACTAAACTCCTAATAGTAGCAGGAACATACAATAGCCCCAATCCAAGCCAGGCCCTCCTTCATGGTGCACTCATCGGTATGTTGGTGAAACTATTCATCAGTTTCAAGGGCCTCCTTGAGTTTCGTAATGAGGTCCTTCGTGACTTCTAAATTGGAACTGGCCTGGCTTCTGGTGACAACCAGAGCAGTGAGGCTTTTCGTTGGGATGACTGGGTGGACGACACTAAGCTTTGAGCTGTTATATTGCAGAAGTCTGGACAAGGCATCAGCCATAAAGTTTTCCCCTCCTGGGATATATTTCAAAGTGAAATTGAATCTACTGAAGTGTTGCGTCCATCTCATTTGTTTGGGGGATAATTTCCGGGGGGTCTTTAAGACCTCTAAATTCTTGTGGTCAGTTCATACCTCAAAAGGGTGTTTATCCCCCTCCAAAAAATGATGCCAGGTCATCAAAGCCCACCTGACTGCAAAAGCCTCCTTCTCCCATATAGCCCATCGCCTCTCAGTCTCGGTCAGCTTTCGAGAGGTGTAAGCGCAGGATTGTAATTTTCCATCAGCATTTGTCTGAAGCAACACCGCCCGCACTGCAACATCACTAGCATCTGCTTGGACCACAAATGGTGAATCCATGTCCGGGTGTTTTAAAACTGGTTCAGCTGCAAAAAGTCGCTTTAATTTTTTGAATGCAGCTTGACATTCCATGGTCCAGTTTAAGGGTTTACGTGGTTTAGGTTTGGCCTTCCCGTTTGATTTTAGGAGGTTTGTAATTGGCAGGGCAATTCTGGCAAATGAAAGAATAAATTGACGATAGAAATTAGCAAAACCCAAGAAACTTTGCAATTGTTTGCAGGTGCGGGGGTCCGCCCATTCGGTGACTGCTTGGACCTTTGCTGGGTCCATCTCTATCCCCTTGTGGGAGATGCGATATCCCAGGTAATCTACCTTTTCCTGATGAAATTTAGTTCTGCTGCCCGAAATTTTCTCAGTACTGAACGGACTAGTTCCACGTGTTCCTCACGTGTTTCCATGTAAATAAGGATATCATCAAGATAGACCATCATGCCTTTGTAGAGGTGGTAATGCAAAACATAATTAATTAACTGCATAAAAACGGCTGGCGCCCCCTGTAGTCCAAATGGCATAACCCGGAATTAAAAACAACCAAGAGGGCAGTTGAATGCAGTTTTCCACTCATCCCCTTCTTTAATTCTGACCCAGTAATAGGCTTCTCGTAGGTTTAATTTTGTGAAAAATTTTCCTTTACTCAGCTGGGCCAACATGTCTTTCATTAACGGTAATGGGTAGAGATTTTGGACACATACCGTGTTCAGGTTCTTAAAATTCACACATAAACGAAAGGACCCATCTTTCTTTTCTCTGAATAAGACTGGGGCAGCAGCTCAGGGCCTAGCGGGTTCAATGAATCCCCTCTCCAAATTTTTGTCAATGCATTTGACAAAAGGAGCACAGGAGTTCATGGTCTCCATGACAACCATGGACTTGACCCAAATAGTTCAGGGCCCAACTCATAGAGCGGGACACACACTAGACCTCGTATTTCTCTTGGGGCAGTTGAGACGTGATCTGGAATTAAGGGGAATAGACCTCTCCCGTGTCATGGTCAGATCACTCCTTGCTGAGGCTTGATTTCAGGACACTACTCCCCCACTGCAGGGAGGTGGAGCCGATTAAGTGGTTCCACCCCAGGTGCCTGTTGGACCCGATGGGATTTCAGAGGGCGCTTGGAGAGATACCTGACTCTCTTGCCCGCAACCCGACCAAATCCTTAGTCGCTGCTTGGAATGCTGCGGCGACTGAGGCACTAGATCGGATTGCGCCTTTGAGGCCTCTCCACGGCGGTGGATCCAGGAGGGCACCTTGGTTCACCGAGGAACTCCGGGAGATGAAGTGCCATAAGAGACACCTAGAGCGACGTTGGAGGACTAGTAACTCTGAATCTGATCGAACACTACTAAGAGCCTTTATTAGGACTTATTTAGTGGCGATACGGGCGGAAAAATGCACTCATTTTTCCACTCTTATTGCATCCGCGGAATCTCACCCAGCCGCCCTGTTCAGGGTAACCCACTCCCTCCTGAAAGGTGAGGGGGTGGGGGAACCCCTGCAGGGAAGAGCTGAGGAATTTGTTCAGTTTCTGTCAGATAAAATCACTCAGTTTTGGACAGGCCTGAACTCTGCTTGGGCAATACCAGCCGAGGTGCCGAGAGCAAGTCTAAGTCAGTTTTCCTGGGATGAGTTCGATTTTGTCACCCCTGAG
The DNA here is from genome assembly GCF_009769535.1 of Thamnophis elegans. Classification (NCBI taxonomy): domain Eukaryota; kingdom Metazoa; phylum Chordata; class Lepidosauria; order Squamata; family Natricidae; genus Thamnophis; species Thamnophis elegans. The sequence continues at coordinate 55,486,462 of NC_045558.1, read as the reverse complement.
GAAGTGGACAAGGCCATGGGAGCAATGAGTGCCTCCACCTGTCTACTGGACCCGTGCCCCTCCTGGCTGGTTTTGACCAGCAGGGAGGTGACATGCGGCTGGCTCCAGGCAATCACCAATGCTTCTTTGCAGGAGGGGTCTTTCCTGCAACCATTAAAGGAAGCAGTGATGATGCCCCTCCTCAAGAAGCCTTCCCTGGATCCAGCCATCCTGAAAAACTATCGTCTAGTTTCCAACCTCCCTTTTTTGGGGAAGGTTGTTGAGAAGGTGGTGGCGCTTCAACTCCGATGGATCTTGAATGAAGGGGATTATCTGGATTCCTTTCAGTCTGGTTTCAGGCCTGATACAGCACAGAAACCACTTTGGTCGCACTGACCGATTATCTCTGGCAGGCTAGGGATAGAGGGCATTCCTCTATCCTGGTGCTTCTTGACGTCTCAGCAGCTTTCGATACTATCGATCATAGTATCCTTCTGCGACGTCTGGAGGAGGTGGGAGTGGGAGGCACCATTCTACGGTGGTTCTCCTCCTACCTCTCTGGTAGATCGCAGTCGGTGTTGGTCGGGGGACAGAGGGTGACCCCTAGGCCCCTCAATTGTGGGGTGCCACAGGGTTCGGTCCTATCCCCCCTCCTATTCAACATCTACATGAAACCGCTGGGTGAGATCATACCACAGCATGGAATAAAGTACCATCAATATGCAGATGATAAGCAATTGTATCTATCTGCCCTGTGCCAGCTTAGTGTAGCAGCGGACGTGATGTGCCGATGCCTGGAAGCTGTCACGATCTGGATGGGGGTAAACAAACTCGTGCTCAATCCTGACAAGACTGAGTGGCTGTGGATGCTGCCCCCGAAGGACAGTTCAGACAGTCCATCCTTGATCCTGGGGGGTGAAAATTGACACCCCTCAGAGAGGGCCCGCAGAGAGGATCGCATCTCTGCAGGTAAGCCAAAAAGTTCTTTCTTGCTGGCCAGAAGCTTCAATCCTGTCGCCTCGTTCCTTCGAGTGAGGTGTCTCGAGGAGGGGGGAAACGTTTAGTGACCAAAGTTACAATGCCATTGAAAAAAGTGACTTATGATAATTTTTCACACTTAGCGACTGTTGCGACCATTTTTCACACTTAGCGACCGTTGCAGCATTCTCAAGGTCACGTGATCAAAATTTTGATGTTTGGAAACAGATTCGTATTTATGATGGTTTCAGTGTCCTGGAGTCATGTAATCACCTTTTGTGACCTTTTGACAAAATATAAAATTTTTAATCAACCCACCCCCCGGTCAATGATGTCCCTCTTTACCAATCTGAAAATCTGGTCACCTTAGTGTTGACTATTCCTGCCAGTTTAGTGTCATCTGCAAATGTGATGATTTTCCCTTCTATTCCCTTATCTAGATCATTTATGAAGATACTGAGGAATACTGGGCGTAATACTGAAACCTTGGAATACCTCACTGCTTATTTCCCTCCACATGGATTTGTTCCATTAAGGACCATATGTTGAGTATGGTTTGTCAGTCAGTTACAGATCTATCCAGAGATGATACTGTCTATCCTACACATTTCTAGCTTACCAAGAAGATTGTGGTCTATTTTGTCAAATGCCTTGCTGAAATCCAAGTATACTATGTTCACAGCATTTTGTTTGTCCACTAATTTAGTCACTTTGTCAAAGAATGAAATAAGATTCATTTGGCACGATCTGTCTGAGTATTGATGTCAAGCTTATTGATCTGTTTCCCCCCCCCCTTTTTTTTTAAAGATAGAAATCACATTAATTATTTTCCAGGCCTCGAGTAGTTCCTGGAGCTCCAAGAACTTTGAAAGATATGGTTCAATGTTTCGAGATCACTTCTGCAGTTCCTGATGGGAAGTAACCCCTCAGGACCCAGTGATTTAAATTGATTTAGATGGATAGAGGTAGATGATGATTCCCACATATCCCTTCTCTGCAAGTTGTGTTAGGATGAGCTGATATGATTGGGAAGAGATGATCCCTTTGAAAACTCAGTCCCGTACCATGGAAGGCTTTAAAAATTAAAATCAGTACCTGGAAGTCAACTGAGAACTATCGCAGCCCTCAGAGATGTAACATGCACTTTTGTAGGAGCGTATATAATTGCCTTCCATCAATGGTCCAACGGTCAGTGAACCCCCCAAAAGTAGGCATTCTCAGGAATTTTGTAATGATAAAAGCAAAAGTTTGTTGGATACACTATTTCAGTACTCAAGAATCAAAACCAACTCTAGTTTTTCCTATGTAACTCATGCATGGTTAAACAATAGCTGTGCACTTCCCCACTTATAGATGTTCACACTGTCCAATTATGAATTGCCCTTTGGCTTGAGAACAGTTCAATTCTTTGTCAGATACCATCATCATGGATGGGTTCTTGGCTTCACAGTCTGTTTCTGGAGCATCTGCATTTTTTCTCACCCTTCCCTTCCACCAGGTTTTGTGACCTTTTGACAAAATATAAAAATTTTAATCACCAGGTTTCCACCAGGTTTTTGGCAAGTTGAATAGAAATAAGTTTCAAAAGGAGTTCAATCTTGATATGCCGACCCACCTGGGGAAAAAGGGACACCTGGAAAGATATCAAGCATAGATTAACATCTTTACTCATATCTCTTGAATCTCCACAACCAATCCTGGTTTTCATGGGTACTTAGGGTGGAACCTTCTTACTAGCTTGTCTGCCCTGATGTCTTGTGATTTAACCCACTCTGCTTCTGACACTGGGTACTCTTTCCATTGTATCACATATTATGGTTTTCCCTTCTTGAATCTAAAATTCTCTTAATTTTGTAGTGTTCATCCATTCACAGAAATGGGGGGTGGGGGTAGAGGATGGTTTTCTATTGACCTTAAATTGGTTCCTTGAACAGGCTTCAATGAATTACAATCAAATATCAGGGGGACTTTCCCCAGCACTTTTGGTAATTTTACATCCATTGTGACTGGGCTTATGATATGTACCAATATGTGTACCACATATTTCCTATGTGCCTTAACCCAGTTTCCTACAGAGTTGCCTTAGTCTCAGGTACTTTATAGATAAATACTTTTTATCCCCAATTCTAAACTCCTTTGAGGAGTGCTCCTCTGTTTCTTTTGCGACTTCCCTGCTTTCATAAAGCTTTCTGCGCATTTTCCCCGGCTTCTCTTAGGGCCATGATGGTGAATCTATGGCACGCGTGAGCCATTTGTTAGGGCATGTGATACGATGCCCTGTCAGCTCCAACATGCATGCATGTGCTGGCCAGCTGACTTCCGCCTTCTTTTAAGGCCATTTTTCACCCTCTGGAGGCTACCCTGAAGCCTCTGGAAGGTGAAAAATAACCCAATGTTCAAGTTTGGGAACAGACTTCCAGTTTGCATATTGCACCATTTTTCATACATCAGAGATGGCAAAAAATGGCCCTATGGGCAAACTGGAAGTGACTTCCGGTTTCCCCCTAGAGCCATTTTTGATGTTCCAGAGGGTTCAGGGAAGCCTCCTGAAGGCTTCAGGAGGGCAAAGGCTTCAGGAGGCCTTCGGGGGGGGGGGAACGGCCTTATGGGCAAACCAGAAGTCCATTCCCGAACTTTTTCCTGAACTTTTTTGCACTCCAGAGGCTTCAGGGAAGCCTCTGGAGTGCTGTTTCCCTCCACCCCAAGTCTTCTAGAAAGCCTCTAAAGCCTGGGGAGGATGAAAAACAGGTCCACTGGAAGAAGGCAGGGCTTAGCAGTGAGAAGACAGACTTTCAGGCTATTCCTGGATCTCCTTCTATTCCGAAGCATTTGGATGGTTCCTTTTTGGACCCAAGCTGTCCCGAAGAGACAGTGAAAGGTAGGGGGAGACCCAGTGGTCCCAGAGACATTCGCAAAGTCTCTAGGGACCTGGAAAAACCTCCTTTGCCAGTGACCTCCGGATTAGCCACAAGGCTAACTGAAACTGCAGACAGCCCTAAAGAAAGAGGAAAGTGTTTCCAGCTGGTAATAATATTTTATTATTCAGAGACAAACGGACCACCTAAAAATTCAAACTAATTTAAATTAAATAACAGAAGAATCTAGCGGCGATTTTGATCTTTTTAATGGTTTTTCGACGGTGGTTATCCTACCTTTTAAATGTTTCAAATGTTATTCACATGGACAGTGGATAGATTACTTCAACATCTCCTCTGATCTTCTGCAAGAGGGCTGTAAACCAATTCACTATAATTTGGCTGTTTACAACCTGACACTTTTTTTTTCTAGTTCAAAAGTTTTATTTCTTTTAAAACAAACATTTCATCATTCCTCAATCAGTAAGACATTGAAGTACAATTTTTTGTGTGTCAAAATAGTTCTAGTTTCTAGCCTAATGTTCCCTCCCTCCACCCTCCCCCCAACCCCCCTCCTCCTTCCCTCCCCCCAACTTCCCAGAACCCGTACACAGTATGGATTTTTAACAAACACAGTCTAAAATCTATTGAGAAAAAAGAAATAAAGAAATTAATGACATTCTACATTGACCTTAGCTTCTTCTTGCTAAGCTAACTTTAAACAATTTAAGTCATTTCCGATCTTAAGCATAGGCTAACTGGAATTTCTTGGTCCCGTATTTATTTTGTATATAGTCAATCCATTTTTTCCAGTCTCGTTTATATCTCTCATTTGAGTGATCTTGAGATATGCCAATATTTTAGCCATCTCAGCTAAGTTTGTAACTTTCAATGTCCATTCTTGAGTTATAGGCAAGTCTTCCTTCTTCCAGTATTGCGCCACCAACAGTCTTGCTGCCGTTATTAGGTGCAGAATCAAGTTAGTCTCTACCACTGTAAAGTCAGTACATATACCTAGTAAGAATAACTGAGGATTAAACTTTATCCTTCTTTTAAAGATATTTTGCATAATCCACCATATTTTTATCCAGAATGCCTTAACCTTTTGGCAGGTCCACCATATATGATAATATGTAGCATCGAGAGAACCACACCTCCAACATTTAGGCTGTACATTCGGATACATAGAAGCCAGCTTTTTAGGATCTAAATGCCATCTATAGAACATCTTATAAAAATTTTCTCTCAGATTTTGAGCTTGTGTGAATTTCACATTTGTTACCCATATTCTTTCCCATGTATCCAACATTATTGGTTCTTCAATATTTTGAGCCCACTTTATCATACAATTTTTAACTAATTCTGTTTCCGAATCCATCTGTATTAATACATTATATATCCTCTTTATATGCATTAAGCTTTGATCTCTTATTTGTTTAAACAAATTATCTTCAGCTTGGATAAAACCAATTTTTTGATCTATTTTCCACCTGGCCTGTAATTGCCCATACTGGAACCATGTTTGAACTACCTTCTCCTCTTTCAATACCTCTAAAGATTTTAGTTATAGTAACCCCCTTTCCAAAATGAGCAGCTGTCTATAGGTAGTTCTATCCTGTTTTTGTGCTATGTTCATATTTTCAATTGCATGTCTAGGAATTGCCCACATGGGTATTTTGTCATTTAATTTATATTGGTATTTTTTCCAGACCCACAGTAAAGCATTTCTTAAAATATGACTTTTAAACTTCTTATCCAGTTTTTTGTTGAATAATAGGTAAGCATGCCAACCATATACCAGATCGTGTCCCTTGATATTCAGTATTCTATCATTAGTTAAATGAGTCCAATCACTAATTACAGATAGCGCCACTGCATCGTAATATAATTTTAGGTTAGGTAATTTCAAACCTCCTCTCTCCCGTGTCAACCTGACACTTTTATTGCTTGGCTGTATTGGCTTAAGATCTGATAAGATTGCACAGCTTTCAATCTGCTTTTACTTGTAAATACTTCAGAGCTCTCAAGAAAAAAATACTAACTGCATACAATCATGGCATCTATTCAAGCGTCTATTCAAATGATTTTTTCAGCACTACCGAAATTGTCTGACACACAAGATAGAATTCAGAGAAAATTGGATTGTTTGGTGTTTTTGGCAACAAAGTATGAGGAAAAAACTGAGAATGTTTTTCAAATACAAAATAAGAATGTCGGAGATAAAGAACCTGATACTCGTGATAATTGGTTTACTTCTGAGGGAGGAAAGAATGGAATGTTTGAAGAGGAATTAAACGGACAGAAATTTTACTTCAAAAGACGGGAGGCGGGAGGAGTGGGAAGCATCAAAGAATCCACAGTTTATGAAATACCATCGGCAAAATATTTGATACCACCACTGAGAATTAAAGACAAACATGTCAAGGAAATAAAGAGGGGGCGGCAACATTATATGAGAGGCATTACAGACAAAAAAGTGCAAAGATTTCTTTGTATGGACTTGCTCATAAAGATGTTTGGAGAACTGGACCCACAAAAGGCAGCAGATATAAGACTGTTCTGTTATTGGAGATATACAGGTTGATAGATGGAAGAGTATAACTTAAAATTAGCTAAACTTAGTTAAATTCATTTGCAATAGGTATAGATGAATAAAAATTGATAATGATAGTAATGTATACAATGTTGAGTTGATATGATAAGTAATAATGGGATATGAGAAGGGAAGGTTAGAAATATATTTGGATTATATATAAAGATTATTAATAACAATAATTATTATTATAAACAAATAAAATAAAACTATACACAGTTAAATCTTAACTAATAGGGGGAAAATGCTATGATATAGGATATAATTAAATAAAGAAAGGAGAATGATAATAAATTATATACATGGAGGATTAATTTTTTGGTATTAAATATTATGGATGTTTAGCTAAAACAGGATATGAGGACTTAATGTTAATGGAGGATTTTATAAATAAGTAAATGAAATGCCAGCATGTGGTTATGGATTAAATCTTTGGTATAGTTAAAGATGAAGGATGTTTAAATAACTGTAGTCAACTAAAAGTGGAGGTATGATTATGTTAATATAGTAAACATTTGAGTTAAGACATTCGAATTAATATAAATTAATGGAAGAGATACACAAAAACTTTTTGTAACCAGCTGATATACTTTTTTATAACATATACTTGTTGTGTTTTTTTCTTTTTTATGTTTTTTTTAATTGTTGTGTATATCAAATATATAAGTGCATATACAATAGAGAGATACAAAGTGTGTCTGTGGGGGGAAATATAGTTAGGACAGATTAACAAAGGTAAGGGAATAAGAAATGATACTAAATTATATCTGGGTTGGCAGAAGTACCATCCCAAGGAAACATAAATCGAGATTTAAAATAGAAACACCAACAATAGTAGAAAAAGAAAGGGAAAAAGGAGGAGAAAATGAAAGGAAGATGGGGAAAGGAGAAAGAGGTAAGGAGAGGAGGATGGAAAGGAGAGAAAGAGGAGGAGAGAGGGTAGAAAGGGGAAGAGGAAGAGCAGGAACAGGAGAAAGGTATGGGAAGAAGGAAGGGGAAGGAGAAGAGGAAGGAGGAATGTAGAGAAGGGAGAGAGGGAGAAAGGAAAGGGAAAGGAAAAGAAGATGGAAGGGAGAGAAAAGGAAGGAAAGAGGGTAGGAAGGGAAAAAGGAAGAGTAGGAGCAAAGGAGAGGCAAGGGAAGAAGGAAGGGGAAGGAGAGGAGGAAGGAAGAAAGTAGAGAAGGGAGAGAGGGTGAAAAGCAAGAGGTAAGGAGAGAAGGATGGAAAGGAGAGAAAGAGGAGGAGAGAGGGTAGGAAAGGGATGAGGAAGAGCAGGAGTAGGAGAAAGGTACAGGAAGAAGGAAGGGAAAGGAGGGCAGGAAAGAAGAAAGTAGAGAAGGGAGGAAGGGAGAAAAGAAAGGGAAAATAAGGTGGTGTTATAACAGGAGGAAGGGATGGTAAACAAAGCAACCCAAACCATATATTATAACCTATTAAATGAAATAATAAATGTATAAGAATGATAAATGTTAAAACACTTGTAACCAAATGACATGCAATATATGATTATGTTTTTTTTCTGTTTTGTTTTTTGTTTTTTTGTTTTTTTTTCATTGTTGTGGGTATGTGTTGTTTATGTAACAAAAAATAAACTATTAAAAAAAAACAGGTCCACTGCATGCCAAAAGCAGGGGGTTGTGCATGCATGTGCAGGGGTTGCACACATAGTGTTATGGGCATTGGCACACCTGCATATGTCCCCCCTGCACTCCCCCCGCTTTTGGCATGCGATGGGAAAAAGGTTAGCCATCACAGTCTTAGGGTATCCATCAATTCTGTCAGCGTTATTGAGGAGAGGGACTCCCTTGGGAATTCAGGATTGAATATAAATTCCATCCCTGTAGCCACTTTGAATGGGGTAAACCCAGTGCTGCTCTGAATTATTTGTTGTAGGCCACTTCTGCAAATGACAAAAGTTCTTCCCAATTTGTTTGCTGATAGTTTACATAAATATTGCTCCACCATCGTATTGGTCTGTTCTGCTGCCCTATTCATGCTCATCAATAGTGTCCTTCGAATGGCATAAGCTTTCTTTTCTAACCTGCCAATCACCTTTCACTGTCAGTGAGCTTACAGGACATGTAAGCAAAAGGCTGAAGCTTCCCTTTAGTGTTCCTCTGAAGTAGGACAGCCCCATCACCATATCATTGGCGTTGTCAGATTGGATGACAAATGGTTTGTCTGGTTTCAGATGTTTAAGAACTAGTTCTGTCATAAATGACTGCTTGAGTTTCTCAAAAGCCATTTGGCATTTCAAAGTCCAGTTCAGCTGGTGACCAGGCTTAGGCTTTACTCCCCCTCCACCCATCTTTAACAGCTCTGTAATTGGCAGAGCAATCTGGGTGAATGATGGAATGAACTAGTGGTGGGTTTCAAAAATTTTTGGAACCTCTTCTTAGGTGTGGCCTGCTTTCTGGGTCCACTGGTGGAACCTCTTCTAACTGGTTCGGTAGATTTAACGAACCGGTTCTACCGAATAAGTGCGCACTGGTAGGAACCCACCTCTAGAATGAACTATCTATACAAGTTGGCAAAGCCCAAGTAACTTTGCAGCTATTTTTTAGTCTGTGTGGCCTCCCACTCCAATATTGCTTTCACTTTCCTGGGATCCACCTCTAAACCTTCATTTGATATCCAAGTATCCCAAATAGCCCTGGTTAGTCTTGTGAAAATCATATTTCAATAGCTTAGAGTAGAGTTTAACATCTGGAGCTTTCTCAGCACTAACTTCACATGCTCCTCCATTGTTTTGGAATATATGAGGGTGTTACCAGGTAAAACACATTGCAGTAATCTGATCTGGAAATGAGTTGCACAAAGCCATTTTGATTTGTAAACCATGAACCTTCTCCATCATAGGATTCCTTAAGATGGATGGTTTTTGAGTCTTAACATTACCAGATAATATGATCATTCTGGAGTTTATTTTTAGAGCATGTAGGTTGAAGAAGGCAGCCTTGGTGATTGGCTCACACAACATGCTAAAGTATAATGTGATTTTTTGAGGACTCATATCTGATATTAACAACTACTTCTATTCCAGCAATTGCAATTGGCACAAAATGGGTTTTAGCTTAGCTTAATGTGCAAACTCAGCTAATTATCATTTTATTCAAGACACAGTTGAACATAACTATAGTTAGTGTAATCTGTGAACTGTTGCACAATTTATTTTTGGCTTAACAATAGCAGTACAAAATAATATTTTTTATGTCAAAATAATTTTCTGTTGCCTTTCAGTTGCTGATGGGATATAGGACTATCATAATGCACTTTATTAGTTCAGGATAAGTTGGTGAATAAATGTTTTCTGACTTTCCCAACTAAGAAAGTTATCCAGAGTTATCCAGCCAGTTTCAGTGCTAAAAGACAACTAGAACTTGGATTTCCCCATTCCTAGCCCAGCACCTTAACCACCATCCTCCTCCTTCTCCTCCTCCTCATCCTCCCCCTCCCCTCCTTCTCCCAGTTGACATCAGACATTATTGTTCATGGAGTAGTCAAATCACATTAGTCAAAGATACCATTCATATTTCTGTCATGTGTAGGGCTTTGCTTTGCTTTGCTGCCCCTGGCCAGCACTCAGATCCATAGAGGGCAAATGGACACACTACTGTTCTGTAAATCTTTGACTTGAGACATAGGGGCATCTGATGATCACACAGGACTCCAGTCATCAGGTGCCATCCTGGGCCCAATGTCTGGGAAACCAGGCTCTGCCTATCATAAGCCAGGACAAAGAGTGAGTGATGGAGGTGTAACACCTCTTTAAAAACATTGGTGCAGCTGACCCAGATGATAGCACCTTCTAAGGGCCCCTTGCCAGGGTTACAGGAGAAAATGGTCAGTGATTTTGAAGGTGGAAGAGGATCTTTATCTAAACGACACATAAAGCAGAGGTACTGTCTTCATTTAGCAGTATCTGTACTTCGGTGAAGCAGCTGCAAAAGGCATCTGTTCTCCAGAGGAGTGGCCTTTTATTAATTCCTGGAAGTAGGTGTTAGATTGGGTGAATGGATGAGGCAAATTCAGGCTAACTGTAACAACAGCTCCTTATTAAGGAACACTATGTACAATCCAGCAAAGACTCTGTCCGGCAGCAGCCCTTTTATAGGGAGCTGTCAGTCGTCTTAACCAATCACCTTTGAGTACTATCTGACAGTATGTAACAGTAGATATAAAATGTCTTTAATGACGGATGGAGCGACATGTCAGTTGGAGTACCTCTCAGGTCCCCTTAGGAACACTGCCATTCTGGAGGGGAAGGGGACAAGTTGTTGGAACTGAATTCTTTGTATGCTTTTGCTTTTGCTGTAAGACATGAGATTTAGGGAAGGGGTGATGGATGGGCTTTGCTTCCTCCCAGTTGGTTCCAGCTATCCAAGGTCACAACATCCTGAGTGTGAACTGCTATCAACCTAACATCTCAGAGTTCTCAAAACATCTCTGCAGCATGTTATTGGCTGGTGGATTGGGGGATCAGGGTATGGTTTGAAAAGGAAAAAACAGCTTAAACCTTGAATGGAAACTTCAGATTCCACCTGACTTATCTGCAATCACTTTCTCTCAGTAAAAGTTTCCTTTTGAACTACTACTGTTTCAAAAGTCATGCTTTCTTGAGAAGATAGCTGAGGCATGTTCTTATAGTACTTCAGTAATATCAAACAATGGAAATTGTTAGGTAAGCTCCCCGTTGGGAGAGCGAGTATGTTCAGCGAAGCGTTGTGAGAGTTATGTTGGAGAACACACAAACCAGCATAAAGAGACACTGCAGTTTAAATAGGCTTTTACTTTCGTGGAAATAGAGGTATCAGAGTCCATCAAACAGTCCAAGTCATACACGGATAATTCAGTCAGTCATCAATGTCTTTCAGTTAAGGGATAATCCAAATAACATAATCCAGTATCATATAATCAGTCCAGTAATCAAGGTTTGCTAACAGTTGCAAAACTTACAATAGATCACGGCACTCAGATCAGATCAGATCAGCATCTAACAAACAGAGAGAGAGCTAACAGGCATTCTGGTTTCCTCTTATGGCCGATTGAGGAAAACAGCAAGCAATCACAGTATGCTTTAAAGAAAGAGGTATAGCATATAGAACCTTAGTTGTGCCCTTCTCCCAAAATCTAAACTATCTATGGTTGGCCTCGTAACCTATGAAATATAACTGTCAAGCTCTTTTCTGCCCTTTCAGTCGTACTTGTGAGGGAATATGAACCCAAGCTGGGGCTCCAAATGTGTGTAGATAAGTTAAATCTGGTTTTCTGCCATGCCACCTACTGAATGGCAATACACCGGTTGTTGTATTCACCGCATTATTTAAAACATGGTTACTACACATCATAGCTTCACCCTACAGTGTTTCTGGCAAAGCTGAATTAGCTAACATAGTTTGAGCCATGGTCTGTAATGTTTGCCCCCTTCATTCTACAAACAAGTTATGTTGCGGCCTATAAGGAGCAGAACGTTTATGCTCGATTCCAGCTGATTTTAACATCATTTGGAATTTCTGGTTTGTAAACTCAGTCCCATTATCAGTAACTACAGTGATAACCTTGGCTTTCATCCTTCTTTCCGCAAACCTCAGTCAATTAAAGAAATGCTGAAACATTTCTGTTTTATTTTTCATCAAGTAACAGAAACCATATCATGAATAATGATCCATGATACTTAAAACATAACAGGCACCTCCCAAACTGGGTTTCTTAGGTCCTATTATATCAGCAAAAACAACTTCCAGAGGTTCCTTTGTTTTAAAACCATTCAGTCTGTTTGCAGGAGTAACTTTGCTCTTCTCCTGATTGCAAACATTGCAGTACTCCTTCTGCCAATTTAACAGTTTGTTGCAGCATCTTGAAATTAATGTGTCCCATGCGTCTATGTAGTAAATGTATATATTTGTCATGTGGTTTCACATTATCATAACCTAAGTTAGCAATCTGGGCATCAGATATAACATATAAACAATTTGTTAATTTGGCAGTAATCCTATTACCTTCTTTTTCAATTATACAGTTATCTCCCCTAAAGGTTACTACATAGCCAATGTTAACCAGAGCCCTTACTGATAATAAATTAAATTTCATTTTAGGTACATATAACAATGGTAACTTATCTTTTAGGAATGAACAACATGTATTACCTTCACCTGCCTTCACCTTCCATCCATTTGCCAAACATATATGTTCCTTGCTTGTGGTCATTTTTACAAACCTTTTTCTATCTCTAGCAATGCACTGTGATGCTCCACTATCATCAACCCACAAATCATGTTTACTGGTGCATTGCTAGATATAGCCAAAGTAGACATAGCTAAGTTGACATTAGCATTCTTTCTAGCTTTTCCGGCATTCTGTTGTTTTGCCTTTTTACAGAACCTAGCTATATGTCTCTTAGCCCCACAAGAATAATATTTTCTACATTTTTTCTATTCCGGTGGCACCGTGCTTCTCTGACGATGTCTCCTCCGAGACGCTCCAGCCCCAAGATCATGTTAATCTGCCTGGACAGCATAAATCAGTTGTCTGGCAGATTGAAAACTCTTTCCTCAGGAAAAGAGGAAAGAGGAGAGCTGCCGAGCATGGGTAGAGCTCCCTCAACCCTTCCAGGAGTAAATTCTGGGGCTTGGAAGGTGTGAGCCCCCCTGTAGCTCGACACACTCCGCTCTCTGGACGTGTCTGCTTTCTGCAGATCAAAGAGCCACATCCATCCCTGCAATCAATGTTTTGATCTACATTTGAGTAAGAAGCAGGCAGAGCAAATACTGGAGAGTTTCACAATTGCAAGTATTTTAAAACTTTAATTCCGATTTACAAAAACTCCTTCTGTTAAAATTAATGAGATAGAAGTGAAAATGGCGTCCGAATATTGAAGGTGTGGCTGAATCGAAACTTAACAAGCAATTACATCTTAAGTGCTTCCTAACATTGTTAAAAGAACTAAGAGCTAATAATTGGACTAAGTGGTTTGTTTGGACTTAACAACATGGTGGAAGATAAGTTTAATTGAATAGATGAAATGGCCTCAAAACAAGTTAGAACAACAACTACTTCAAAGAGTGCTGGCAGCTCTCCAGCCCCAACAAACAAATTACAGTCACTCTTACCTCCCCCCCCCCACTGCTGAGGCTTTAACTTGATGCACTGCAAGGCGCTTTAAAGGGACAGGCTGCTGCTTTAGAACTTAAAATAGATGAAAAAATTACATCTGCCATTAAGGGGGTTTCGGAGGAAATATCTGGGATCAAGGAGCTAATTCAGAACTCGTAACCAGCAAATAAGAGAAGACATAGTGGAAGCCTTTAAAGGTTTGGCTAGCTATGCATCCTCATTGGATGAAAGAGTGGAAGAAATTAGCCAGTCCAATGTCAATCTAGAAAGGAAAGTTGAAGATGTTCAAAGTAAGACTGATAAGTCAGAAGCAGAAATTACAATGATACAATATAGCGCGATGGAATTTGCTTTGAGAATAAGAGGCCTGAAAGAGAATAACCAAGAAAATCTGAAAGAGATTCTTGCAGAAGCTTTTGACCAATTAATTGGTCAATCAAGAGCTGAGTATGACTGGCAAATAGACAAAATATACTGCGTTAATTCATGGATTGCCAGACAGAAACAATTACCAAGAGATATAGTAGTCTAGCTACTAGGAATATAAGAAACCTGATACTACATGAGTCCTATAAAACCAAGTTGCCGATTGCAGGTCAGGAGGTGATAGTTTTGAAGGAAATTCCATCAAAAATGTTGAAATCTAGGAAAGACTATGCATTCCTAGTGGATGAACTTTAAAACTGCCAGATACAATATAGATGGGAAGTTCCAGCCGGATTAGTAGTGAATTACTTGGGGCAAAGACATCGTCTCAACTCAGTTTGGAAGGCCAGAGATTTTTACAGCAATGTATTAAAAGCTGGTTACTCTCCATCTCTTGGATTTAGAGAAATGGAACAAGCAGGAGAGGCCAGACAGCAAGATACTCAAGGATCATTGGATGCTGGCCAAGCTCTGAATCTTTTTGTGGAAACAGAAGGAACTATGGAGCAAAGACAAACCCGAGCAGCTACCAAACACAAGGAACAAGTATTAAAGATGCAACAAGCCCAGACAACAACTCAAGAAACTATAAACATCAACACAGAATCTTTGGGAGGAGCCAGGCCAAAGATCAAATTACAGGATTTCCAGGTGGCTCTTGAAAAGCTTTAGGGAGCTGAAGATAACAATTAAATTTTTAACCTGGAATGTCAATAGCTTAAACTCACCACAAAAAGGGAAAAAATATACCGTTATTTGAAACAATTTAAAAATGATGTAAGTTGTCTGCAAGAAACACATATTAGAACAAATGACCAGAAATACTTGATGAATGCAAGATTGGGACAACATTTTGTAGCTTCTGCTCCGGAGAAGAAAAATTGTATAGTTATATACTTAAGAAAGAATTTAAAGGTTGAATTAATTGAAGCAGACTCTCAGGGAAGATATATCGCAAGTGAACTACTATTAGAAGGAAAAAAGATACTCTTAACAGAGTATAGGGGGCGGAGTATACGCCCCCAATCAACAACAAGAAAAATTTTATAAGTTGCTCCATACCAAGTTAATACAATGGGATTACAGATTGTGTATATTATTGGGTGCCTGGAATGGAGTATTGGATACCAAGAAAGACAAGAAGGGACCACTGCAAAATATTCAAACACCTGCAATATTACCTAAGTCTTTCTTTGATATGATGGATGATATTGAGCTAAGAGACATCTGGCAGGAAAGGAATGCTGAAGAACATTATTCTCTGATAGGCATCAATCCTTTTCTAGAATTGATTTTATATTAATCACAAATGATTTTCTTTCTAAGGTAAAGAAGACTAAGATATGCTCGAGAGCTTTAACAAATCATAACCCAGTTTGGA
Source organism: Thamnophis elegans (assembly GCF_009769535.1). NCBI lineage: Eukaryota > Metazoa > Chordata > Lepidosauria > Squamata > Natricidae > Thamnophis > Thamnophis elegans. Next base: position 55,471,137 of record NC_045558.1, on the reverse strand, counting down.
TGGAACTGGAATATGGGAAAAAACCTAGAAGGTCTTGGAGCTTAAATGAAAATTTATTTAGATATGACAAAAATGTCAATGAATATAAAAAACTGTTGAAAGAATATTTTGCTTTCAATATGAATAAGGGAACATCTATGGAAATGGTTTGGGATGCAAGTAAAGCATATATGAGAGGAGTTTTAATAAACTTAAATAAACTATATAGACATAGACAGGGGGGGGAAATGAAAGGAATTAGAGGAAGAGATAAAGAAGAAAGAGCAGGAGCTAATATGTAACCCAGGCGATAAGAAGACAAAAGAGGCAATCACTTTACTACGAGCGCACTTTAATATGTTGATGTCAGATCAGGTGGCTACTAATTTATTATATGCTAAACATAATACTTTTTGCAATGCAAACAAACCAGGTAGATGGTTAGCATATGATGAGGAAAAAACAAAAATCTCGTACTATAGAAAAAATAGATTATAAAGGTAAGGAGGTTTATCAACAGGATATGATTAAAAAGGCTTTTTTAGAATTTTATACAAGATTGTACACTGGTGACAAAATACAAAGTTTAAACATAGATAGGTACTTGGAGAAAGAGAAAATCCCTATAGTTACGGATGAGCAAAGGGAGAGATTGAACCAAGCAATAACTTCAGACGAAATCCTCCTGGTAATTAAACAGTTAAAAGTTGGGAAGGCACCTGGTACCGACAGACTGACAGCGGTTTATTATAAAAATTTACAATTAGAAATGGTAGAACTTCTTAAGGAACTATTTAATAGAATCCAATTGGAAGCAAGGGTACCACCATCTTAGAGAACAGCCTTTATCTCCCTGATTCCGAAAGAAGTTCAAGATCTCAACCATCCAAAAAATTATAGGCCTATATTACTACTCAATACAGATTATAATTTTTTTGCTAAAATATTAGCAAATAGGTTGATGTTAGTTATACAATAAGTGATCCACAATGATCAATCTGGTTTTATACAAGGGAGACAAATGAAAAGTAACGTAAGACAAATTGTTAATATATTGGAGTATCTGGGAAAGAACAACCAAGTCCCCGCAGCGCTCATATTCTTGGACGCGGAGAAAGCATTTGATGAATGAATTGGCAATTTTTAGTGAAAATAATACAAAAGATGCAATTTGGAGAGCATTTTACACAATCTATCAAGGCAATATACCAGAAACAAACAGTACAAATTATAGTTAATAGTAGTTTAACAGAACCTTTTAAAATTGAAAAAGGAACAAGACAGGGCTGTCCCCTATCTCCATTATTGTTTATCTTAACCCTGGAGTTACTGTTGAATAAAATACGGGGGTCAGATGATTTACAGGGAATTAAGATTAGGCATGATGAATACAGATTATGAGCATTTGTGGATGACTTGGTTGTAACTTTAACCCAACCGGGGAAATCAACTATGGCTTTAATGAACATAATTAATCAATATGGTCAAGTATCTGGGTTTAAAATAAATCTAGGGAAAACAAAGATGATAGTTAAAAATATGAACACAAACCAAAGAGAAGAATTAGAAAGAATAACAGGATGTGAGATAGTAAAAAAGGTTAAATATTTAGGAGTTTATATTACAACCTCAAATAGGAAATTATATAAGTATAATTACGAACCATTATGGCATAGAATACAGGTAGAGATGAAGAAATGGGAAAAATTACAACTGTCTTTGCTGGGAAGGATAGCAGCAGTAAAAATGAATGTTTTGTCTAAGTTTTTATTTCTTTTTCAAATGATACCAATACTAAAAAAAGATGCAAATTTGGAAGAATGGCAGAAGGATATTAATAAATTTGTTTGGGCAGGGAAGAAACTGAGAATAAAACTTAAAATAATGCAAGTTGTACATGAGAGAGGAGGTTTGAAAATGCCAAACTTAAAATTATATTATGAAGCAGTAGCTTTATCAATAATTAGAGATTGGATCAACTCAAACAGAGGATAGAATACTGAACATTGAAGGGTATGATTTGGTATATGGTTGGCATGCTTATTTAATATATGATAAGAAGGTGGATAAGATTTTTAAAAGTCATATTTTAAGGAATGCTCTATTGCGTGTCTGGAAAAAATACCAATATAAACTAAATGATAAGATACCTATGTGGGCAGTACCCAGACCACTGTTCCCTCTAAGGTGCGCGCCTGCGCGGCCGCGCACATTGCAAGAAAACCCCGCGCAGCAGTTTTTATCTGTCGCGCGGAGATTTCTTAAGAAAACGTGTGGAAGTCCTTTGCAGGCGGCTACAACTGAATCCGGCAGTGCTGTTGCCTGTTGGAGGAGGAGGAGGCGAACCAGCCTGCCACCACCGCCCACCGCCAGCCCCGCTGCTCTTCCCGCCCCCTTCTCAGCCCCACAGTCCAGCGGTCGCAGCAAAAGCAGCCCCGGGTCTCCGCTGCCGCTCCCCGCATTTTCTGGACGGGGTATCGCAGGAAGGAATCCCCTCTCCAAGGGATCCCCGTCCAGAAAATGCGGGGAGCGGCAGCGGAGACCCGGGGCTGCTTCTGCTGCGACCGCTGGACTGTGGGGCTGGGAAGGGGGCGGGAAGAGTGGTGGGGCTGGCGGTGGCCGGCGGTGGTAGGCTGGTTTGCCTCCTTCTCCTCCAACAGCACTGCCGGATTTCCGCCCAACGCTGTGGGGGCGCCAGCGGGAGCTTTGGCGGCTTCATCTCAGCCGCAGCAAATGTGTTGGTGCTGTTGGAGGAGGAGGAGGAGGAGGCAGCAATAGCACCTGAGGACAGGACAAGAAGCAATGGAAACTTGTCAGAAGGAGACTCAAGCTGGAAATAAGGAGAAATCTGACAGTAAGAACAATTAAAATCAATGGAATCTTAATTCATTTGCTACAGGTTTTCAAAAGACTGGATGGCCATTTGTCTCAGATGATATAAAGACTCCTGCCTTGGACAAGGGGCTGGACTAGAAGACCTCCAGTATCCCTTCTGATTCTATGATTTTAAAAACCACAAGCTTTTTACAGCTCGCTTGCAACTTTACCAAATTTAATTCAGCCATTTCCTTTTGTTATTAAATGGGTATTGCTAGTTCAATGCACATGCACTCCACTTTTAAGATGCTGAAAAAATCCCCATAACCTGCAACAAAATTCATTCTTCTACTCTTATCTTGCCCTAACTTCTGATAGGTTCCTGAAATATAGATATATAAAATTTAGTGAAAATATTTCTATCTATTTTAATACAGACTCGTAAAACAGATTGGGACAAATGACATTAGTGCTCTGGGATAATAGCAGGTTTACGCTATTGGGATTTTCAGATAAAAGATATCTTTTGTGCTAAGTTCTAACAATGTAGTTCTCTAATGTAACTATGAAACAGTCCAAATATATAATTCCCCTCAGGGAGGAATTCTGGGAGTTGAAGTCCACAAGTCTTAAAGCTGTCATGTTTGAAGACCCCTGGGGTTTTTTCCCCTAAAGGGTTAAGGGTGCAAGGGTCTTGTAACAACAGCTTTAAGACTTGCGTGCTTCAAATGCCAGACTTTCTGAGCCAACATTTTGGTTGCTAAGCAGGAGCATTGTTAAGTGATACTGATATTATATAACACTTTTAATTAAGCAAGTACCTTGAATAAACATAACTTTGAGTTTCAAATAATACTGATTTTGTTGTTGTCTTAGGTGACATATGTGAAAAAAATTCAGGTGCTCAGGCATGAAAATATGCCGCTCAAACACTATACTTTTCCGCTCACACTGAAAAAAAAATAGAGGGAACATTGACCCAGACACGCAATAGAGAATATAAGTATAGAACAAAAACAGGATGTAACCATATACAGACAGCTTTTTACCATAAAAAGAGGTGTATTACACTTAAAACCTCTGAATGTACTAAAAGAGGAAAGGGTAAAACCCCATGGTTTTAGTATGGACAGCTACAGGCCTGATGGAAAAATGACCAGAAAATTGGTATTATACAGAATGAGGATAACCTAGTAAAACAAATTAGGGACCAAAGTCAAATGCATATAAAAAGGTTATATAATATATGGATAGAAATAGATTCTGAAACAGAGCTAGTTAAAGACTGTATGATAAAATGGGCACAAAATTTTGAAGAACCAATAATGATGGAAACATGGGAAAAGATATGGGTAAGAAATATAAAATTTACGCAAGCCCAAAACCTGAGAGAGAATTTCTACAAGATGTTTTATAGATGGCATTTAGATCCTAAAAAATTAGCTTGTATGTATCCAAACTTACAACCTAAATGCTGGAGATGTGATTGTGTTGATGCTACATATTATCATATATGGTGGACTTGTAAAAAGGTCAAAGCAATTTGGATAAAAATATCGTGGATTATGCAAAATATTCTTAAAAAGAGGATAAAGTTTACTCATCAATTATTCTTATTAGGTATAATCACAGACTGTACAGTCATAGAGACTAATTTGATTCTGAACTTAAAAACGGCAGCAAGGCTGTTGTTGGCGCAGTACTGGAAGAAGGAAGAATTGCCTATTATTCAAGAATGGACGTTAAAAGTAACAAACATAGCAGAGATGTCTAAAATATCAGCATACCTCAAGGATTATTCAGATGAGAAATACAAGCTGGAATGGAGAAGATGGATTGATTACATTCAAAATAAATATGGGACTAAAAAACTTCAGATAGCTTATGAATGACTGAGCAAGGAATGTTACAACTTATCTAAAGTTAGTTTTACAAAAGGGGAGTTAAAGTACAAGCGAGGGATGATGCTAAAGTTAGTTTATTTTAGTATATGGTTGTTAAAGGTTTATACCCTGTATTTGCTCTGAGAGATTGAGGGGGGGAGGGGATGGGGAATAGGGAGAGGGAGGGAAGGTGGAAGGTATATAATTGTAAAACTCATTAAAACTTTTAATGAAAAAAAAGAATAACATTTTCTAACAGTCTAGACAGTCGTGCAGTAATGTCAGTCAATGTTAGTTCATCTCGGGTTAGGACTTCAAGAGAAGATACAAAAACATCATAATTCTCATCCAATGAGGAGAGTATGATATAAACTTGATGTAGCTCAGAAAAAAACAGTTCTTTTTCATGTAGCTCCTGAAAAACCCCTTTCATAAAGGTTAAATGAGCTAACATATCTCCATCTCTCAGAAGACGTGCCCTAAACAGTTTTTGTGTAAGATGTATGTGTGCACCTACAGTGTCACATACATAAATTCTCTTCAAATTCTCCCAACAACTTGCAGCAGAATTTTCTCTACGAATATGTATTAATTGTTGGTCATTCAGTATTAGACCAATTATACACAACGTCCGTTCGCTGCATCGCTGAAAATCTGCTATCTTCTTGGCATCATCATAATTATCTAGATTCCAAGCAATTACATCCAGTGGATTCTGTACAGCATCCCATAAACCTTCCCTACGCAGGAGTAGACTGCATTTCATAGACGAGGAAAGAAAATTTGTTCCATCCAACCGGGTTATCATCGATAGGCTTGTTGATGGGTCACTCGCCATCTTCTCCAGGATAGTGCAATCACTAAATAAACAGCTGTCTGTATCAACACCAACTCTCCTTTAACTACGTCTGGTACACTCTGGGCCCATAACCAGTATTAGGTAAGCTCCCCATTGGGAGAGTGAGTATGTTCAGCGAAGCGTTGTGAGAGTTGTGTTGGAGAACACACAAACCAGCACTGCAGTTTAAATAGACTTTTACTTTCATGGAAATAGAGGTATCAGAGTCCATCAAACAATCCAAGTCATACACGGTTAAACAGTCAGTCATCAATGTCTTTCAGTTAAGGGATAATCCAAATAACATAGTCCAGTAACATATAATCAGTCCAGTAATCAAGAAAACAGCAACCAATCACATTTTACAGTATGCTTTACAGAAACAGGTATAGCATTGTTACTTGATTTATATATTGCCAACCCAACCGTTAGAATTATATTCCTAATAGAAATGTCTAGCACCCATAACCACACTGGTTCTCATTAATTAAAATGAGTAGAATTAGAGAAATGCTGTGACTTTTAATGCAGAGAACCAGAAACTCTGGTCTTTTTAAATGGAAACAGCAACAGTGAGATGGGCAGCATATACATTTAATAAATAAACAAAAAATAAAGGCTAAATTTCAAATTAAATTAGAGTTGCACTGGTGTATCATAATAATGCAACTCTGACCATCTCTAGTGGGAACTATAGATTTTGCATGATTGGAAGCACATTGGGGGATACCCTTAGGAACTTGGAAATAAAGTTTCTGTTTTATACAGCAATCCAGTGCATGCCTATTTAAAAGAAAGGCTCACTGAATCCATTATGATTTATTCCCAGGTAAGTGTGGAAGGACATCACTTTAGGAATCTCCTATGCTTCATATGTATTCCCAGATTACAGTGCTCTCAAATTGGATTAATTCGCATTACAGGTAGTCCTCTACTTATGACTACAATTAGTCCAAAATTTCTGTTGCTAGGTGAGACAGTTATTAAGTGAATTTTTTGTCGCATTTTATGATCTTGCTTGCTATAGTAGTTAAGTGAATCAATGCAGTTGTTAAATTAGCAACATGGTTGTTGAGTCAACTATTTCTTCAGCTGGCCTATCCTTAAAACAGAAGGTGTTAAATATGAAATTATGATGATTTCTGAGTAGAAGAGTATTTTTTCCCTTCCTAATCAATCACAATAAATAAATGCTATTCATTTAATGGCTGATTGGGGGGCATATAAAGAATTGAACTGAGACTACTGTTTTCTTTTAGTTAATTGATGAGAATAACAAAGTTAACAGCTATGCATTAGTTTAGATGAGGTTCAGAAGGATAGAACAATGCAAATGATTTTATAGTGCCCTAACCTCTTTATTCTGAATCTCTCCACCAGAATTGATTATGGAAAGAACAAACTCCAACAACATAACGTCTAAGATAAAGATGAAATTACTATTACATACATGCTAATATGAAATCCTTACTACTGGTTTAGCTGATATGGGATTTGAGTTCAAAACAGCTTCCTTGATATCTATATCTGTGTTAGGGTGTCCTCAAACTTTTTGAACAGGGAGCCAATTCACAATCCCTCACACTGTTAGGGGGCTGGACTGCCTGATTGGGCGTGGCTAGGTGGGCAGATGTGACTGGGTGGGCATGGCCAGTTTAGCAGTCCATTTTGCCTTTGTCCTTGCTGTACTTACTCAATCCAAGGAATCTATTTACTTAAGACCACCACCTCTAAGGGAAAATGAGCACAAACTTTCTTGCCTAACTTCATTACAACAGCCGCTTCAGTCTCCTTAAATAGGCCATTAAAAAAGAATAAAACAAACAGGATTTCTTTCAAAATAATGATCATATGTTTCAGATGACCACACAATAAACCAGACTGAGAATGCACCTAATGCAGCTAAAAACCCCAAGATGGGCATTGAGAGACATTGGAGGCAAGTGGAAGAATGCAAGAATCAACACACACAGACATGCGCTTGCGCGCGCGCTGGGTGGGCAAAGGAAGTGGGTGGGTGGGGCAAGCATGGTGCAGACAGGCAAGTCAAGAGAGTGAGCGAGTGGTGACTGGGTGGGCAGGGGGATTGAGCAGGGATAGGCCAGGGGATCATACTGGTATGGGGATGTAGCCAGTCTGCAAACATATGGCTGATTTCCACTACTGGTGCGTACCAGGAACAACCCACCTCTGTCCCCTTCCCTACTCACCCACTGGCCCTGAATCATATGGCTGTGAAAAACATCTGAAAGACTGTTTTTAAAGCACTCTTAAAGACTTTTAAAGACATTTTATACACTATTTTACAAGCTGATAGCTGCTTTGCAAGCTGGCATCACCTTCTCTCCTACTCATCCACCAGCCCGGGATCACATCGCTGTGAAAATCATCTGAAATACTGTTTTTAAAGTGTTTTTAAAGAACTTTAAAGATTTTTAAAGCACTATTTTACAAGCTAGGAGCTGGTTTGCAAGCTGGCACCACCCCCTCTCCTACTCACCCATCTGCCCTGGTTCACATGGCTGTGAAAAACATCTGAAAGGCTGTTTTTAAAGCACTTTTAAAGACTTTTAATGCACTACTTTACAAGCTGGCAGCTGGTTTGCAAGCTGGCACCACCCCCTCCCCTACTCACCCACTGGTCCTGGATCACATGGCTGTGAAAACCATCTGAAAGGCTGTTTTTAAATGCAATTTTAAAGCATTTTAAGGCATTTTTAAAGCCTTTTAAAGGCTTTTTAAAAGACTTTTTAAAAGACTTTTAAAAAGACTTTTAATGCATTATTTTACAAGCTGACAGCTGTTTTGCAAGCTGACACTACTTTACCGACCCTTGATCATATGGCTGTGAAAAACATCTGAAAGGCTGAAATTAAACAATTACAGTCAACTAAAACCCAGAATTCAACACCACAAATTGTTTGTCTATCTGTGATCTTTCCATAGCACTTTTTCTGAAGAAAAAGCACCAGAGGCTTTGCTTGGTGCTGAGAGATATGGTGCTGTCCAAGTCATTTGTCTACAATGAAGGATAAATAGTGCTGAGATGAACAAAAAAGACAGTTTTGATTAGACAGGGTGGAAGAATAACTAGCCTGACTTTATCCTACATAAACTATATAAATTGAAGAAAAAAGAAAAAACAACTGAGCTGATGAAATGGTAACAAAATACAAAATCTATAACTATACCCATAGAGTTGTTAGGACAATTAGATATTTTGCATTTATAAGGCCTCATTATTAAGAAATAATAGAAATTAGAAAAATGTTTTAAAAGAGATTTTTAAAAGGAGGAGGAGAAAGAGGATAGAAAGTCTATTTGATATATAAGACATGTTTTCTCCAAGCAATGTTTTCTAGAAGGAGAAGGAGAAAGAAGGGAGAACGAAGAAGAGGAGGGTGAGGAGGATGAGACAGAAAAGAAGAAGAGAAGGAGAAAGAGCAGAGTGAACGTTGATCTTGTCAGTAACTAATGTTTTCTAAAAAAAAAATTCCAAGTTGTGAAATATGTGAGTATAGATATGTTGAAAGAAATGTCCTTCTAGGTTTGGCTCCAAGTGAGGAAAAAGACACTGGGGACATGGAGGCTGCTTGGAAAGATGGTTTAATAATGGACAGGATCACATGGCTTGAGCTCCTGAACAGAAAAGGTGATCACATGCTTCAATGTTGGGTGGAGAAGAAGAGAAGGGCCGAGGAGGAGCTTGCTGGACTTTTTATAATCTGTTCAGCCCCACTTTTCTGTTTCCTGTTCCTGTGTAAGAAATGTATTCTGATTGGTTGTCAGACTCAATGGTGAAAGGTAAAGGTGCAGGAGCAGGTCACCTATTTACCCCAAATTTCTCAGAAGAGAGAGAGGGGGAAAAAGTGGTTACAGTGAGCAAAAAAAACCTGCAGCCCCCTTTAATGACTCAAAAGGAAGGAGGGAAAGAAAGGGGGGATACACACAAAGCAATCACAGGTCTCTGGATCCCTTCCACATCACTCCCTCGGGGCATGGGGACACACACTCACATTCATATTGCAATCAGACCTTCATGCTTGCTCATGCCAACCAAAACATTTTCACAGGCCAATGAGCTCCATTTTCTTTTCTTAGAGGATGTCACACTCCGTTCAGGTTTGGAAATGATAACACACATACATACACACACATACCATTAAACAACCTTGCAACTTACTAGTTCTTTACATGAAAGGCAATCAAAGTACATTCACACCAACTTTTACCATCAACATACTGACATTTGCATTGCAATCAGACTGCTTTTGTAAATTAATTTCACATACAAAAATCCCATTTCATTCTTTCTTCATGCAAAGCAATTATTACAATTATTTCAGGGAGCTGTACATAAGCCAATGAGTTCCATTTTCTATTATTAAAGGATCTCAACCTCCCTCCAAGTCTTGAAATGATTACACCCATACACATACATCAGTGGTGGGTTTCAAATTTTTTTGGAACTTACTCTGTGGGTGTGGCCTGCTTTGTGGGAGTGGCTTGCCGGCCATGTGACTGGGTGGGAGTGGCTTGCTGGCCATGTGACCGAGTGCAGTTGTTTGCCAGCCATGTGACTGGGTGGGAGTGGCTTGGCAGTCATGTGACTGGGTGGGAGTGGCCAAAACGATGTCACTGAATTCTTTGCCCCAATGGATGAAATCCAAAAGTATGAAAGAAAACACTAATTATGTAAGGAAAGGTCACTAAAATGTATAAGGAAATATTATTAGTTCTTGATCATTATTAATGTGTAGATAACTGTGGGACATTACACATCCACACCCACACAAACTATGACAGTGCCAGGAAAACACCAAATAATAAGAATCCCCCCCACCAAAAGACTACAAATGAAGCCAGTTTTTTTCCCCCCAAACCTAAGGATAAGAAAGACAAAGCCACTGGAATAAAAACCATCAAGGCATTGTGGGAAATTATAAAGGACAGTGCCAGGAAGCTCACAGAACCAGCAACCACCTAAGAATTACCTAAACAACCAGGATGAAACACACTAAATCTGGCAAAGCTACCTTGCACCAACCTGGCCTGCCCATAGTAAAGCATTTCATTTCATTTTTTTTTTCATTTTCCCTTTATTTGTATGCTGCCCTTTTCCCTGGGGGGACTCAGGGCGGCTCACAGTTCAAAAAAAAGGGGGGGGGAAGGACAAACAATGTTCCAACATGAAGACAATACAACATATTAAAAAGAAAACACAACAATCACACAATTCGAGTGGGGTTAGAATCTTAACCCCAGGCCAGCCGGGACAGCCAGATCTTTAAAGCGGTGCGGAAGGATTGGAGCGTGGTGAGGGTCCGAATCTCCACGGGGAGTTCGTTCCAGAGGGTCGGAGCAGCCACCGAGAAGGCTCTCCTCTGGGTAGTTGCCAGTCTACACTGGCTGGATGATGGAATTCGGAGGAGGCCTAATCTATGCGATCGTATCGGTCTAGTGGAGGTAATCGGTAGTAGGCGGTCTCTCAAGTACACAGGTCCAATACCATGAAGGGCTTTGTAGGTGATAAGTAGCACCTTGAAGCGCACCCGGAGATCAACAGGCAGCCAGTGCAGCTCGCGGAGGATAGGTGTTACGTGGGTGAAGCGAGGTGCACCCACGATCACTCGCATGGCCGCATTCTGGACTAGCTGAAGTCGCCGAATGCTCTTCAAGGGCAGCCCAATGTAGAGCACATTGCAGTATTCCAGCCTAGAGGTCACAAGGGCACGAGTGACTGTTGTGAGGGCCTCCCGGTTCAGGTAGGGACGCAACTGGTGCACCAGGCGAACCTGGGCAAATGCCCCCCTGGTCACAGCTGACAAATGATATTCAAAGGTCAGCTGTGGGTCCAGGTGGACTCCCAAGTTGCGAACCCTGTCTGAGGGGCGTACAATTTGACCCCCCAGCCTGAGAGATGGAACACTTGGCCAATTTGTGGGAGGGAAACACAGCAGCCACTCAGTCTTTTCTGGATTGAGCACAAGTTTGTTGACCCCCATCCAGTCTTTAACAGCCTCAAGACCCTGGCTCATCACATCCATCACTTCGTTGAGTTGGCACGGGGCGGACAGATACAACTGAGTATCGTCCGCATACTGGTGGTATTTTATCCCGTGCCATCGAATGATCTCACCCAGCGGTTTCATGTAGATGTTGAAAAGAAGGGGGGACAGGACCGAACCCTGCGGCACCCCATACATTAGGGGCCTAGGGGTCGATCTCTGCCCCCCAACTAACACCGACTGCGACCTGTCCGAGAGGTAAGAGGAGAACCACTGTAAAACAGTGCCTCCCACCCCCACCTCCCGCAGTCGTCGCAGAAGGATACCATGGTCGATGGTATCGAAAGCCGCCAAGAGGTCAAGGAGCACCAGGATGGAGGCGTGGCCTCCATCCCTGGCTCTCCAGAGATCATCGGTCAACGTGACCAAAGCGGTTTCTGTGCTGCAGCCAGGTCTGAAGCCTGACTGGAACGGATCAAGATAACTGGCTTCCTCCAAGGACCGCTGGAGCTGAAAGGCCACCACCTTCTCAACAACCTTCCCCACAAAGGGGAGGTTGGAGACCGGACAATAGTTATTTAAAACAGCTGGATCCAAGGATGGTTTCTTCAGGAGGGGTCTCATCACCGCCGCCTTTAAAGCGGGGGGAAAGACCCCCTCCCGTAGAGAGGCGGTAACAACCGTCTGGATCCAGCCTCGTGTCACCTCTCTGCTGTTTACAACCAGCCAGGAGGGGCACGGGTCCAGCACACATGTGGAGGCTCCTACAGCTCTCATCGCCTTGTCCACATCCTCAGGGGTAACAGCTTGAAACTCAACCCAGCGATGGCTTACCAGATCATCCCTTAGTGCCTCGGCTGGTTCTGCAGAATTGGAGTCCAGGTCCGCCCAGAACCGAGCAACCTTGTCTGCGAGGAATTGGACGTAATCCTCAGCCCTGCCCTGCAGCGGATCGCCCGTATCCCTCCTATTTAGGAGGGAACGGGTTATCCTAAACAGGGCGGCTGGGCGCGACTCAGCAGACGCAACCAGAGAGGCAATATGTGTTCTCTTAGCCGTCCTAATTGCTCGAATGTACTCTCTGGTGCAGGTTGTTAAACGTGCTCAGTTCGATTCGGATTTACTGGACCTCCATAAGTGCTCTAGGCGTCTCCTTTGATGCTTCCTCTCCCGGAGTTCCTCAGTAAACCAAGGAGCCCTCCGGGATCCACTGCCTCGGAGCGGCCATAGAGGCGCAATCCGGTTAAGAGACTTTGTCACTGCCAAGTTCCAGGCAGCAACCAGGGTCTCCGCTGGACTGCGGGCGAGAGTATCCGGAATAACCCCAAGCTCCGTCTGGAACCCCAAAGGGTCCATAAGTCACCTGGGGCGGAACCACCTGGTCGGCTCCTCCTCCCTACAGTGGGGGTTTGGTCTCCGAAAGTCGAGCCTCAATAGGTAGTGGTCTGACCATGACAGGGGCAAGATCTCGCTACCCCTCAGACCAAGATCGCAATTCCACTGCTCCGAGAGGAATACGAGGTCAAGCGTGTGACCCGCCAAGTGGGTTGGTCCTCGGATTACTTGGGTCAAGCCCATGGTTGTCATGGAAGCCATGAACTCCTGTGCTCCATCAGAGTGTTCACCGAGCAAAGGCAAATTGAAATCCCCCAGAACCATAAGTCCTGGGAACTCAACTGCCAGCCCAGCTATCGACTCGAGGAGCGAGGGGAGGGCTGCTGCAACGCAGTTAGGAGGCAGGTACGTTAGCAGCACACCCACTTAACCCTTGAGGTCCAACTTCACCAGCAGGGACTCACACCCGACAAGCTCCGGAGCAGGGATCCTACGAGGTGCTAAAGACTCTTGGATAACAATAGCCACACCCCCACCCCTTCTCTGAGCTCTCGGCTGATGGAGCACCTGAAAACCCTCTGGGCACATCTCTACGAAGGAGACTCCTCCCTCCGGGCCCATCCAGGTCTCAGTAATACATGCCAGGTCTGCCCTCTCGTCTAAAATTAAGTCCCGAACGAGAGGAGCTTTATGAACTACAGACCTGGCATTTAGCGACAGCAGCCTGAGGCCAGGGTCCTGATTACTCACACCACCTGGCCTTGGAGTGGGACTCGTAGGACCGGAAGGAGGGATCTCTGTGACGTAGCGAGCCCTCCTTCCCCGGTAATGGCCTGCCCTAAAGTCCCCACCATATCTGCCCCTCCCTGTTAAGACCGTAATGCTCCGGCCCACTCCCGTGTCCATGGCCCCTCTACCCCCTCCCATAACCCTCGCATGCTCCAGCAGGCCCTTCGAATCAATCATCCTGAGGCTGGGATTGGGTCAGGCCCTCCTGGTGCTTCTGCAGAGCACTCAGCACAGAGGGCACCTGGGTAGGTCCCAGCCTGCTCAGACATACACAATCACAAAACCATTCGCACCCCACTAACAATTTAAAAACACAGAAGTTACAACAGTATAGGGATTAAAAGTGGGCACATACAACAACAGTCACATCATTCTCACCTCATTCATAAAATGTGGAGACTAAAAATTGTGCAAGTCCAAGTTGGGGAAGTGTAAGGAGGAGGGAGGGAGAGGTACTCCGCTCCTCTCCCTTCCTATGTCCCGGGGAGACGTCCTTGGCCACCAGATCAAAAATGAGTGGTATATAAGGCGGCCATATGCAGGCAGGATAGGATATAAAAGTCTAGTGTTCATAAGCGGCAGCCGTTCAGTCTCACCCTTCCAATGAAGGTCAGCAGACTGTATGCCTAAAAGTCTCCTTCCTAAAGATGAGTAAGGGCCCCAATCTGGGGGGCCAAAGTCTGAAACTGACCTGAGCCACTCTAGCAGAGGAGGAGGGGAATGCTGATGTTTTCGAAACCCAGTCCTCGCCACTGCGGCCGCCATCTTCTATCGCTCCCACGCCAACTCAGCCACAATCCTACTCCTCCTAATGGCTGGAGCGGGAGGCAAGGAGCAATGTCTGGAGGAGGCTACAATGACACAGGGCTCGGCTCAGGGCGTCGTCCTCTTCCCCGCCCGAGCAACCACACCAGTCAGCCTAAGACGGCCAGGTCTTTTCCCAGGGGCCGCAGGAGCAAGGCAACGGATGGCAGGGCGAGCAGAAATAGAACTGAGGGGGGGCGTCTGGGGCGGCTATGGCGGCGGCAGACACAGCCAGCCGTCCGATCCGCCGCTCCGCGATCTCAATACCGCTCCCAACAACCCCCTTCTTCAAAATTGAAGTTAAAGTTGAAATTAAAAAAACCCTCAGGGCTCACCAGTCACTTGGCTCAAGCAGGCTCAAGCAGGCTGGCCAGGGGAGAGGCAGTCAAGATGTAAAATGCTGCGGATCAGCTGTATGGCGCCGCCATCTTTCCCTCCACGCTTTCCCTCCGATTTCAAGCCGCTGCCGTTCCGCTGCTCGGGAGACGACCGCCAGGAGCCAACAGATGAACAGACGAATCCTTGTCAGGGGGGCTCACCAGGTCGGGCGGGCAGCGCCAGGGACACCCAGGCATCCGAGAATGGTAAAAAACGCCGACACCGCCAGCGCGCCGCCGCCTTCAAGCAGCCGGGTGGCTCAAAGGCTGCTAAACGTTGCGAGGGCTGGAATTCTCCGAATGTGATAGCCCCCCAGCTATCTGGATTCCTTCAGGTCCCGCAGATCTTGAACTCTCCCAAGGGACCCTTTCCAACAAGTTTTGCGGTCCGTTTGGAAGGCTTCCTAGCGCTCTTTCGCCAAGTTTGAACGGAGCGAAGGAGCCCGGTCGCCATTCCAACCCCCGCACATGCTTCTAAGTTGCTTCTCTCCACAAAGCAGCCACTTTGAGACACATAAACCTGGTCTGAACACTTAAAAGCAACATATTGCATCACAAAGAAAACATTTGCAAAAAGGAATAACATTTCTTGTAGTAAATATATTTATAAACAATTAAAAAATAAAAAATCCCTAAAAATATTTTTTAAAAAAGATATTCTATAAATAAAAAAATCCTTAAAAACCATTGTTAAGTATTCTGCACACAATAATTTATACTGTAACCATTTCAAGGTATTCTACCAGCAATAATTTATACTGTAACCATTTCAAGGTATTCTACCAGCAATAATTTATAGTGTAAACATTTCAAGGTATTCTACCAGCAATAATTTATATTGTAACCCTTTCAAGGTATTCTACACACAATAAATTGAACTAAACCATTTTAAAATATTCTACTCAATACTTTTAAATAAAACGATTTAAAAAAATTCTATACACAATACATTTTAAAGTATTGAGTATAGAATTCTTAAAAATGGTTTATTTTAATTAATTTTGGATAGAATCTTTTTTAAATAGTCTAAGACAATTTTAAAAAAGAATCCATACACAATAAATTGAAGTAAACCATTTTAAAATATTCTAGGCTCAATACTTTTAAAACAATTTAAAAAATTATGCACAATAAATAAAATATTATTTTAAAAACATTAAAAGAATAAAAGAAAAAAAAACCCGGGTCACTTACCAGCAGGCGGAATCATCAGCTCTCCAATGCAATGGATGCCGCAGGGAGCAGGCAGGCAACGAGGCAGCAGGACAGGTAAACTTACTGGACTAGAGGGACAAGGGTTGTCAGTTAGCTAGGCACGCCGCCTGGCAGGCTTAGCCAGCCAGGCGACTCTGGAGAGGGGGGGGCAGGGGGCTTTCAGCTGCATGGCGTATGCCAGCTCGTGGCTTTCACGAGGGAAGGCCTGAAGGCCTTCCTTTGCGAAAGCTAGTCTGCTGCCATCCACCCACTTTCGGCTACATGCGAAAGCCGGCGCCATTGCCGACCAACACCTTTCAGCCACGCAGCATACGCCAGCTCGCAGTTTTTGCGAGGCAAGGTCTGAAGGCCTTTCCTCGCAAAAGCTAGCCTACCGCCGCTGCCTGCTTTTGGCCACGTGGCATATGCCAGCTCGCAGCTTTCGCAAGGCAAGGTCTGGAAGGCCTTCCCTCGTGAAAGCTGCGAGCTGGCATAAGCTAGCCTTCCACTGCCCCCCCCCCCTTGTGCTTAGTTGCTTACCTGAGGGAAGCAGCAAGCTGCTGGAAGGCGAATCGAAGCAAAGGGAGGACCGATCAGCAAGCGCAATATGACAGCTGCTCGGGAACAAGAAAGACTCTTTTCAAAAGAGAAAGATTCTTTTCCAAAGAGGAATGTTGGCCATTAAAGACAACTATTACTGCTGCAACAGCTTTGTAACATATCCTTGTGGACTCCTCAGTCACTTTGGGAAGCTTTTCCCCTTTTTTTTAAGTGACAAGGGGACAAATTTTAGAAGAGGGTCTGGAAGTTAGCCCACATGCTTTCTGAATGTCTGGGCAACAAAGGAGATTGGAGAAGAAACTCAGGTAGAGCTCCTCTTCAGCTCATCTGATGGTGGCCAGAAAATCAGCAAATTTGTTGACAAAATCTAAATCCAAACTGCCTTCTGGAGGCCAGGTTGGCCAGAAAGATGTGCAGAGGGTTTTTACTCATGTTGAAGGCAAACCTCTAATAAGAATTTCCTTCATCTCATACATGCATACACAAGGCAACACTCAGCCTCCTCCCCCCGAAGGAAAAAAAATTCTTTACTCACCTCACAGAGTACAACCTTCCCCACTACCTAATTCAAGCCTCTTTGGCATTCAGGACTGGATGGATTCAGGATCTGCTGGCATGCGGCCAAGCCCATGTCACCAGGCCAAACTCACCCAGAGTGCTCTTTGACATTGTCTGTGGCCCACACCAGTTTCTTCAGTCCATCATGTTGAAAGCCTGCCAAACCTCAAAGGGGTTCAGCTGTATGACAAGCCAGATGTGGCTACCTTGAGGGAAAATGGGGTCTCCAAGTCCATTCATGTTAGAGAATGGAAGGTTTGAGAATACGTTGAGACCCATAGAAGTTTGAGAACACATCCAAGTCACAATGAGCCAAACATGAGACTTAAATGGAGGCTTATGGAGGGTCTCCTCTGGAGGCATCTGGATCCATGTGCTTTGCTCATCTGTGCAGGGCCGAAAGACATGCGAACAAGGTCCCCTCCCCCACAGAAAAGGCATTGTTGGAGGGTTAGAGGTAAGGGGGGTGGGAGGTGGGGTAGATAGCTTTTGGTGGCCCGTTTCTCCGGTCGCTCTTGCCCTCTAGCTGCCCCCGCCCTCGTCCTCAGGGATTTTTCTTCTTATCATCCTAACTTATCATCTTAACTAACTGTTGCTGCGGCCATGGAGACCTCTGGCCACGCTGACAGTTCTGCGTTAGATCCCATGCTGTACAACCTCATAGAAGAAGTGGACGGGGAGATGAGGAGAACGTGGTCAGAAAGCCAGCTCCCCCCTCCCCAACTGGCATCGACCTATTCAGCCATTTTAGACTCTAAGACTGCATATACTTTCTGGACTCCGCAGTGGAGAAGACTAATAGTGTGGACCCCCCCACTCTTAAATTTAAACTTTTTACCAACTTCACCTTTTTTAAATTTGCGCCAACTGCTTTTGCGGGGCAAAAGTTTGCGCTTATTTTGTGTGTTGAGGGAATGTTTGTATGAATGGGTGAGAGCGTGTCCTCACTTTTAATTTTTAAATTTGCTTAATTTTATATTATTACTTTGTATTTTAACTATTGTTGGGGGGGTGTATGAGGAGAGTGGCTGTGTGTTGTATATGATGGGATCGGGTGGGTGACCTGTGGCCCCCTCCACTGAGTGCAGATGTAGAAGTGGATGGGGGCCCAGATCTGCCCCCGTCCTGGTATGAATGATGAGTGCGGCCTGTCGGGAAGAATGGGGGCCATGGGAGGTGGGCGGGGGTCTACGATGACGGAGGAGGGTCGAGGCATTTCGGTCATGACTGGGAGGGGCAGCTATGATGGGAGTTGTAGAACTGGCCATTACCGGGGAAGAAGGATTCGCTACCTTATAGCAATTCCTTGTTCCGACCCTACTGGCTCAACTCAAGGGCCTGGTGGCAGAGGAGAGAAGGGCCCTGGTCTCAGGTTGCTGTTGCTAAATGCCAGGTCTGTAGTAAATAAAGCTCTCCTCGTCTGGGACTTAATTTTAGACGAGGAGGCAGACCTGGCATGTATAACTGAAACCTGGCTGGGCCATGAGGGAGGAGTCCCCCTCTCGGAAATGTGCCCAGAAGGGTTCCAGGTGCTGCACCATCCGCGACACCAGAAAAAGGGGTGGGGGAGTGGCAGTTATTATCCAAGGGTCATTAGCTCCTCGCAGGATCCCTACCCCAGAGATCGTGGGGTGTGAGTCCCTTCTCCTGAAGATGGACCTAGGGGTTCAAGTGGGCTTGTTTTTGACGTACCTACCTCCCAGCTGCGTCACAACGGCCCTGTCTGCGCTCCTAGAGGTGGTAGCCGGGTTGGCGGTGGAGTTCCCCAGACTGATGGTACTGGGGGACTTTAACCTGCCATCCATGGGCGAACACTTTGATGGAGCGCAGGAGTTCATGGCTTCCATGACAACTATGGACTTGACCCAAGTAGTTCAGGGTCCAATTCATAGAGTGGAACACACACTCGACCTTGCATTTCTCTCGGGGCAGTGGAGATGTGATCTTGAATTAAGGGGAATAGAGATCTTACCCTTGTCATGGTCAGATCACTTTCTGCTGAGACTTGACTTTGGGATGCTACTCCCCCATTGCAGGGAGGTGGAGCCGATTAACTGGTTCCGCCCGAGGCGCCTGATGGATCCGGAAGGATTCCAGAAGGAGCTTGGAGGGATACCTGACTCCCTTGCCCACAACCCGACAGAGGCCTTAGTCGCAGCCTGGAATGTTGCAGCGGCTGAGGCTCTGGATCGGATTGCGCCTTTGTGGCCTCTCCACGGCAGTGGATCCAGGAGGGCACCTTAGTTCACCGAGGAACTCCGGGAGATGAAGTGCCAAAAGAGACGCCTAGAGCGACGCTGGAGGGTCGACCCCTAGGCCCCTTAAATGTGGGGTACCACAGGGTTTGGTTTTGTCCCCCCTCCTATGTAACATCTACATGAAGCCGCTGGGTGAGATCATTCGACAGCATGGGGTTAAGTATCATCAGTACGCTGATGATACACAATTATATCTCTCTGCCCCGCACCAACTCAGTGTAGCGGCGGACGTGATGTGCCGGTGCCTGGAAGCTGTTAGGATCTGGATGTGGTAAACAAACTCGTGCTCAATCCCGACAAGACTGAGTGGCTATGGATGTTCCCCCTGAAGGACAGCCCAGATAGTCCATCCTTGATCCTGGGGGGTGAAAACTTACACCCCTCAGAGAGGGCATGCAATTTGGGGGTCCTCCTGGATTCATGGCTGACACTAGAACATCATCTGTCGGCCGTGACCAGGGGAGCCTTTGCCCAGGTTCGCCTGGTGCACCAATTGCGGCCCTACTTGGATCGGGAGGCACTCCAAATTGTCACTCATGCCCTAGTCACCTCAAGGCTGGATTACTGCAACGCGCTCTACATGGGGCTACCCTTGAAAAGCGTTCAGAGGCTGCAACTAGTCCAGAATGCAGCCGCGCGAGCAATATTGGGTGTACTTAGGTACAACCATGTTACACCTATCCTCCGTGAGCTGCACTGGCTACCCATTGGTCTCCGGACGCAATTCAAGGTGTTGGTTATTACCTTTAAAGCCCTACATGGCTTAGGACCAGCATACCTGCGAGACCGCCTACTGCTACACTCCTCCCAGCGGCCGGTAAGATCCCACAGGGTTGGCCTCCTTCAGATGCCATCAGCCAGACAATGTTGGCTGGCATCTCCCTGGAGGAGATCCTTCCCTGTGGCTGCCCCAACCCTTTGGAACGAATTACTCCAGAAATCCGGACCTCACCCACTCTCATGGCCTTCAGAAAAGCTGTCAAGACCTGGCTTTTCCAGCAGGCCTGGGGCTGTTGACCTCATTGTTGAGGTCCAGCCCCGACTGAAATGAATGTATCTGTGTCGTTTTAACTTGTCTTATTTTATTTTTACTTTCTTTTATTTTCTTTCTCTTCCCTTCTGTAAGCCGCCTCGTTGGGGGGAAGTGCCATCTATAAACCATCTTGTATATGTTTTCTTTGAATGCTGTAGATATTGTAATATAGATATTGATCTTGTCAGTAACTAATGTTTTCTAAAAAAAAAATTCCAAGTTGTGAAATATGTGAGTATAGATATGTTGAAAGAAATGTCCTTCTAGGTTTGGCTCCAAGTGAGGAAAAAGACCCTGGAGACATGGAGGCTGCTTGGAAAGATGGTTTGATGGTGGACAGGATCACATGGCTTGAGCTCCTAAACAGAAAAGGTGATCTCATACTTCAATGTTGAAGAAGAGAAGGGCTGAGGAGGGGCTTGCTGGACTTTTTATAATCTATTCAGCCCCACTTCTCTGTTTCCTGTTCCTGTGTAAGAAATGTATTCTGATTGGTTGTCAGACTCCCATGGGGCCTCAGGGGCAACTCTCTAGGCTGTGTTTTGAATCCAGGTTTGGTTGAGTCCTCAGATGCCATGTGGTGAGTGGGTAAAAGCTAATCATGCTTAATCCCATCACCCTGGACCTTAAGGGGAGAACTCTTTATTATGTAAAGGGACTGGCTTGGGCATCTTAATGGCCCATTGACAAAGGGGGTGGGGGCATGAAGCTGCAGGGAGGTACTCTGTCTTTAAAACATGTTTCTCCCTTTTCACATCCAGGGAAATGTAATATTCTGCCTTTTCAATATTTCCTAGGATATTTCATTTTTCTGGGAGAGGGCTGGGTAATAACTTTCTACAGATATACATATAATTAGGATCCTCTCTGATACATTGATACACAATTGGGATAGTAGGAATTCTCCCAAAGCTTCCTGGATGAAAAGAAGAAATAAATACTTGTTTTCCCTTCTTTAATGGGGGAATAAAAACTTAGCCTAACTTTGAATTCATATACCTATGTCCATTCAATTATGTATTATGCTCATTTTGCAATATTTTCAAACCCACACAACAGTTTTAGGCTTTCATAATTTTATTCGTTGATATCCCAACAATTGATTTCATAGAAATAAAGACAGTATACATAATGCTTCTGCCTCTTATTTTTTCCACAACAGCCTTATGTGGTGGGTAGAACTGAAAAAGAGTGAATGACCCAAAGTCACCTAGCCATTTTTTATGCTTAGGAAAGAACTAAAACTCACAATTTTCTTGTTTCTAGTCTGGCAACTTAACCATTACACAAAGTTGGATCTCCTGCTGATAATGTTAAAAAATGTATTTATCAAGGCATGATATTGTGGAAGGAGATCAAAATAGGGATCTGGCTTTCTGCCTTGGTGATAAGGGAACAGAGATACTAAGAACCACTGCAGAATCTTACTAAAGGGTTATTTTCCCAACCAAATCTTTCTTTTTTGCTGGTATATAGATGCTTGCAAAATCTTGAACATTAGTTTCCTCCCTTTTGTTCAAATAAATTGCATAAGCAATTCTTACAAGGGATCTCATAACAGTTCTGGTTTCACAAAAACAATTTAAGCATAAGATCTGGATAATGGATTAACATCTTTCTGTAATAGCAATAGACAGGGAAATATGCCATTGGGGTTTGGAAGTGGGCACTGGTCATAATCATACAATTCATAATCTTTGGCCATATTCAGGAAAAAAAATTTTTTAACTTACCTTCTTTACCCTAGATTGGTGGAGGAGATATTATGTAAATGACAATCAAGATTGATAATATCTAAACAATTCTAGCATTCAGAAATAGGAAAAACCTATATTTATATAGTTAATTAGGAATGTTAGTTAAATTTATATTGTATTTTGTTTAAGATTTTCTTCTTCTGATGTAAGTAGTTTGAACAATAGGAGGTTGCTATTAACCTACAGGCCTCTACAGTCTGTATTCAAAGCAAAAATGATAAAATTAAATTTGGTCTCAGGACCAGGAGAGGTTAAATAGCTAAGCTGTTTTGCCATAGATGTTCTAAATAAGGAATCAAGAAGATGACATCGATTTTTTTTTGCTGATCACAATGGACATAGGAAAGAGGTTAAATGGGAAACAGACAAATAATGACCAGATTTTTAAAGATAAAGGTAGTCTCATGTGGAATTTTAATAGAATATTGAGTTGATTTATTTATAGATTTATTATGGACATCTTGATATGATCAACTCATTATTTTAATCTGCAAATGACTAAGGTTATTTTTATAATGTAACAGAGAAAATGCATCTACTAACATGTAAGTGATGACATGAAGAAAAGCAAAAATCTATGGCAATTAAGAAATATTCATTACAAATAAAAATACTGGCAATGATTGACGACAATTCCTTTTAAATTATGCTTTTGTTTTTCTAAAAAAAATTCTGATCCATGCCAATTAATGTTTGTCCAGTTGTCAATTTTCCATCCAGAGTACTCAATTAGGTTTATTTCAATGGAGTTTAAATGAATCCTGGTTTATTTTTTTCCGGTCATGGAAATTGAGTATTCCTAAGGAAAAATATATTTGTAGTGAGGAATCTATTCTTCATGAAGAGAGGATTATCTTCCATACCAATACAGGCTTCTAAAAAAAAGTTTATTGTCTGCAACGAAACCACTTTTAGGAAAGGACCCATCTGACAGAGTGTGAAAAGTTGAATAATTTTATACCTCTGACCCCTGTTAGACCCCGCTACATCAGTAATTTTGAGATATCAAGATAAAGATTTTTCTGTGCCCTTCAGTCATTGCAAATTTTTTGGCAGGATTTTGGAGGTAGTTTACCATTGTCTTCTTCCTGGGACTAGAGACTGGCAGTTGCTTTTGTATCCAAGCTGGGACTAGAACTCATGGTGTACTGGTTTCTAATTCAGTTCCTTAACCAGTATGTCAAAGGAGCCCTCAGTCAGTTTTAACTCTTATCAACTACTTGGACAAGTCGCTGCAGTTTTCTGGGCAAGATTTTAGAAGTGATTTGCCATTGTTTGCTTCTTAGGGTTAAGAGAGAGGTGCTGCTCCAAAGTCATTCAATTGGTTTTTATGTCTGTGGCAGAACTAGAAGTCATGATATCTTAGTTCTTTAGCCTGATGCCTTAACCACTGTACCAAACTGGCTCTTATTTAGGTGATGTGCAATAGGTTAAAGTATAATCAGCAGCCTGTATCTAATTACAAGAGAGAAAGTGAGATGTTTGTATCATATTCTTTTGTCTAATGTGGTAGAGTTAAAAAAACCTCTCTGGAACTTTTGAAACATTTCACTGACTTGTTTTATTCAGAGGACTGGAAGTGAAGTTTCCCTATTAAGTAATTCTCATGCTTCTGCTATATGCAAGACACAGATAAAGAAATTGAACACATCACAATTTTTTGCTACCTTTAGTGAACATATTAAATAAACTACAAGCTCCATCATCCAGCAGTTGGAAGGGAAAGATAAGCATTGTAGTAGTAAACATTTGGAGAACACCAGATTGTGAAAATTTGAGTCTACATTTTTTTTGGCAATTGTGTCCTCCTATAGAATCCTAAACTGATGAAAGTGTGATTCACTCAAATAACCATACAGTAATATAGGGTGAGGAAACACTCTGCACAGAAAACTCAAGCTTTATTTCAGTTCCTAATCCCATTTTTATCCCCTTGTTGCTCGTTTGGCCAGCTCTCTGTTGCAATACACTGAACATTTTAACACCTGGAGGAAAGAGCTTGAGCGAGGGAGTAAGCATCTATTTTGTAATGAAATGATCCCAGGGGGGATCGTTCAATTCCCCGGCTTTCCAACAACGAAAAAGTAAAAAAAATTCAGGGTCGGAAGGGAAAGGCGCGGGGGCGGGTATTTGTTGTAATTGCCTGGATCCTCCAGGGGGCGCGCGAGTAGAGCTTCCCCCTTTCCCCGCCCGCTGCCTAGCTTCTGCTCCTTCTGAGGCTGGGTGCCCGCCCGCTCCTTCAGAAAGAGGGGGAAGCGTGCCTAAAGCGGTGGTGGTTGCCCGATTCTCCCACTCTTCTGAGGGCGACGATTGGAGGATGGAGCCCGGCTTTCCGGAGGCATGAAACTCCCTTCTCTGGCAGCAGTTCCCCTCCACCGCACAACGCCTTTGCTGAAAGGGAGATTTTCAGGAGTCCTGGAGGTTCCCGTTTGATCGCCGTCCAGAAAGACACGGTGTACTATTGAACCTTTGCTTCTATATAGAGCGGGTTGCGCAGGTAAGGGAGCAATGTGCTTCCCGGATCTCCCGAAGCTGCTTGGTTCTGCATTACAGAGGGCGTGTTTGCTAACTTTTTTCGGAGAAATTGTGTGCCGGTAATTTAGAAGGATGCTTGGATCTCAGGTTTGGTCTCTTTTCTCTGATTAAAGATCGGGCAGCCTTTATTGGGTAGGACCCAGATCGCGAGTATATTTAGAATCAGTGTGTTAAATTAGCCAAACGGGAAATCTCTCCCGTTGATTTCCACGGTCTTTTCTAAATTTAATCAATTTCACACATTGACTAAGTCTATCTGCAATCCTTGGTCTATTTCCCCGGATTGCAAACAGTGATAATAGGCAAGTTTCCCACTGTCCCGAGCACAGATAACCCGGGATACCTTTGCAGTATTAGTTTCCAGTGATTACAGGAGGCAACTCTTTGTCCCGATGCCCCCAATTGAGAAATGAGTGCTATATCTAAACCTTTGGGTTTCCATTGATGAAGGTGATGATATAAAAAAAGGGTTTAAAGCAATTATGGAGTATTTTTATTGAAGGATTTTGACTTGGAAAAGTTTTTTTTTTTTTTGTAAAAAAAAAACCATTTTGTGATTTCTCTATTTCTAAGTCAACCTGCCCTCAAGTCTTTTTCTCCTTTCATGGACGATCTAATTCCCAGACTTACTTTTAGAGAGAAAGCATCTCTTAAAATGCTGACTATACCATGGATGCAACTGCTTAAATCCCCAAATTTTATTCCCTTGAGCTGTGCTCTGTTCAGTGGCAATTATTGCATCTGATCCTTCAGACCTCATATCCACCTCACATTAAACTAATGTGGCAGACCAGGGAATACCAGTCATTGTTTGGATAGGATCAATATTTGTGCAGATGTATGTGACAATGCCTAGAGACTGAGGGAATCCCAGTTTGTTATTTAGAACACACTATGTAATTTGAACTCCAATATACATGTCTTCTCACAACAGAACAAGATAGTTTCCACCTACTTGCCTGTCTTGTTTTGGGATGCTTTACATGGCCTATATTTGAGATTTAATTTCAGAAGACAGAAATAAGCATTTGTAAATCATTGTGTAAAGATGAACAGTTTGCTCATTCTTACATTTTCCATCTACTTGTAAAGAATGTTGTGAATGGCCTTAAATGGGAGAATTATAATATTGTGATAATACTATAACCTTCTCCGTCCATCACATCAGATGCTTATCAGAAAGCCACCTTTCTCAAACTTTAGGTGTTATTTCTCCAATTTCCAACAGTTGATTGACTGGGAATGATGACACTGGAGCCAAAAGTGATGTCTCTGGACACCAAGCCAGGAACATCTGAAAAGAGTTGTGTGGACAAAGTGGAAAATACTTCACCATTGTCTGATTGATAGATGTAGTTCCTGTAAAGGGCCAGATGATAGTCCATCCCCAAATGTAATTTCCAGTTCCTCTTGTATTTAACATAAAATATTCCAATGCAATCTAGGCAGTAACAGACAATAGAAAATATTGTATTTGTTTAATAATTACAGGAAAATATAAAATTGTCCATAGATCTTTTTAAGGAAATGTGAGATATAGTAAAGATACAAACAGTGCTGATGGCAAAACATTAGTAAAATACAGTTTGGAGTTTAGTAGAATTAATAGGTGACATCATTTTAAAAAAAGAGATGAATATGTATCTTCTTTTTTTAACCTGAGTTAAATTCTTTGGGAATAAATGCAGTGACAATTTGTGTAAGAGTTCTCTCCCCACATACAGGTGTAGTTTAATTTAGCTTTTTTGACTATTTATGTAAAAAGCTTGATTGGCTAAGATGTTTGATTTTCATTTCAATGTCTCTCTTGCATGATGAATGAGAGATTTCAAGAACAGTATAACTCTAAGCATCTTTCCTCAAAAATAATCCCTGCTGAATCTGTAGGGCTCCCCAATGGGCAAATTGTACACCTTGGTAGATTTAAAGATTCTCAAGATTATTTCCTACATATTGATGAAAGCATAGGGCTCAAAGGTTAAACGCTAAATGTCAGGGTTTGCCTTTCAAATCTCCCAAATATTAATCTGTACATATTTGTTTCATTGCAGAACATGGAGGTGAACATTTGCTCAATTTAAAACCCTAACTTGAATATAAAATGAATTATATGCAAAATATATAGCTATAGAGTAGTATAAGGGATGCCATTGTCCACTAAACATGCTGATGGAATGGGCAGAAGCAAAAAAACTAGAGAAAGGACTATAGATAGACTGTAAAGGTTTTGCAGAAATCTATGGATTGATTTGATATCATGCAGTGAATTGTGAGGGTAATTGGGGGTAGTTGTTCAGAGAATAAACACTTGCATATTTATTTAGGTGTGAAGATGGTCATATATGGCAAAAAAAATCTTTTGTATGTCATTTCATTTCATGCATTAAAATTTCATCTATATAAAATTGTTTAGGTAAGGTTGCAAGTTCACACACATACCTGGAATACATGTCATTGGATGGAGTAAAACAAATTGCTGAATAGATAGATGCATAGGCTTACCCTGTAAATTGGGTCACTTTACTTAAGCATTCATCATTAGTAGGGCAGAGATCTATGCCCAAGTGGGCACCCTCTTGGCATTCAAACATTAAACAAATGCTGACAGCTGAGTCTTTGACTTAAGAGATACCAGCTGGAGAGAATTCTGTACAGGTGGAGTCAGTTTTAAATAGACTTAATTCCACTGACTTTTGAGAATGTATATGTACGCATGTGTATGTATGTGTCTGTGTTTATATTATGTGTGTTTATACTGTATGTATGTATGTATGTATGTATGTATGTATGTATGTATGTATGTAGATAGATAGATAGATAGATAGATAGAATGTAGACTGAATATGTATATGTGTGTGTGTGTCTATGTATGTATGTATGTATATGTATGTGTGTGTGTACACACACACACACACACACACACACACACATATATATATACATACATACATATGTATGCTGATGGAATGGGCAGAAGCAAATATATATATATTTAAAGTCACAACCCCTGGTATGCCCAAATATGGGAGGAAGATCACACTTCCATTCTCTGTCCTTCGGCTCATCACAAGAGACCGTCCAGACAGAAACCCAATATTTTTTTACTGTTGCCTTTTTGTTACATTTGTTATAATTGTGCTATACTATCTATACTAGTCTCCCTTTATTTATTTATCAGCACAATTATAACATACATACATACATACATACATACATACATACATTCATTCATTCATTCATTCATTCATTCATTCATTCATTCATTCTACATTCAATATTTGCTCCAAAATTCCTTTATTTAGAAACTTAATGAATGTTACTGTATCTTCATCTTTTATAGCAAGAAAGTAAACGCTGACATTCTAAGAAAAGAGTTCTGAATATTAATTATGATATTCTTTTTAAAGCTCCGGGGATAAACCCAAACTATGCTTGTTGCTGCAACTGGTTCCACTTTGCTACTTCTTTTCAACATATGGATTGGCACTGGTATATAGAGGCATTGAGGCATAATATTCTTGTTTTCAATCCAAAATCATGAACAGAATGAAATATTTGGGGCTTGATGTTTCTTTATATTATTAAAAACTGATCATGTAGAAAGCCATTGCTATTTTACTGGACAGAGTCAATAAAATGGCTGTTATAGTCCTTAGGTTTAAAATAGATAATTGCTGAATTGCTGCACCGTACACCCCATCAACTTAAGGAAGAAAATAAACTGAGTAAGGTAAAAACCTAGCATTTGTTCAACCAACAATGCTGTACAAAACTTCAGATATTTCTTCTGGAAGAAATTGCTTTATTTCAGACCAGACTGCTTTTTGCTGGCTGATGTTTACTCTGGATAGCAGCAGCCTTCTGGGCTCCACTCAGCCTTCTTTTAGACCTGTTTCCTAATCCCTTTTCTACTGAAGATATCAAAGATGAAAAGTTGAATCTTTTGCATGCTGAGCACGTTGCATTCCACTCCCAAGCTACAATTGGTATCTCTAATGTAATCAGTAGAAAGATAGTAAACATGGAGTTAGCAGCCTAGGAAGCCCACATCACAATCCAAAGCTAAGGCTGAAATCCTGAACTTCTAAGAAGGGCGTAGTTTATCAGATATTACTTCCGAACTAAGGTGAATTGGCTCAATGTATAAGAAAAGTTTATAGGCACTATACATGGAACTGCTCTTGAAGAGTATTTGGAAACTGCAGTCACACATAGAGTTTTTGGGACCCTTAGGGTAGACTATATTTCACTACTGTTGCACCAGCTGCAATGCTTGCCAGTTTGCTTCTGGGTACAATACAAGATATTGATTGTCATCTATAAAACCCTTTAGGCATGTGTCGAAGTTAACTGAGGAACTATCTCTCCCCTATGGCCTTGTTCCATGCCACTGTGCTGCCAGGAGAGGACCTCATAAGTCAATAAATTCTGGCTGGTAGAGTTAAGCATTTTCCGTTTTGGTTCCTTGCCCTTTGGAACATAGTGCACTCCTCAAGGTGAGATCTGCACTCACTCAAAAGCGCCTGAAGACCTAGCTCTGCCATCTGGCCTGGGATCCCAATGGAGGTGAGATAAGACTGAGATAAGATTCCACTTCTTCCCCATGTACATCTTGTTCTCTTCTTTTCCCACCTTTAATTATTTTTAATCAATTCTGGTGTTAATATTTATTACTTTAATATTTTAATGTTTTATCTTGATGTTTTTATGTGGTTGTAATCCACCTAGAGTTGCCTCTTGGTGAGATGGGCAACATACAAAACAAACAAACACACTACTTTGCACATTCTGTCATATGGTAGAATGTACTCTATAGGCTTTTACTTCAGAGGCATCATGGTGCTGTTCTTTGCTACATTTTGCATTCCAATTATTGTTTTGCATTCATATGACTTTGTAGTTGCTACCTTATATCAATTTATGCTAGTGTAGTCATGGGAAAAAAGAAAAGACTTCCCTCACCTCCCAAAAAGCCAGAGGTTTAAAAAATCAGAAATTATGTGTCCTTTGTGGTGATTTCCATGGGCACATCCACGGCAACACATGCAAGACATGGACCAGGATGGTCCAAAAAGTCAAGATAACAGCCGTAATAGATGCATATATGATGCACATAAAAATCAGGCAGAGCTTCCATCCCAGTGACAATTTAGAGGTTTGGACCTTATTGTGTGTACAGCCTTGTCACTGAATCTTAAAAAGGAGAGGTCCATTTTACTTTGGGGCAACCTTTTACACAAGGCACCATAACAAAAAAGTCTACTCACTGTTCTGGTATTTTGTATTAGGAAGGCCAATTCTACAAGTATGTGGAGTACCTAAGTTCCAAGGCAAATGGAGATTTAGAGCTCAGCATCCTGAACCAGGAAATCAATTGATAGTCAGTTAGTTTCTAAACAAATATGTAAGCATCTCTGTATCTGCTATTACCAATTAGCAGGCAAGTAGCTGAATTTCCATCAGCTGTAGCTTTTGAACATTCTCAAGAACAAGTTATGTTCTTATCATGTTATTTATAGTGCAGGTAATACTTGACTTATGATTATAAGGAAGCCTATGCATTAGGGTGATAAGTTGCAACAGTGGTATCAGTCATATGACTGACTCAATTTTATGATCTTTTTTGCAATGGTCATTAAGTGAATGTGCTGGTAATGAATATAAGCAGTGGTTCATTAATGGTACACATTTGCTGAAAACTAGAAATGTCTGGTAAAATGAGATCATGAGACCGCAGGATGCTGCAAACGGCCATAAATGTGGCTGTAACGCCAAGCACCATGGTGTGGACATGTTACATAAGGGGGGGGGGGGGGCTGGTGTCAGAACTTCAGATCCAGGTCATAAGTCTCCTTTTTCAGATAGGTCATAACTTTTGAACAGTTGCTAAGTGATCAGTTTTAAGTCAAGGACTACCTGTACTCCAGATGAAAGGTAGCAAGGACTGGGAAACTATTGCAAGTGCACCTCATATTGCATGGCACAAGAAATTTCAAGGACCATATTAGGTTTTTTTTTAAAAAAAAGCTAAATTTGTATGTTTTATTTAAAATGACTGTCCCTGTTTGGTGAATGTTTAAAATCATACTCCTGATATTACCTTAGCTAACATTCATTTGTGGTCTGTAAAAAGAGGACAGGTAAGGAGTATAATAAAAATCATTGTCATGTTAAAAAAAGTTTAAAATAATTCCAAACTGAGAAACTATTGGAAGAAAAATTATTAGGAGACGCAGCTGGATGATGCACTAAGGCTGTGAAAGTGAATCAGACACCACAGTAGAAGAAAAAAGCCTAGCGTTGTTTGAGCTTGTATCAGTTGATTTCTCTTCTAAAGGGATAAGCAATTGAAGATACACTGTGTTCTTAACTTGAAAGGCATGGGATGAGACATAGTAATTCAATCCGGCACAGTGGTGGGTTCCAGATCCCATTGCAACCGGTATGGTGCAATGTGGGCTGGGTGTCCACCACATGCACATGCGCAGCATGCGCGCAGCATACACTTACCGCTCGCAATGCTCCAGCGCTTGGCAGAGCGTCACACAGGCGCCATATGCTACGTGCACATGCGCGGAAGCCCCGATCGGCTCAAATGCAGGTAAGGACAGCGAGCAGGCATGTGGGCCCTCTGGAGCACCGTACTGGAATGGTACCTGGTGCTCCCAGCAGGCACCGGTACGGTTGTATCCCACCACTGACCCGGTATAATAGTACTAAGTCAGTCTTTTGGTAATGTGAACTTTTGTGTCCACATTGACCTTTGCTATGAAAATGAACTATTGTTTTCAAATTACCTAATTCAATAAATTGCCATTGGATGATAGTAGCTTTTAAAGTATTATTAAATACTTACTAAAACTTTATAAATATAATGCTTGATATAAGGGGTGTTTTTTAATATTGGAAGTAAGTAGTTGAAGTCGTATTTTTCTTTCACTCAAGTGGTTCTTTTCCATTTGGAATTTCTAGCATCATGAATTAATAATAAAAAAGAAATTGGCTCAGAGAATATGGGCTTCCTATAAAAGCAGAGATTCCTTTTAGAAATCTGTATTCCTTGGATTAAATTTAGCCTCATATCCAGTTTTTCTACAACTGATTGATCATTGTTAATTTCAGATTAACTTTGGTGTAAAACATGCAGTTAGATTATGCTTTGATTTCATGATTTTTTTTCTGTGAAAATATTATCTATCTAAACAAAGGATTAATCTATAGTTTTTAGGCATGGTAGATTAAACAAGGAAGCAAGCAAAAATCAGAGTGGTCTTATTTAAATTATATTTGTTATAGATTTCATGCTGTGAGTCATATTATTTTTCTATCGATGTGCAAGAACCAAAATTGACATACAATTAAACCATATAATGCAGTTTGCACATTGAAACCCTAGCTGAATCTAACCATACAAACTCAGCTGAACAACCTCGCTTTAAAGTTTTTTTTATGAGGTACATTTTCAGAAAAATAATATTAAAAGGTAAGGGTTTTTTTTTTGAGAAACTCACATTTTTAAATAAGCTACTGCGAAGAATTAACCTTATTGTCACTCTTTAGAACAGTTTTTCTATCATTCCCATCACTGCAAGCAAATTGAGGGATACCAAAGCGGGAATTTATATTTTGGGTACTAAAAACCAGACATTCCTTGTTTAAGTAATTGTTTTAGATTCTAGGGTTAATGTTAGATTGCTTGTGATTGATAAACTAGCTTGTTTTTACTTGGCAAAACAACCTAAAAACAGGACATACAATTTAAAATCAGCTTGAGGTAAGACAGTTTGTGAGAACAAACTAGAATTTGCTGAAATTTTAATGTTTAAAACATTTGTTAATTTAAATTAAATATTCATTTTGTCCATCTGTTTTCTTACCTTTATATCATATCTTTAAGGAACTGAAAGTGCATACAGTAAATTATACTGCCTTATTTCATCCACATCACTGAAAGCAAATGACTGACATAAAATGATTCAATGAATTCTGTGTTCTACTGAGGATTTTGATTTGCTCTTTTACAGTCCACTCTCTAACCCAGAAATTTTGCTCCGTTTGAAAACCGTGGAACATTTTTTAAATTCTTCCTTCACTATATTTTATAAATAACTCAAGGTGGCAAGCCTATATAATACTCCTACCTCTCATTCTCTTGTTTTCCCCACAACAACAGCCTTAAGTAGTGGGTTGGGCTGAGAGAATGACTGGCCCAAAGTGACACAGCTGGGTCTTATGCCAAAGATAGGAGTGGAATTCATGGTCTCGCTGGTTTTTAGGCTGAGCAAAGATAAAATCAGTCCTAGGATGTTGGTGATATTGATAGTATCGACAGAAGCAAAAAAATACCTTGAGAGAAATGCTTGAGACCTTGCACACGTCATAGGGCATCAGTCTGTTATTCTTTCATTAAGGCAGGGAATCTGAAAAATGATGCAGCTGCTTTAAGAGTTGTATGAACTTTAATAAGTAATCCCTTAAAACAGGGGTCCACACGCACCCCGCATCAGTCCGCAGCATGCCAGCAACTAGGATGCGCAAACAAGTGAAGCTTGATCCACAATATGCAGGCAGCATGCAAAACCATGTCCCCTCCAGCTCATGGATAAGGTCCCCCTGGTGTTCACAACGTTGGGGGGTTGCTGCCTTAAAGCAGTGGCATCTTTCAGGCTTGTGCAGAGGCTCAAAAAAGTTAGGTTGCTTTAATAAGCAGCAGAAAGTTTTTGCATTTGTGTAAGGTCCAAAATATTTTTTTCCCCAAATCCTTTTAAAAGTGCATGGTCCTATGTTGCAATACTACAGAGATGGGCAAATCACAATTCTTGGGCCATGTCCTTGAGTTTTCATATAAGCAATTTCTGGAATTCCTTCCAACTTGCAAAAATCAGATACCAGTTTTCTGCTGTTTTCAGATGGGAAACAGTATTCTGCTTGTTACGTAAAAAGAAAAAAAATCTTCCCAGTTTAAAGGACCCCAGATAATTCCAGCCATTCATTCTGCATTGCTATTATATCCACAATCGCACAGGGTGCTAAAAATGAAAATAAGAATACCATTTTGCCTACACAATTGGCAAATAATTTAGAATCTCTAGTTTACACATTTCTGCAAGCTAGTATCTGCAAGTTTTTTCAGTTTCTGAAAACTCTGTATCAGACAAAGTGGTAACAATCAGGAGTTGTCTTAATAAAGTTATACAAAAAATAATTTGTAATTTAACTAGAGATTCTGAAAAATATGGTATTTGCTTTTGGTATTCTGAGCATGTTCCTTGTACCTCTTGTTTGGTGCGATGTGGACCAGGTTATGCTGGATTATAAAGTAGTCTTTAGAGTAAGGAGCCTAGCATTCACAAAATAGTGTGAACATGTTTGGAGTATATGTGGGCTTTGGTTGAGATATTCTGGCCAAAATGTGCTAAAGCCATTGTTACCATTACAATAATAAAGGATAGTATGCTGTGGACTGTTTAGCAAATGATTCAAAACTGAGTAAGTGTTATGGCAAGGATATGATGATCCATAATGTGTTTATGGAGAAATATATAAATAATGCCTTTGCGCTGGTTATGAGCATGAATGTATATATATTTTTAAAAGCAAAGATTGCTTTCTTGTTGGCTGAAAATTGAAATGATATGCAATGAATGATGCAGTGAAGAAAACTGATCTGAAAATTAATATATTAAGACAAAGATATTTGTCTCTGATGTGTTTGAAGAAGTACATTATTTAACCATACAGAGAAAATGAATGAGTATTAAATTGAAAGGGATGGGTCAAGAGGAAGACTGAGAAGACTGAGCTGCCCTATGGAGCTGATGAGATTCTCGAAAAGTGAAGTGAGAAATTTGAAGAAGAAAAAGAAATATATGAAGTGGTGTATGAATATGCTGGTTTGTAAGTCTAGAAAGATGAAGAGATATATAATAAATGATGTTTGTATAAAATAGTTTTAGCTATTTTTCTCTTTTTTCTTCTTTATCACATTGCTATAATTTCTTTGGTTTAATCTTACTTATTCCTTATTTCTTTCTCTGAAGTCTATATTACAGCATTTATCCAAGAAATGAATAGCATGTGGTATTTAGGTATATACAGTGTTTCTCTAGATAGTTTGTGAGGATGGAAGATGAGAGAAATTGAAATGACTAGTCTTGTATAATCATGTTGATTGAAGAGATATGTTAATTGTAAATCATTTAAGAGATAAAAGAAGAGAAAAAAATTGCAAAACTAATGTTTGTAGAATCTTGTACAAACAAATTCAGAAGTAAATCTTAACAAAGACATTTTGTAAGATAAGTGGATAGTGTATAAGATACCAGCTCTTCCATGAGTCCTTGCCTCCATATGGCCGGAGAGGGGAAAAACCCAACAAACTTGTATTTTTTACCAACTCAATATTATCAGTCTATATTATTTCTTTGCTTTTCATGGTTTCTGTTGTGCAATATAGTAATAAAATTCTTTATGGATCCTGCTTAGAGAATAAAACAAATGAGTGTGACAAATTAACCACAATTTAGCAATTTTTAACAGCTTGTTTCAAATATATTTCTCATTTTTTGAAGTGCTATTTTTTTGTTCCTAATTGTTTTTTGAACAATAGCTAATAATCATTTGACCATGCCTACTTGCAGTGGCCATACATTCTCAAATACTTTATTAATTGTATTTCCATTGTATGAAACAGTACTTTTCATGGTAGTATTATCAGATGCATTTGTTTATTCCTCTGGCAGGAAGAATTCCTATTGATTTCTAAAGATTAAGATGATATTAAAAGCACAGGTGCAGACTCCTTTGTTGGCACATTTCCCAATCTTGTGGAAATAAGAATAAATGGATGTATACTGGAATAAAGTATAAATCATCTTGCTAACTTGTGTAATGCTATCCACTTCCCAGGTGAAAATGGGGTTGCAGACAGATGAAAGCATGCTTTGGGAACACATGATCCCCAATTGCATGAATCAAATCAGATGTATTTTAAGCAAGGCCACAAATCAGAAGGAAAGCAAATAGTGAATCCTTAGGAAAGGAAAAACAATGAAGATAAAACTTTATTTTTTAAAAATATATATTTATTTTCCAAACAAACATACAAATCCTCCTTCTTTACATACTGTAGAAAGTGTATCAGTTGGTTACAAAAGGCTTTTGTGCATCTCTTCCACCGTCATCAAATATAATTCATATTAATAATATCTTAACTCGGATATTTATTATATTACCATCATCATACCTCCACTTTTATTTGACTATGATTATTTAAACGTCCTTCATCATAAAATATACCAAGATTTAATACATAACCACATACTGGCATTTCATTTACTTATTTATAAAATCCTCCATTAACATTAAATCCTCATATCCTATTCTAGCTAAACATCCATAATTTTTAATATTAAAATTTTCTAATTCTCTTTTCCAAATCCCTGTTTACCCTTTACATCCAATACCCTTATATTATACCCATACCTGTATATAATTTATTATCATTATCCTTTCTTTATTTAACTATATCCTATATCATAACATTTCCCCCCTAATAATTAAAACTTAGCTGTGTCTAATTTTGTTCTTTTTATTGTTATTGTTATTAATAACCTTTATATATAGTCCAAAAGGATTTCTAGCCTTCCCTTCACAGGTAACATTCAATGTTCATATCTAATTATTACTTATCATAACACTAGACATTGTGTCAGCCTCTGTTTTGCTGCCTGCTTTTCGGCTGCCATTGAAAGAGGGAGGGAGAGCATGGTTTTTGGGTGAGGGAAATAATCTGTACAGGAGGACTGTTAATTGGGAGTTGTTCTCATCATCTTCTGCGCATGTGGCAAGGAGGGGAGTTTACCCCCAAGGCCAATTGTCCGGCATACCAACCTGATGATGATTTTTGAAGATATCTCCCACCTGACAGCTGTGGAGATATTGGATTGGACTATGGACGGGGTTATCCAAGGAGAGGGGAATGGGTCATGTATTGATATCTAATGCTTTCGCGCGCTTTTGCTCAGATCCAGCTTTGCTTAGCTTCTCATTACTTATAATCAGTAAAAGTACTCTTAATTCTGCAAAATGGAGTTGAGTGGTTTCTTTATTGGTTAATAAGTGAAGCAGCATTGACACATTGTATACATTACTAATTATCAATTTTTATTTAACTATACCTATTGTCACTAAATTTAACTAAGTGTAGCTAGTTTTAAATTATACTCTTCCATTTATCAACCTGTATCTTTCCAATAGCAAAACAATTTAATGTCTTCTGCCGTTTGTGGATCCAGTCCTCCAAACATCCTCTTGATCAAATCTGTATGGACTCCTCTTAGCAACTCCTTGCTTGTAATATCTCTCATGTAGTCTTGACGCCCTCTTTCTGTTTCCTTGTTCAGCTTGTCTTTAATTATCAGCAGTGTTATCAAATATTTTGCAAATAGTATTTCATAGTCCATAAATTCTTTAATGTTTTCTTCTTTTTCTATGCCCTGTCCTTTGAAATAAATTTTCTCTCCATTTAATTCCTCTTTCAATATTCCATTCTTTCTTTTTTCAGAAATAAATCAATTGCCATGAATATCAACAGGTTTAATCTCTTTATATTCGTCTTCCATTTCAGTTTTTTGAATTTCAATCTCCTTATTTTGTATTTGAAAAACATCCTCAGTTTTTTCATCATATTTTATTGTTAAATGCTCCAAATATTCCAATTTTCTCTCAATTTTTCCCTCTGTATTTAATAATTTTTGCAGTTCTGAAAATATTCCTTGCAAATTCAAAAATGCCATATTCCTACGCAGTTATTTTTTTCTTAGAAGGTCAGCAAGATTAAAACATACATTCACAAGCTCTCTATAAGTGAAAACAAACTTCAAAGGGATAGCTGTGGAATCTTATCAGATCTTAAGCCAAACAACCAGGCAGTAAATAGCTTTTAAAAAGTAAGATAACCACTGTCCAGAACCATTACAAAGATCAAATTCTCCGCTAAGTTATTCTATTCTTTGATTTAAGTTGGTTTTTAGGTTTTATAGGCAGTCCATTTTTTAAAAACAATAAAAGTTTCTCACCAGTTGGAAACACTTTCCCTTTCCACCATCTCTTCGGGATGATTTAGGTTCATTAGGACCCCCCCAGTAATAAAAGTGTTGACTGCGATCTCAGACCTTTGAGATCGCACGTTGTCTCGTCATGGCTTCAGCCCCGCCCTCTCAAGATAAAACTTTATATATGTGATGTGACCGTTACATTAACTGGTTGCATTTCATTCAGAGATCACAACATAAGCAGCAAGAATCCATGTCGATGTTGACAACTTTGGTCAACAAACTTTTCAGTGCAATAGTAGAAACGTAATTTTATTATAGTGAAAAGAATTCTAAATTTTTAGCACACATGTTTGTTGAGGGACCTCAGGGCTCTCAGAGGTTAAAGTCAAGTGATGGTCCCTATCCTCCTGCCAATTGTGCATTGTGCATCCCCCACATTTTAGAGGCTTTTCATATACTGAAATAAGATTAAAGTGCCAGCGGACTTTGGTATATGAAACTATATGTGAACAGCAATAGCACTTAGCTTCACAGTGCTTTATAGCCCCCTCTAAGTGGTTTACAGAGTCAGCGTATTGCCCCCAACAATCTGGGTCCTCATTTTACTGACCTCGGAAGGATGAAAGGCTGAATCAACCTTGAGCCTGGTAAAATTCAAATTGCTGAACTGCAGGCAGCCAGCATACTGTAAATACCTTGTTTACAATGTAAAGATGCAAAATGGTTCTGGAAGGTAGAAGTGTAGTACCTGGGATGAAAAAAAGATCATTCAGCTCCTTCTTTTAAATAAAAAAAACCTAAATCTAATTATTATATCTGTTTCAATATGGCACTTGGAACTCATCTCAGCATTGATTGTTTAAAGATTTGTACTGATGGTCTGACCATGCAACTGCCTGCAGTGTGCTACTTTTTTATTGGAACTACTTAAAATGCTTAATTATTATTGAATCAACAGATTCTTTGGATTCATATAATACACAAATATGTGCATGTGGTTATGCTGCCTGTTGTCCTTTTTCTGTTATTTCCCCCCCAAAAAAAATTCTTTTATTTTATTCTGTTACAAGATTACAAAAGATCAAATTATAAAGGTAAACAAAAAATGAAATACAGAAAACAAACAATGAGCAAAAGAAAAATCTAAATATAACGAAAGAATTTTAAGTTATTGAACTTGCAAATATATCACAGATGTCATATATTAAATGTTATATAGAAATAAATAATTTACAGACATATTTTAAAATTATTAAATAGAAAAATAACACTACTTGATGATATTACTCTGGTTTGTAAATATTGTGACAAAAAATAGAGGGGGGAGGGAGATTGCTTCATTCTCTGATTAATGGAGACCCTTTTAAAAACAGATAAATAGCATATCTAATCTAAAATATAATATTTAATATTGGATTTAATGTCACTTTTTCAATTTCTCAAAATAATTCTTTTGGCAATCCCTCATGCTTTGGTATATTCAAAATAGTTAATTTCCGAGTTTGGGAATATAGTTATAACTAACATTTTAAACATTGAAGGAATTGTTCCTAAACCTACCTATTTACATTAAAATGTTTTAAAAGAAGGAAATAAATCTCAAGACAAAACCATGCAGGTGAGTAAGCTGTTGATAAATTTTCATCCTATTTCTCAGAATATGGAATTATGCAGAAAAATACAGTATGATTTGGTCCCTGTAACAGCAGCTTTTAGCCATAATTGTGATAGCCTTTTATTTATTTCTTGCAGAAAATGGGAGCTTATAATTATGGTGCAATTTCTAATTTTTGTGCTTGGGTGATGAATATGATTTTATGCCTGGTTTGGGAAACTAATTATTAATTTTAAATATGCATAAATTATATAGCCATTATGGTTATAGTCTGGGGATATTACTAAATCTTGGTCCTTAGCCAAGATGACTGGGCTCATCTAGCAGCTTCTTCATCAAGCTTAGTTCTTTTAAATGAGCAGAGAATCCTGAATTTCTGTAATCTTGTTCAAGACCATTCTTGACAGTTTTCTGAACTGTCTGTGAAGAAATGAAATATATCACCTAACTACTTTGGAGTAATGATCAAATAAAAAAAAAGAAATGCAACATCACAGTTCTTGCATGTGGTAAACTTGTGACATGATCACTATGTCATTTTCCTGACAGGTTCTATTCTGAAATAAGTACATGAACCATCGTTATAAGCATCGTATAGTTTGGGACTGGGGAAATTGAGAAACCATCTGCTACTACTTGAAACTATGCCAGATGACACTATCTGCTGAAATATGTTGAGTCTGACTGCCCTTTCTCCAGAATATGTTCTCCCTCTTGCTCAGGGCCTGATTATTTAAGATGTGTGGCTTAATTGATATTATTTTTTATAATGTTAGGGTGGACTGGTGTCATTATGTTACTAATGAAGAATATATAGAACTTGGGAAGGGAGAAAAGTTATATTTGGTTTATTTTTTTCTTCTTAATTTAAAAAAAAAAGACTGAAACCTAGGGAGCACAAGGCTCCCCAGCTCCATCTTCCTCCTCCTTTCAATAATCACTAAAACATCCTTGACAACTTTGAAAGTTATGGACTTCAATTCTAAAATCTACAACTAGTTGAAGGAATTCTGGGAGTTAAAGTCTGCATATCTTAACTAAGGTGACCAGACGTCCCGCTTTTGGTGGGACAGTCACGCTTTTTAATAATTTGTCCTGCGTCCTGTGGCGTTGTAAAAAAGTCCCGATTTTTGGCAAGTAAATTTTAGCAAGTAAATACATGGCACGTAAACATTGCGCAGCAGTTTCCCACTGCCGCACAGTCTCGTTTTCTGGACACGGACTGCAGTCTCTGTACTCTGCAGAATGGCCATGGAATCGTGAATGAAACCCCCTCCAGCTAATCGCAAACGGAGACGAACGCTGTTTGCCCTATATCTATATCACTTGACGGCTTTCCATTGGACTTGGAGGCATCACCGTGTAGCTTGGCGTCCATCACACGTTGATGATGTAGACGGCTTTGCTTGGGGGAGTTGTTTGTGACGTGGCAGAAGGCGGAAGCGATGTTGCAGCAGATGGGATCTCAGGGGCTATTATTTCCTAGCGCAGGCCAGGGACACTGAGTGGGTTGCTCGCATCGGAACTGAAGGGACTTTTTAATATTGGAGAGGGAGGTGAGCTGGAAGAGGACCTGGTGGAGGACTTCCAAGCCAAGGTTGTGGCTGTGGGAAATGAGTACATTGCGATGAAGCCTACCCTAAGCTTTCACAAGTTGCAGCTGCTTTGTTAGAAGAAGAAGGGCTTGGCTCTTGCCCTCATCTTCCTTCTTTCTCCCGTGATGGTGTCCGGGCTTATGCCCGCAAAGCATTTCTTCCTTCCTGTCCCCAACTGTTAAATGTGTTTGTATATTGTTTTTAATTTGGGGTGGGGGAGCTCCCAGGCAATTAAAATGTGGGTATAATTGGAACAAAACTCTGAATTGTTGAAATAAAATCCTCTGATGAATTCTAGCAAATTATGAAGACAGAAAATTCCAGGTTGGCAAGGCGGCAGCATGCAGCAAACTCTTTTAAAGATTGCTGGTGCTTACTGGTCATTTTTAACTCAAATATAGTAAGGTGGCCTTAACATATTGCATGAACAGCAGGTTTGCGGCAGTATTATATGCCTGTGAGTTGGAATACATGACATTAAGTTTAGAATTGTTTTATTTAGTTATGCAACTAAGTATATTTCCCACTGGTAATTTATAATGTCTTCTAGAGTCATCCCATAATAAATTTGAAAGATCAGTAATGAGTATGGGTTTATAGTTCTTCAAAATTGGGTGGATGGCCCTGAAGGCTTATAATTCATTAGTGAGGAAATGAACTTAATCTTTGATCTTTAATCGACCCTTCATTCAAAAGCTCAAAGCAATGAACTTTGAACTCTCTTCTAATTTTCCCTGCAGCAACCACCCTGCAGGGTAGGTTGGAATGAAAGAAAGTTAATGGGGGTGCTAACGGAGGCTAGAGATTCTCAAATATTTGAAGGGATACAAGTAGTGTTACCTGAGGCTCTAAATGTAAACTTTTACTAAACCAGAGAATTATGAACAATATTTCTCAATGATTCTGAATTATGAACAATAATTCTCAACAATACTGAAAAATGATATCAGAGAATATTTTCAGATTCCTGTTTGGTTTTCATTAGGGACATAGTCTTTCAACAATGCCATGATTTTATCCTTTATTTTAGGTTATTCTTAGCTCAGGTTTTAAGTGTTTTTAGCTTATTAATAACAGTATGCTAAAATGCTATGCACACATTCATAGAAAATCATTAAAAATGATGCTTTCTTTATAGTGCTGTTGTTTAATCACTACTTTTAAGCTTTCTTTGATAGAAATAATTATATTGATTGATTGAAGGCTAAGAAATGGATAACATATCCAATATACAGAATTTTATTTTTTGGCCCTAAAAATATTGTCACTGAGGATGACAGTCTAGTAGAAATTTCTTCATCATTGCTATTGGTCTCAAGTAGCAAATAATTAAACATGGTTTTTAGTGTACTTAGTTAGCCATCTGCTTTTTAACATTACATAGTATCAGTTTCAAGAAAGCATGCATTCCTGAAAACTTGTAACAAACTTGTTGAAGGGCCTATGAAATATTTTCTAGTTTAATGTAGAATAAGTATTCTTAATAAAAGAAAAAGCCATTTTTATTTAATCAATTGCATTCCTTTTTATAATGACATTAATTAACTAAACTGGAAATAAATCTATGTTTTGCTAGAGTTTTAAAATTAAAAAACCTTACATTTTGTTGCTATTATTTTAATCAGAGTTTTGCCAGGTGAAATTATATAATGGTTCCTCATGTCTCTGTAATTTTCTAAGTTTCATCCAGAAGTACCACAGAATCTGGCATTTTCAGCAGAATGATGTTGATGCTAATAAAACATCCTGATTTTTGGTGAAAGGATGGAAGGAGGAAGGAAGGGAAGGGGAAGAGAGATCTAAAGATCAGAAAGACAGAAGGTAGATAGGCAAGAGGAAGGAAGGAAGGAGAAAGAATGGAAAGAGAAGAAGGCTAGAAGGAAGAAAGAGGGAGGGAGGGAGGGAAGGAAGGAAGGAAGGTGAAAGGAGGAAAGAAGGAAGGGGTACTTCCACTTGTAGGCCTGGGACTGAATGCAAGAGGAGTCTCTCCATAGGATCAGCTGCTCCTCTGATCATGGTCTATGAAAATGTTACTGCCTGATGCAAATTTAGACAGATGGTGCTTTGGGCTGCCCCTCAAATCCCCCCTTTACTCCTCCCCCTGTAGAATTCAGCCCCTTGAGTTTTGCCTTTGAGGGGCATCTAAATGTCATGTATGGTTATGGCGGATGGCAGAGTCAGCTGGAGGTTGAGAGGGGATTGGGGGCTTTTGTCCGCCTGTGGAGTTCTCCCCATGGACAGGATGGGATGTTGGCATGAAAGGGATCCGGGCACAATCTCATCTGTTCAAGTAAAGTTGCTTTTTGCAATTGGCTACCGGTAATCCTTGACTTACGACCAGGATTGATCCCCCAATTTCTGTTGCTAAGAGAGACATTTGTTAAATGAATTTTGCCACATTTTGCGACCTTTTATTGCCACGTTAAGTGAGTCATGGTGGTTGTTAAGTCAGAAACATGGCTGTTAAGTGAATCTGAGCTTCTCCATTGGGTAAGGTGACCAGACGTCTCGCTTTTGGTGGGACAGTCCCGATTTTTAACAATTTGTCCCGCATCCTGTGGCGTTTTTAAAAAGTCCCATTTTTTAAAAAACATTTTTAATCAACCCCCCCCCCCTCCCGGTCAATGGTGTCCTTCTTTACCAATGTTAAAATCTGGTCACCTTAATCTTAATGTTGCTGAGATTGTGAGGTGCTGCACAAGAGTATCAAATGCTTCATATGTGATTCTTTGTGTGATTGACTTCTTATTGTAAGAAAGTGATCATGAGCTCTTATTCCACTAGGGCAGTCAGGGTGTTTTTTAAATGTAGGAATAAACAATAGACTTAATGGCTACCAATAAGTTTGCTTACTTTTTCATCCCAATTTCTGACTAAAATTCATAATATACTCTATTTCCTCCCAGTCTATTTTAAAATGCTTATTATGCTATGGAAAGTGATTCCTGTGGGATTCTCTGCCTCAGGCGCCAAAAGAACATGGCCACCGTCGAGTACTATGTAGCTTGACTTAAAAGTACCATTTGATCCTTAATCTCTGCCTACAGTATGTGTGGGATAGAATCTCATTTGTGTGTTGCAAGATGAAGACAAAATAAAATTTTCCGATGTATTTTGAACCTTGGCTGCAGTGTGTAGCGCTATTTCCATCAACACTAATATTAGTGCTAAAGTTGAAAAAACTTGTTAATGTTAATTGTAAGATACCTAAATTGCAAGATGGACAATTCACCATTTAAAATATAATTCAGGTAATATTTTCTCTGGTAAACAATGTATAGTTGGTAGTGACACTTATTGTACTCTACTTGTCACCCAGACAGTTCTGCACAGAGAAAGAAGCTGAAGAAATTTATAATTTAGCAAATGAAAAAAGAGGAAAGTTGAAATCACTGAGTAACTTAATGAGGAAGAGTGATGTATTTGA
Source organism: Thamnophis elegans (assembly GCF_009769535.1). Classification (NCBI taxonomy): domain Eukaryota; kingdom Metazoa; phylum Chordata; class Lepidosauria; order Squamata; family Natricidae; genus Thamnophis; species Thamnophis elegans. The sequence goes on along the minus strand of NC_045558.1, from coordinate 55,426,716 downwards.
TTCCTTTCAGTTCACTTTCAATATGCCCTGCAGAAATCTGTTTCTCCCATCAGTGTTCCAGAAGCAGAAAAACAAATAACAACACCCCACCTTCTATTGGGCTCTTAATGAAAGTTCTATCACTTCTAAAACATCCCATTTGTCATTTTTCTGAAATGTGGTTTTGGGAATAATCTTGTTAGGTAATCTCTTAAAAGGCTTTAAGAGTTTTGAGTAAACACAACAAAGCTACTGTTTTTTCTTCATAAGGATATTGAAATGTCAGGTGCTATTTAATTTCTTGAAGAAAGTGTGTTCATATGTTTGTGTGTGTGGTGGGGCTTATCAAAAAAGTGAAACAGCACAGTTCCTTCTTTAAGCCAACCAGCATTGCTGTTTCAATAGCAAGGCACTAGGGGGCACTGAAGCACTAGCTGAAATTCAGTTTATAGACAAGACAGAGAGAAGTGATCTTTGCTCCTAGATCTATGTATGTGTTCAAACCCTGACTTGCCCCTAAACTGGACCTGTTTGTCTCTGAGGTCTTCTAGATGAGGAATCTGCAATCTTTCTGCATCCTCCGTGTATCAGCCAATTGCATACAATGCTAGGTTCATAGCTCCCCTTTAAAATGAATAAAGAACAAATCCTTATTTATATATAATCACAAGTGGACACTGAAATTTGCCCCCTCAATCTTATCTCAAGAAAAGAAATACTAACAGAGTAGAAAAATCTGTTTCGGGTTTATTTTAAAAGCATCCAGTGATGATTGGGATTGAAGTGTAGTTGTGAAAGTCATTCCTGGGGTCTTGAGAGCTGGGCAGGCAGAAAGTGTGATCCAAAAGTGCAAATTGATGTCAAGCATGTGGTAAACTAAAAACAGGAGGTGGATAACAGGCTGTAGAGAACATGTCAGTTAGGCTGACAACAGACATGGTTTCAACATCAAACTGCTGCTAAATTAAGGTTTTAATGTCTACATTTCTACCTAGATTCATATTTTCAGGTCATATTTAGGTCATATATTCAGACATCAACAACACAGAACTGCATCATTGAAAGAGTGTCAAATACTAGATTTTGAAAGAACATTGTTTGAAACATTGAAACTCTCTGTGCTGTCCTCTAATGCTTATCTATCTTTTTGCAGCTCAGATATGACATGATATGACATGACATGTGTTGTATATTAGTTGAGGGAAAGACGCAGGAGCCATGGAATCAGAGAGTAAGATGTTTATTGCGAGTTACTGCGATTCAAAACGTCCCTGCAACTGTCAGGGTATTTATACTCGAGCCCAAAGCAACTGTCAAATGACCAGCCAATCAGAGAGCTGGTAACAGGGAACATTTGCATATATAACACTATGACTAGTTGGGCAGATCTGTATCAGCAATAAATTTCTCTGATAGCACCCCACCAGCATCTAGGCACTGTTAGCTCTGAGTAACAGAAGAGGACTTCTTCATGCTTACTTCATACACAGAGACAGGCTACCTCAAGGCATTTTGTTCCCTGAGGAAAAACAGCATTTATGCCCCTCATCAAGATGCCCATAGGCAGCCAGGATTGCTTAGCACCTGGGGAAAACAATTCCACAACTAGTCTTACCGATTAAAAATAGAATCATGATAAATAAAAACTAACCATTTGCAGCCCTTTTGTGGCATCTGTCATTTCCTAAGGCATCTGCTTCACTCTGCATAGAGACATTGCATGAGCACTGAATAACTGGCAACAACTCCCTCACCAAACCCAAGTCTCTTCCCATTCGACATCATTGTGATTGAAAAATTGTTCTAGCCTAGTCCAGCACTGCTTGCTCCCACTGATGGCCTATCAGTTGTGTAGGATGGAGAAAAGAGCATTCCCCTAAAGTTTTTAATATTGAACTCTGGGGATGTGCTTCTAAGGAAAATGAAAGATGTAAATGTTCCACAGCTAGTCACTGTGCTAAATCCAAAGGCTAATATTAGATAGGCAAGGATTGATATATGTGATATTAATTAAAATGTGATTATAAAAGCAAGGAAAGTTCACACTAGTGATGGCTGAGGGCAAGCCATTTCAATTGAACATATGCATGAATACATTAAAGGTTTCAGAGTACTTTGTTAAATGGAACTATTTTATGGATCTTTAGTTTTCTTCCTAGCAATCTGGTATTAATCGTCCAAGTCAAACCCATGATAGTGGGGTGGGGGGGGGGAACCCCCATTTAACAGCCAGATGGGCAGAAAGTGGATTGGAAGTCTAGTTGTCCAAACAATGGCTGGATTTGAACCAGATTTAACTTTCTGACTTCTATTTGTTTAATCACCAAATGACTTTACTCTCCTATATCAAAAGTTATACTGTTGAAATGAAAGAAAAGGAAGGGATAGAGACTATCAGGAATGCCTTTGCCCATGAGAAGATTGTAAAGCATAATATTATGTTTTATTAAAATTGGAAATTGCTCATTTAAATGTATTGCTAAGTTATCCTTGTATTATTTACTAATCTCTATCAGATTTATAAAACAGTTTTTGCTGCTTTGCTGAAACTGTTGTAAATAAAATGATATTTTAGGAAAAATATCTTTTCCAGTGCCTGAGTTACCTTAAATATTACAAATTTAATTTTTCCTGCTCTTTTCCAATCTTTTTAAGTAAACCAAATCAGTTAGATATGGTTATTTTAAATTATATCTGAGGCATTAATAGTAATGTGTGCATACAACATCAAAAATAAACTGGCTTGTAATAGGTTCTTATTAATATGTAACAATTTCAACTGATTATATTTCTAACTTTTCATAATTGACTTTCAATTCAATTCAAAGTTTCTCAATATTGAGCTAACACTTTTTTCATTTTTTGGTGAGAAAAATAGGTCTTTCCTATTTATAAAACTCTAATATCTATACTCTTTTGGATCCACACTGAATGTTGATAAAAAAAATTAAGAGTTTTATGTGATATGTATAAGCAGCCATGAATTCTGCTTTCCATAAGACAGTCCTCTGTTTAAAACTATCTTTAATTATTGTAATTTGAAAGTTTTCCAGTCTGCCAATGATTGGAGAATACAGAAGTAGAATTGGAATTGGAATTTATTCGATTTGTAGGCCACCCTATTCCCCGAAGGGACTCAGGGCAGCTGAACAAAAGCCAAGGGAAAGGGAACAATTACAAAAAAGTAAGACAAAACAATCAGACAATACAGACGATTTAAAAACACAGCAGACACAGCAAATTCGAGTAGGGGGGAGGGACTCAACCCCAGGCTTGCTGAGACAGCCAGGTCTTCACGGCC